>NC_137889.1:66078314-66678314 GCF_963455335.1 Martes martes | reverse complement strand
TGCTGTTGTAAACGTTTCATCAGAGGAACGAATGGACAGAGATGCACTTAAGGAAGATTAAACTAAACCAGCGTGTATGTAGGATGGTTAAGGGGGAAGAGACTATAAACAAGGAGTCGAGTGTGACAGTTGAATGAAGACATGACCACAACAGCAGCAAATGAGAAAAGGAAAGAGTGGGATGGCTGACAGGGCTGAGCTAGAAGTGACAGGACCAGAGGACTGACTGGCTGAGAAAAGGGCAGAGGTGTAGCTGTGTCTAGGTTGTTGAGAGAATGGCACTCATGAGCCAAAATACATGTGCAGTTTTCCACATATGCAGAGGAGCTTTTACTGGACAAGGGAGGAAATGTTGAGTCTGAGGTGGTTTCAGGAGTTCATCAGAGTCACTATCTAGTAGGTTATTGGATGCAACATGTTTGTTCATGAATATCATTATGTGAGCAGCTTAAAGTGAGGAATGGAGGCTGAAATCTTTCATTTTCACCTTTCATCTCTACAGAGTGATAGCACAGTGCTGAGTACACTATATGTAGTTCAAGAAAAACATATTGACTGACACTGCATTTTACTTTAGAAACCAGGGTAGGGGGAAGAAGGTATTAGCCTAACTCTGAAATTTCTGATTAAAAAAACCCCCAAGCCTCTGAAGTGCCCTTCACTGGCTAGCCTGAGGCTTGAAATTCTCTCCACTTAAATCCCTTGAGCTACTACAATGTAGCTGGATATTAACATGTGAATGATGGCTGGGTGGTTACATTAAAGCATTAAGCCTTTATTAGTTAACATATTCCTTAAATGAATGTATCAGTTCCTTAGAAGACACCTGGTCCTCAGGGAATAAGAGAAAGGACAGATACTTCGAGAGGGGAGGAAATGAGAAGGGAAATTGTCAAGGGTCAGTGAATGGTCCGGTACAAAGGTGAATTTGGGGCAGACATGAAGTAGGGGCTGGACAGAAGAAGGTGGGCAGGCAAAACCCAACAGATGTTCACCATGCTGAATGCTGACCATGATGAGTGAATTTAATTTGTAGTGCCATTTGTCCTCACTTAAAAAAAAAAATGGAAATTGCTGTATAACAGTGACTATGAGGTGAGAAGTCAGGAGACCTGGCTGCCCTCCCCTAACTGGTTATATTGCCTGAGGCAATCTTTTAACCTTCCAGTTTGGATCCAGAAAAATCTGAAAGCTTGGCTCTTTCATTTACTAGCTGTGTGCCCTTAGAAAATGTACTTAACCTTGTTGATCCTTAATTTCCATCTTTGTAAAATGGAAATGTCATTACTTCATAACTTTTTTTAAAGGATGAATGACATGACAAATATGTGAAATAATTGGCTAATACTGGGATTTCAGTAAATGTTATCTTCTTTCCCCTTTCCCTGTCTTCACTGCCTGAATCTATGTCATGACAGAACTGGACTAGATGTACTGTACATACCCCTCCCCTTGCTTTTTTAAAAATGATTCTATGAATTCTTGAAATCCTTCCTCCCACTTTCCTGCCAAAAGTTTCCAAGAATCATAAATTAATGCTGCCAGGAAAATGATTCGAATAAGTGACTTCCTTCCTGTCTCTCTGGGATGGTGGCGGTCCCTCCGTTACCCTCCCTTTCCTTTTCCTCTCTCTCTCTCTCTCTGTGTCTTAGTTCTTCTAAAGGGAGACTGGGGGTCTTTCAAAATTATACTAAATAATCATGTGTGAAAACAAGGCTATTTTTTTAAATTGACCAACACATTAACACAGATATTGGTAGGAGGAAATAAAATTCAAATTCCTTAGTTTTAAGGATTAATTATTTAATCCTTATTAATTAAATAATTAATAATTAATAATTTAATTAATTAAATAATTAATAAAATTAATTAATTAAATTAATTAATTTAATTAATTCCTTAATTCAGCATTCATGTACTATTTTCTGGGGAAAAAATACCCTTGATATTCCTTGAGGAGTCAAGGAAATGGGTCCTTATGGTAATCCACACAAATACAGATAGCCAGGAACTGCTAAGGCCACTTGTGGGGATAGTGATCGAGCAGAGGTGTTCAGAGATTGCCTGGAACAATGAATATGAGACAAGCGCTTCATGAAGTTTCCAAGGCCATACTTGATTCTTCTAGGCTACCTATCTGACTCAGGGATGGGGTCTTCTACTGTCTGGTTCAGACTCTTGAATCCCAGCTGTTAAAATTTGGGTTGAAGTGAGCTCCCTGCCAGAATTTTTTTCCTATTCCTTACAGCAGTTATGCTTCTGTTTTGTCCCTCAAGTGTTCTGTGGTGGGCGCTTTTTCTTTTTATTATTCCTCCTCTTCATTCCTTGGCCTTTTCTGTTCTTATTTGAACAGAAATTCTGTTTTTCTTTGGTTCACCTCAAGTAAGGCTCCAACCTGAACCCCTTTTATGAGTAGAAAAGAGTTCTTTTCTGTGTTTTGCTCTAAGACTTGCCCATTGACAATACTCAGGATCCTCACCTGGAACCCAGGTTTATCTATTGTGTGCTGGGTCAAACTGGTAATGGATCTTAACAAGTACCACCCACATAAGAGAAAGAAAGCCAGTCCTCTTTTTCTGTAAGTTAACTTGGTATTCAAAGAATAATGTTTTTCATGTTTGTACCTGAAAACCAAAAGAAGAATAAGAATGTAACTTCCTGCTATTATTTAGTCACTCTCCGTTTCCATCAATTAATTTGTCAGAAACTCATCCGAAAAGGTTGGTAAATAGGATTTGATCTAATGAGACCTCTGTATAGACTGGCTGGAAAGAGGATGATGTTCCAATTCACCTAAAATCCCGATTCTGGGCTCAAACTTTTCATTAACTAGGACAAAGTTTCTCCTGGACAAAAAAATCATCTGTGCTTTTTTTCCCACCGAAAAGTTCAAAGTCTTATAGCAGCATCAGAGAATATTCTGAGTATCATCCGTGTCATTAATTTCTCATGCAGTAGGATGACACCTATTGCTATTATAGGTTATTTCCCTAAAATTTAATGGACTTATTTCTGAGAACAGAGATGATAAAGATGATTACCCTTAGGGAATAAGAGCAAAGAATTCATATATTTGGATTGATCCAGAGTTGGCTTTTGTAGAATAAAGAAGACCAGGAGGGCAAGAGAGGTGAGGAAATATTGAGGATCTAACTGAAGGTGTATAGTGATGAAGCTTTAGCTCAAAAGGAAGCTAATAGATTGAAAATACTGGGAAGGGGCTGTTATGTTGGAACCAGAGGTTTCAGTGAGGTAAAGAATTGGATACACTATGCTAAGGTAGTGAATAAGTTGTACAGTCAGGAGGTGTTGGTCATTCAGTGAAGGAATTTAAGATTTCTGAGGAGTAAATGAGAAGGCCTCCGTGACTACCTGTGGACACTTTGAGAGAGGAACTTCAGTAGCTAAGACTGGAGATGTAGGGTGGGGCCAGACTGAAGGTCTTGTATGCTTCTTTGAGGAGCTTGAACTACATCTGAAGGCAGCTGAGGTGTAGCAGTGAAGATCTTTATACTCTGGGGTGACGGGACCAACAGTTGCTTTTAGGGTCAAGTATGTGAATGCTTGAAGGATGGGGGACATTGCAGGCAGAAGACAGTTCAAAGGTTATTTCATCAATCCTGTTGACAGACAAGGAATGGTTGGTCTAAGGCAGAGATTTGATTTGTGAAGCTTTTCTGTAATAGAACTAATGAGTTTTGGTGACTCATTGGGATGTTATTGGTAAAAGAGTGGGAGGAAGCACAGAATATCCGAAGGATTTTACATTTGGAGTATCACCATTAATTGAGGTAAAGAAAAAAATAGGTTTCAAAGAGGGGTGGGGTGGGACAAAACTAAAATAAGGTTTAGTTACAGTATGTGAGGAGAATCTGTGAAACATAAAGATGGATGGACCTGTGTGTCAGGAACTTGAGAGAGACTGGGGCTGGAGATGAAGATTTGAAACTCACACCCTACAGAGATTTGAAACTCACACCCTACAAAGGGAGGGGAGGTGGTGCGAAGGGAGAAGAGGACTCAATATGTAAACATGAGTACTGCTAAGAGCAGAGGTAGAGGTGAGATAGGAGAGAAGATGAGCAGAGTGGGAGGAGGAGAAGCAGAAGCAAATGGGGTTCTGGAGAGCAATGAAAGAGACAACCAGCATCTTAAATATTGCAGAAGAGCAGGAATGGCAAAGACAGAAATAGGTCTGGCTTTAGCAACTGGAAAGTGACTGGTTATTATAATTAGAGCAATTTCAGGGAGGTAGTGAGGCAGCGAATTGAGGAATATACTTATACTGAGAAAAAGTAGATAGTGAAGATAGAACTCACCTCTGAGAAGTTTGGGGATAAAGTAGGTGTACAGCGACAGAAAAGGAGGACCACTGATGAAAGGAATTGAAGGACTCAAATACCAAATGTCTTAACATTGCAAAGGCTATGAGAGAGTCTTCTTAGATCTGTGTCTTCCTGGGCTTGAACTAATGTAACAGTTATGACTTGGGGGACACGAATTTGGTCTTTGGAATGTCTAAATCTGTTTGCCAGCAAGCTGTATTATAGTCAACTCTGCTGGATATTATTTTAAAGAATTTAAAGCTATTCCTTTTGTGTTCCTTATCCATCTGCAAACATTTCTTTTTTTAAATGCAGAGTCAGTCTATGAGGACATTTCACAGCCTGTGGCAGACACAGGCTCTGAGAACTTCTCTTCCATGGACTGTTTCCAAGTCTCCCCTGGTTCTCTGAGACCCTCTGGGAGTGAGTTTCACTGTGCATGAGGAGTCAGACATCTTTAGTGCTTTTGGTTGTTATTTCCTTGATACAGATGGACCCACAGCCTTCTGTGGAATTCCTGCCCTAATCTCTTCGATGAGTGACACATTAGCTATGAAGACTATTTTCAAGTTATTGTTTTAATAGACCTTTTCCATCAGGCTCAAATAAACCATGACTACTTCACACTGGTTGGAAGACAGATTTAGAGTTAATGGGAGAGCACTACTAAATAGCAGTATAATACATGGAAAATTTACCTCCTTTTAATGTCATATTTCTTTCTAAATGGCTCCGATGAGTGGTTTTTTAGAAGGCTCATGAAAGTAGCAGAGTATTTAAAAAGTTAAAGCTTTATGACAGATTTCAAAAATATCTGAAAGTCAGTATATATGTTCAAACTTAATACTTCCATATCATAATACCCATAATAGATTTTAAAAACTTTTCTTGGCAATTAAAAAATTAACTATTGCTAAAGAGATATTAAAAAAAACCCCTTAAAACCAAATGAAATGTGTCAAGATTATTAGGTAGAAGCTGAAAATGAGTATGTGGGTTGGAGAATAAGGGTAGACTTTTTATTTAAAGCTATCTAGAATTTAGACAATGTGAAATTACTAATCAGTGTAATTCTCTCCTGTGGCAACCAGGAGAAAGAATTCTCCTTCTACTTCCTTCAGTGGTTAGGAATCTAACCACTGTCTTTTTGCTTATGACACTGTGACCTCTAAAACCATGGAAGACAAGGGTAGCACTAAATGCAATTTTGGACCAGGTAAAATTTGTTTTCAGTACCTTCAGGTCTTCCTTTCTCTCCTCTCTCTCAGGGCTCTCAGATTTTTCCTGGCTCCTTGCCCTGCCTAAACCTTCTCTTAGAGAAGGGTCAGCAAAGGCGATGTTTAGTTTAAATTGAAGTTTGCCTATGTTTTACCTCTTCTAAAGGAATTTATAAGTTTTATTTCTAATTATCGTATGAAAGAAAGGATTTGTGTTCTATCAGATTTTCAGGCATTAATCAATGGATGGAAAGGTCTTTGCAGGGGAAAACGGGCTTCTTGGTATATCACATAGATAGTAGCTTACCATAAACATCTATGCAAGACCAGCATGGTTTTAACAAGTGGGCTGAAAGTGTGACTATGTATTTATTATGTGCATAAGATAAGTCACTTGTGTGTGAATGTTGGGACTGCCTACTCTTTTTGCTCACATCCTACTTAATCCTCAACCCACACAATCCAGCTTCTCTACCTCTTCACTCTCCTTAAAGTCATTAATGGCTCCTTAGTTATCCAATCCAGTAGACTATTCTTTTTCCTGTGCTTTTTCATGTCCTGGCAGCAACATTTCATATCAACAGCCAGTTCCTCCCCCTTTCTGTGGTGTCCATGGCTTCCAGTCCTTCCTTGGAATTCTTTTTTTCTTTTTCAAGATTTTTATTTATTTATTTGACAGACAGAGATCACAAGTAGGCAGAGAAGCAGGCAGAGCGAGGGGGGAAGCAGGCTCCCTGCCGAGCAGAGAGCCCGATGTGTGCCCGATCCGATCTGAGGACCCTGAAATCACAACCCGAGCTGAAAGCAGAGCTCAAACTAATGAGACATGCAGGGGCCCCTCTCCTTGGAATTCTGCTGACTTAACTCACCTTTCCTACGACAGACTTCTGGGTCCTTTCTTCTGTCATCTACCTTCTAGCTGGGCAGATTCATTGATGTCCACCACTTGAACTGTGCAATCTGTCCTCTTCCTATCCAAATCTCTATCCTAACCTCCAGATCCAACATCTGCACCTGCAAATTCCATAGACACCTCGTGTGTCCTAATCTGAAGTCACAAACCTCCTTTTTTGGGCCCTATAGATTATCTGTTCTAATCAAGATAGAAACTTCAGCATTATTCTTGTTTTGTGCCTCTTTCTCATTTTTTTCCTATCAATTACCAAATTCTGTAAGTTTGTGCTCCTAAATATGTATTTGAGCATACCGGCATTTCTATTTATTGTGACTACTGATTTATGTTAGGCACTTACCATCTCCAGCCTGGGGTCCTTACTCTGCTTTTCCTCTGCTCCAGGTTTTGTTTTGTGGCTAGAGTGACCTTTCCAAACTTGAAATTAGTATTTGTCCCTTTGTCCTGGTTCTTTGTGTATCGACTGTAGAATATAGACTGAATTCTGTAGTCAAGACATGACTGTTCTGTTTCTTATCAGCTGGTCCACTTTTCTCCCCTAGCTCTCTGACTCTCCACTCATATTTCACCCTTTTGCAACACCAGTCTCTTTGAAGCACATCAAGCAGGTGTTTTCATCCTCTGGATTTGGGCAGATGCCATTCCATAAGCCTAGAATGCCCTCTCATCCTTCCCAGGGTAGGAAAAATCTCTTTTCCATTTGTTTTTTTCCTTTGTGAATTTTTGTCTGACACCTCCAGACAGACATTGGGTCCTGTTTCTTTTATGTTCTCATTGTATCTTGTATATACTCCTAATAATTCTGTTGTCATACTGTATTGTAATTGTTGGTTTACCAGACTGTCTTTCCACTAAACTCCAAGTTCCTTAAGGGCAGGGACTGCGTATCTACATATGTACCTGTGGTTTCTAGAACAATGTGTAGCATTTTCTTTCTTTCTTTTTTTTTGTGTGTGTGTGTAGCATTTTCAAAAGATATTTATTCAATGAATGAATGTGTGGATTAATTTGAAATGCCTAAAAATATTTCTCTTTTTTTCCCCCTAAAAGTGTTGGGGCCCTTAAAAGAGGCTCAACTGCTAGATTCTTTACCCTAATTCCTTTGTAGATGTTCTTTTTTTTTTTTTTTTTAAGATTTTATTTATTTATTTATTTGACACAGAGAGAGACACACACAGCAAGAGCAGGAACACAAGCAGGGAGAGTGGGAAAGGGAGAAGCAGGCTTCCTGCCAAGCAGGGAGCCTGATGTGGGGCTGGATTTTAGGACCCTTGGGTCATGATTTGAGCCGAAGGCAGACACTTAAGGACTGAGCCATGCAGAGGCCTCCTCCTTTGTAGACATTCTTATGTTTTCTTAGAGTAATCATTTATAGGATGTTCCCATTTTATACTCTTAAATCACTCTAGTAGTTCCTGTTATGGAAACTCAGAAATGAGATACAAACCACAAAAGGGCAGTGATAAGGAGGAAAGGTAAACTCCAAATATAGCTCTACTTTTTTTTCTAAAGGAAATAACATTTGAGCTTATTTTAAGAGTATCATTGTGATCACAAGGTACTGATTCAAAATACCAGAGAAATATTCTAATTTATTTGGTCTTTCCAATTGGTTGGCACTAAATATTTAGAAAGTGATATTTCATCAGAATGATTTCCTTTTTGGCCCTAATATTTAATTCTTCAGTAAAGGCCACACAACACATTGGCACTCTTTTTATGCAATTACAGGCCTGGGAACTGGGACATGTTCTATAGTGTTCTCTTGATCAACACAGAACACGTTACAGAGAACAGTTATTGAGCAGTAACTACCAGACAGGTACTGTTTTTAGTTGTTTTCATATATTAATTCATCCTGTGAGGTATGCACTATTATTATTATTATTTAAATTTTATTTTATTTTTCAGTGTTCCAAGATTCATTGTATATGCACCACACCCAGTGTTCCATGCAATTCGTGCCTCCATAATACCCACCACCAGGCTCGGCCAACCTCCCAAACCCCTCCCCTCCAAAACCCTCAGTTTGTTTCTCAGAGTCCACAGTCTCCATGGTTTGTCTCCCCTTCTGATTTCCCTCAAGTCACTTCTCCTCTCCATCTCCCTGTGTCCTCTGTGTTATTCCTTATGCTCCACAAATAAGTGAAACCATATGATAACTGACTCTCTCTGCTTGACTTATTTCACTCAGCATAATCTCTTCCAGTCCCGTCCATGTTGATACAAAAGTTGGGTATTCATCCTTTCTGATGGAGGCATAATACTCCATAGTATATATGAACCATATCTTCTTTATCCATTTGTCCGTTGAAAGGCATCTTGGGTCTTTCCACAATTTGGCAACTGTGGCCATTGCTGCTATGAACATTGGGGTACAGATGGCCCTTCTTTTTACTACATCTGTATCTTCGGGGTAAATACCCAGTACTAGGTATGCACTATTATTATCCCTCATTTTACAGATGAGGAAGCTGAGGCATAGAGAAATAACTTGTTTAAAAGTACAGAAATTTAAAAAAAAAGTATACAAATTAAGTGGTAGAATCGGGATTTGAACCTACGTAGTTCAGTCTGTTCATATGATATATGAGAAAACTAAGATCCATCAAAGGTCTTAATTACAAGAGGCAGAGTCCTACATTTTTGGCTTCTGGTAGTATATTAGCACTTTTTTATTTATTCAGGGTATGTGTTGCAAACTAGTAAACCATTGGAAATAGTCCTTTCCCATAGCCAGTGTTAGCTTTATTCAGTGGTTGTTCATAGCAAGAGAAATTTTCTTTTGAAAATTCTCTTTAATTCAGAATCAGAAAAAAATCTCAGATAAAACACACATACCCACACATAGATACACACACATTTGCAATGAACATTCTCAAAGTGAGTCCCTTTGATCATTGTGGGATATAGAACAGGCCAGAAAATCTAACTACACCCATATAAGCAGTATAACAAAATGCAAGAATATACTGATTATTACTTGAGATTTGCTTTTAGAATTATTAAAATTTAACTTCAATACAAAACTATTTAATATCCAGTTTTTCTCTAGTTTTGATGTAAAAGTTTGAATTCCCAAGTTCTTGGCCTCGTTTGGGGAAGCAGTGGACCCATATGGGACTGCACATGTTAGGTTGCTATGGTTGTGATTTGCAAGGCTCATGAAGAAAGCTATTTCACTGTTTTCTGTGGGGATTACAGAAATAATTGTCACACTGGTTTTTGTATCTTTAAATTAGAAGTTCTTGGTGGTGGTGGGCTTTTCTTTTAGCAGCATGTTTCTGCTTATTGAAAAGCTTTGCTGAACACAATATACCCACTTTGCTATGTAAATAAAGACATTCTTGTTGGAATAATGAAGTTCATGGGATGCCTCTTCTGGTAGGCCTATCTGTCAATCTGTGTTTAGTTGACTTTCTCAGCCCACCCATTCTAATTACTGCTTTTCAGTCTCCTAGAATGGGGATCTAAGAAGGGGATTTGTTACAATTGAGTTATTTAAATAGAATTTTCCAAATATACAGTATCTCCTCCTCAGACCACAAATTCACTCCCCCATTCCTTCCTACTTGCTTTAGATAATAGCTCGTGGCAGGCTGTTATTAAGAACTAAAGGGCAGGTTTCAAGTACCCTCAATTTATGAAATGGTGAGGGCCAGTCAGTAAACTGCATGTGTTTGGTATTATTACACTTTATTATAATTTCATTTTGACTGCCGCTGAGTTTAAGAGTGTGAATTCTTTTTATGGAGATAACTTCATGAATGCTGAATGGCAGATATGCTGTCAGTCATCTGGCCATTTTGGGGACTAAAGTTTGGCTGACTTTTGACTAAATATGGGTCATATTCTAAATTTTTTTTTATCATCCAGTAACTTCATATAGAATCTATTTTTTTGAAAAACATGTTAAAAATGTTAAATTGAAAGTATGGAGGAAAATATTACCTTGAAATGTAGCAGACCTGTGACATTATTTGTGTTGTTTAGTAAGGCAGTAGATATCTTTGCAATATCCCTGCCCTTGCCCTCTTGGCCAGTGACTCAGAGACAGCTTTTCAAAAGCTAAGAATATGGTCTATGTCACATTAGTGCAGAGATCTCTACATATCTTCTTGGATATAAAAGCCTGCTGTCTCCTGTTGTGACTTATTTATAAAGGAAACACTGGAGGCAAAATTTCTTGCTTTGTAAAATGAATGGTTCTTTTTTATTTTCTCTTCTAAAGGGTTGCAAACTTTACATGGTTCATAATCCCTTTAAGCAGTCATCTTATCCTAATATTTTCCTTTCCCAATCTTCCTTTCTATGCTGCCCTTCTTAAATCTATTACTGCCTGAATTTCTCATCACCCACTCATGTCAGTTCCTGGTAGACTGGCTTCCATTCCCATTCCCCTCTCTTGGGTCACTGATGGTCTCCTCATTGGCAAATCAGTGAATATATTTTTTTTTTTGTATTCATGTCTTTCTATCCATGTATTCATGTCTCCATCTTATCTCTATCTCCAACAAATGATTGATGTTATTGGTCATTTCCCCATGTGCTTCTTTGTAGGAACAACAATAGTAATAATGATTAATGAAATTATTGATGATAAATGTACTTACAAATTATATAATAGATACTTTTAACAATATTATTGCTATTTCAATTCTTAGGACTATAAAATTCTGGTTCTTCTATTTTCAAGTCAATTTTCTGTATCTTCTTTAATGACTCTACTTTCTTCTGTAATCTATTCTCTGCAGGCATTTTCCAGTTTACTTAATTTAGAAATTTGAGAGTGACCTTGTTTTCTTGCTCTCTTTCTCCCCCCTCATAATTCCTCAGTCAACAAATCTTTTGGATCTCCCTGTGTGGTATCTTTCAAACTCAGCCTTTCCTTCTCATTGCTACCCTCCAGTCTAAGTGTTCAGCAACTCATGTCTGGACTTCTGCCTCCCGGTACAGTCTACATATCACTGCTGAAGAGAATTCTCTATTCCACTAATATACACAGAAATAATCTGGACATGAAGTAAAGCAGTGGTGGTAGGAATGAAGTAGAACAAGAGATATTTAGGATTCACAGGATTGGGTACTGGGGACATTGAGTTGGGATAGTGTTCCGGGCATCATTATCTAGAGGACATTTGTAGTTATGGGAGAACATAAGATCACCCTAGAAAGAGAAAGCTTGGGACAGAATTTCACTACTGAAGGACAAAGCTGATCTTCTTTTTCTCCTAGTAGTGCAGTTAGGACCTTTTATTCAAACAAATTCTTAACTGGATGTCAGTATGTGAAGCACATAAAAACAAACCTCCTTGTGCCAAAGGCTAGTGTGCTTGACCTCCCCCTGTTCTTGCTCTGTCACTGGTTGGGGCTCCAGAAGCACCACGGGGAAACCATGTGGTACGGAAAGAGTAGGGGTGAGCAAGGAGGGGAAAGTATATTTGTTGAGTATCTCTTTTGTCCTAGGCACTGTTCTAGGTACTTCCCATGTGAATGACTTATGATTGTGATGATCCTGGGGAGGGTAAGTAGAATCAGTAACTATTCTTTTCTGAGCTATTAAAATTGTCGTTAAGAAAACTCTTCCAAAAGTATTTAAAAAAATCCTTCATTCCACTTGGAACGGGTCTGTGTGCTTTCCAAATCACATATAAACATGGATAGGTTAAACCTAATATACAAAATTGGTTGCTAGAAGCTCTTCGACTCTAGAAATGTAATGTATTCACATTTCTTTTTCAGAAAATCTCTCCTGAAAATATAGATGTTCCAGGTAACTATTGGTGATAACCCTTATGAAAATTATTAGGATAATTAGGATTATTTTACCAGATTCTTTTAGCACAACTGGCAAAGTCATCCTATACTCTCTCTTTTTTATTTTTAAGGGCCATAACTGATACATCACAAATGATTCTTAGATGTGTGTTGTGTTTAATTTTAAAAGATTTTCTCTGCTTGATGTCTCTAGAGGTTTTTGAAAACTAATACTATAGAGAAATTTGTTTGGCAGCTTTCACAAGTAAACTGTTATCATCCTGGTATATATTTAAAAAGTTTTTCTTAACTTTTGTCAGTGTATACTAGTAAAATTTTGTGTTATGTTCATAGTGGTACTGTAAGCTCCTTGGCTTTGTACTATTTTATTTCATCAGAATGTTGTATCAAAGCTTTAAAATGAAATTTCTAAAAAGAATTAGTTTTCCATGTGTTAAGTTTTAAATAAATTATGATTTAAAGTCCTCCCTTTATTATTATTATTTTTAAATATTTTATTTGTTTCTTTGACAGAGATCACAAGTAGGCAGAGAGGCAGGCAGAGAGAGAGAGGGGGAAGCAAGCTCTCTGCCAAGCAGAGAGCCCGATGTGGGACTCGATCCCAGGACCCTGGGATCACGACCTGAGCTGAAGGCAGAGGCTTTAACCCACTGAGCCACCCAGGCACCCCTAAAGTCCTCCCTTCAAATGCATTAATTCACTTTAATTTTGTCTATCCTTTGTGAATACTTTATCAGACTTCTATAGATTTCCTTAAGGAAACTGTGTTTATAATTTTTAACAGAATAATGTATTATGTGTTTTTAAGATCCTATGATATAAGTCATGAACTAAACTCTTTTGTATATATACTTCATGCTTAGAGACTATAAGCGCATAAGTTGATGTTCATGTACATACTTAAATATTTAGGTTTTAAGTTTCTCAATTAACATTTTAAAACAGGGCTTTCAGAATTTCCATATCTGAGGAAATGTCCCTTCTATTGTGATAAGCAACAAAAACTGTTTTCAAATTAATTTTTCAGGTGAAAATTTAATTTTTCACATTTTAATGGGTTGTTTTGGAAATAAAATCTTTCCCACAATAAGGAGCAAAAATTACAAGCCCATTAAGATATACTAAGGGCTTTAGGGCTATCTCGTTAAAGCAGTCAACGACCTAAGGTTTGGCTTTTTTTGTTTTTGTTTTTGTTTTGTTTTTTTTTTCTTTGTAAGATAGTTAATGGACTGCCATTGTTCTCTTCATTGCTGGGATTATTGTGACCTGAATTAGGAAGGCTTTTGTACTTTCACCCTTTAATTTAATTAGATAATGATTTTGTAGTCAGGAGTTCCCTGGAGATAACAAATTTATTGACACTGTAAATCAACCTCTAGATGCAGTTTCATGTTGTTCATTTCATTGCTGGTGGACAGAGAGTCCACATGGAGTATGGGACAAATGTTAATTCTGCCAACTATTAAATCTCCAGTGATCTAGGCTGATCTTGAAACAAATGGTGGAAAGTTTGGGATAGGAGGCTAAATGCATGAAGTCCTGCAGAGATGTCCTACATTTCATACAATTAAATATGTTAAGATATTGGGTACTAGAATATTGCAATAAAGTAAGTCAAAAGAATTTTTTGTTTTCTCAGTGCATAAATATGTTTATACAATTTTGTAGTCTATTAAGTGTGTGGTAGCATTATGTTTTAGAAAAACAATGTACATACCTTAATTAAAAATACTTTATTTCTAAAAATGCTAACCATCATCTGAGCTTTCAGTGAGTCATACATAATCTTTTCACTGGTGAAGGGTCTTACTTCAATGTTGATGGCTGCTGGCTGATCAGGGTAGTGGCTGCTGAAGGTTAAGGTGACTGTGGCAATTTCTTCAAATAAGACAATAGTCAGTTTTGCCACATCAACTGACTCTTCCACTCATGAACAATTTCTTTGGAGCATGTAATACTATTTGATAGCATTTTACTCACAAGAGAACTTATTTCACAACTGGAGTTGATCTTTTCAAACCCTGCTACTGCTTTATCCGCTAAATCAGTATAATATTTGAAATCTTTTGTTGTCATTTCAACAGTCTTCACGGCATCCTCACCAGGGGTAGATTCCATCTCAAGAACCACTCTCTTTTCTCACTCAAAAGAAGCAAATCCTCATCTGTTAAAGTTTTATCATGAGACTATAATAATTCAGTCCCACCTTCAGACTCCACTTTTAATTCTAGTTCTCTTGCTATTCCCACCACATCAGCATTTACTTCTTCTACTGAGTTCTTGAGCTCTTCAAAGTCATCCAGGGGGATTCAGGACCAGCTTCTATTGAACTACTGTTAATGTTGGTATTCTGACCTCTTTCCATGAATCACAAGTGTTCATAATGGCATCTAGAATGGTGAATCCTTTCCAGGAGGTTTTTAATTTATATTGCCCAGATCCATCGGAAGAATCACTATCAATGGCAGCTATAGCTTTATGAAATGTATTTCTTAATTAATAGGATTTGAAAGTCAGAATTACTGCTTGATCCATGGGCTGCAGAATGGATGTTGTGTTAGTAGGCATGAAAACAACATAATCTCATTGTCCATCTCCATTAGAGCTCTTGGTGCATTGTCAACAAGCAGTCATATTTTTAAAGGAATCTTTACTTCTGAGCAGAAAGTCTCAACAGTGGGCTTAAAATTTTTAGTAAACCATGTTGTATATGGATGTGCTGTCATCTATGATTCTTCCATTTATAGAGCACAAGCAGAGTAGATTTTGCATAATTCTTTGCATAATTTTCAAGAGCCCTAGGAATGGTAAATGAATATTAGCTTCAACTTAAAATCACCAGCTGCATTAGCTCCTAACAAGAAATTCAGACTGATTTTTGAAACTCTGAAGTTGGGCATTTATTTCTCTTCTCTAGCTATGAAAGTACTAGATGGCATCTTCTTTCTGGTAGAAGGCTATTTCATCTACATTGAAAATCTGTTGTTCATTGTAGCCACCTTCTTCAATTATCTTAGCTGGATCTTTCGGAGAACTTGCTGCAGCTTCTACATCAGCACTTGGTGCTTCGTGTACTTTTATGTGATGGACACAGCTTCTTCCCTTAAATTCCACAAACAAACCTCTGATAGCTTCCAGCTTTTCTTCTTAAGCTTCCTTACCTCTTTCAGCGCTCACAGAATTGAAGAGAGTTGGGGCCTTGGTCAGGATTAGGCTTTGGCTTAGAAGAATGTTGTGCCTGGTTTGATCTATCCAGACCACTCAGACTTTCTTCCTATCAGCAATAAAACTGTTTTTCTTTCTTGTCATTTGTGTGTTCATTGGAGTAGCATTTTTAATTTCCTTCAACAACTTTTCCTTTGCACTCACAACTTGGCTAACATGTTGTTGGCTTTTGATATGCCTTCCTCACTATGCTTAATCATTTCTAGCTTTTGATTGAAAATGAGAGATGTGTGACTCTTCCTTTCACTTGAATTCTTAGAGGTCATTGCAGAGTTATGAATTGGTCTAATTTCAGTATTGTTGTGTCTCAAGAAATAGGGAGGCTTGAGGAGAGGGAGAGAGATGAGGAAGAATTGTTGGTTGCTAGAGCAGTCAGAACATAAACAACATCACTTAAGTTCACCATCTTACAAGGGTGTGGTTCATGGTGCCCCAAAACAACTACAATAGTAACATCAGAGATCACTGCTCACAGATCACTGTAACAAACATAAGAACAATGAAAAAGATGGAAATGTTATGAGAATTACCAAAATGTGACACAGAGACGCGAAGTGGGTGAATGCTATTAGAAAAATGGTGCCGAGAGACTTGCTCAATGCAAAGTTACCACAAAACTTCAATTTGAAAAAATTGCAGTATCTGTGAAAGTCACTAAAACGAGGTATTTCTTTCTTTTTTTTTTTAAAGATTTTATTTATTTGCTTGTCAGAGAGAGTATTAGAGAAAGCATAAGCAGTGGGAATAGCAGGCAGAGGGAGAAGCAGTCTCCCTGCTGAGCATGGAGCCAATGCAGAACTTGATCCCATGACCCTGGGAGCTGAAGGCAGCAACCTTGTTATCAGGTCATGATCCCATGACCTGAGCTGAAGGCAGCCGCTTAACCAACTGAGCCACCCGGACATCCCTAAAACAAGGTATTTCTATATATAATTTAACTGACAGAAAGTCTTGTGTGCCAAAGTGAGGAGTGATAGGAGATGAGTTTAGAAGGCTAGGCAGGGGACAAATCATAAAGGGCCTTTTAGGCCACATAAGTAATTTCGGTTTTTTTTCTGACTTTACTGGAAAGCCAATCTTTGCGAAGCCCATATTGGCTATTACCTAGAAACTTTAACCAAAGAGGATTTATCTACTAAGAATGCATTCAGCTCTTAACCATAGGAAAAAACTGGGGTTTTTGCTGAAGGGGAGGTGGTGGGGGGATGGGGTGACTGGGGGATGTACATTAAGGAGGGCATGTGATATAATGAGCACTGGGTGTTATACAAGACTGATGAATCACTGAAAGCTACTTCTGAAACTAATAATACACTACATGCTAATTAATTGAATTTAAATAAAACAAAAGTATTTAATAATTTATAGCTTTAGATGCTTAACTTAGAAAAGAGGATAGCTAAAGGAAGTCAACCGTATGGTGACAGTGGTAACTAGACTAACTCCGGTGATCACTCTATATTGTATGCAATTGTAGAATTACTATGTTGTACACCTGAAACCAATAAACATTATATACCAACTTTACCTCACTATAAATCAATATATCAATCAATCATAGAATAAAATAAAATAAAATATATTTTTTTGTTTTTAAAGATTTTATTTATTTATTTGACAGAGACAGAGATCACAAGTAGGCAGAGAGGCAGGCTGAGAGAGAGGGGGATGCAGGCTCCCTGCTGAGCAGAGAGCCCAATGCGGGGCTCGATCCCAGGACCCTGAGATCATGACCTGAGCCGAAGGCAGTGTCTTAACCCACTTGGCCCCCCAAGTGCCCCAAAATAAAATATTATTTTGATCCTAAGTAGTTTTAGAATAATATCAAAGAGTCTCTGTATGACATATTTTTAAAAAATAAATGTTATTTTGTCATCATTAAAAAAAATGAATGCATTCAGTTGAAAACAACAGAGAACCCTACAAACAGTGCCTAAGATAAACCAGGGTTTTATTTGATTCACAGGATAAGAACACTGTACACTGTCAGTCCAAATCTGGCTCAGTGATATCAACAAGGATCTAGACTTCTTCCATTTTATTGTGCTCCATTCTTAACATGTGGCTTTTATATCTTGGTTGTAATATGGCTGCTTCATGCTTAGATATCATGATCACAGTCTTGGTAGGAAGAGGAAATAAAAGGTTGAAAGTGTGTGGTTATTAGTCTGCCCTTTCTGAAAGCTCTTCTGGAAATTCTACTCAGGATTATTCTGATTATTTCTCTTTGGCCAGAACTGGGTCAAATGGTTACCTTTAAGGAGAGCAGCTCAGAAGACTAGTACTGAGCTGCCTACTCTGTGTCTCCAAACAAAATCAGGGCTCCATTGGTAAGAAAGAAGCGTGGAGGTGGGGGGAATGGATGCTGCATAGACAACTAGCAGTGTCTACTACCATGGGAGTCATGTTTCAGGCTATTTCAGGAATAGTGGAGAGATGATGGAACTTCAACTAGGGTAATAGAGACAGTGGTAATAAGAAATTGTCAGATTTATGATATTAAAAGAAAAGAGTCAACAAGTTCTCAATAGTGGATTTGTTGTGAGATGACAGAGGTAACAAATAGTCAGAGATGTTTGCCCCATTTTTGTCCTGCTTACCAGGTGAAAAATGGTATTATTTATGGTGATAGTGAAAACTTGGGGAGGAGCAGAATTGGAAGGAAAAGAAATCTAGAATTCTAACTAAGGCACAAATACCACCATTGTTGATGTCAGAGGCAGGAGTGCTTTCACTGAGCAGTCAGTAGATCTGCTGTGGCAGATATTTAGAGATTAGGCTGATGATGGACATAACTTGAAATTTTTGAGCTTGTTAGTACATCATCTCATACAAAACGGCAGCCAGATGTAGCAAGAGATCAGTTTGAAACTCTTGGGACCTTGAATCAAATGAATCCTCTGACGTCATTATGGTTTTGGTGTAATTGGCCCATTTAAGTAAGAAATACCCTCTTGGGTATTATGCTAAGTGAAATAAGTCAATCAGAGAAAGACAATTATCATATGATCTCACTGATATGAGGAATTTGAGAAACAAGACAGAGGATCATAGGGGAAGGGAGCGAAAAATGAAACAAGATGAAACCAGAGAGGGAGACAAACCATAAGAGACTCTTAATCTCAGGAAACAAACTGAAGATTGCTGGAGTGGAGGGGGATGGGAGGAATGGGGTGGCTGGGTGATGGACACTGGGGAGGGTATGTGCTATGGTGAATGCTCTGAATTGTGTAAGACTGATGAATCACAGACCCGTACCCCTGAAACAAATAATACACGATATGTTAATAAAAAAAAAGAAATACCCTCTTGGATTTGGGAACTGGGTGATTTTATCTTAATTAAGTAGGCAACTGTGCTTCTAAAGAAACACAGAATAAAAAACGGAATATGGTAGGGGAATATGTGCGGGTGTGATAACTAAGGGAATGGGTATTTTCACTTTAAAGAACACTTAGGAGCAGATAATTAAAATGTGAAATACTGGAATGAAACTATGAAATTAATCCTGTTGGCTGCTGCTCCCATCATATTGTTATTACTATAACACAGTGCTGTTAGGATTATTAACATATAATGGCTTATAAACATATAATGACTCTCTATCCCTGAGTCAAGTCAGAACTTCTTGGCTTACTTTTCAAAATCCTCCAGGATATGGCCCCATCTAACCATAGTTCTCACTTTGTGCTGCTAGTGCCTGGAAGGTGGTTCTCCTGTTTCTCTTTTGTCCAGCCCCTGTAGATGTATCCATCAGTGGGATGAAGGCTATTCCACATATTATACAGACCTGATGTGGCCTATAGGTCTACCAGCAATTTCAGCACTATCATTGGATGGAGTTTAGGATTAAGTCTTATTGTGTGTATCAAATAACCATGATGTAAACTTTAAATATCTTACAATTTTATCTGTCATCAATAAAGCTGAAATTGAAAAAAGTGTTAAGTCCTATTTCCTGCTAGACCCCCAGACCTGGGGCACCTAGACAAGCCCTCCAGACTTCCTTAATTATCCCTGGCACGAACAGCATTGTTCCTTGGACTGGGTTTCTGTCTCCCATGCAGTACACCAGCCAATTATTTTGCATGATACCATTGTTTCCTTTGAGGACTGAGGATACTGCTTTGATCTACTCTTGTTACCTTGGAGGATTGTATTATTTAGTGTTAGGTACAGGCTCTCCCTTCCTTATGGTATATTCCTTATATATTCCTTATAGGTCTCCCAGAACCACACACAATTCCCATTGACTCTTGCAGAATTGCCAGAGACTCTTGTCACCTTGTCTTGTCCTATGGATTAATTTTAGTTCTGAGGTCTGCCTGAACAATATGTAAGTTTGTTTTGCTCTTATAGTCTGTGTTGCAAACTCATTTTTAGGTTTTGTAGTATCCATTTTCTTCCACCTCCTATTCCAGTCTGGCTGATCTCACCTGATATGATCATTCTCTCCTCTGTGATTTTTTTTTTTTTTTTTTGGCTATTCACCTGATTTGGAAAGGGCTTTTTTCCCCCTCTCTATATTCAAGACCCTATATACCTGACAAGATCCAACTCAAGTTCTAGTTTTTAAACCTTTATCAATTTCTAGTTCCAATGTATTGCTTCTTCTATCCAACCTCTTTTAATAGTTGAGCACTTTAGTTATGGACCCATTTTTAAAACGTTTCATGAGTATACATGTATTTCTGTTACTTAATAATGAGCCCTTGTGGCCATAAAATAAAATGAATGTTTAAATGCTTTGACTTGAGGTAAAATTTCCCAAGTGAAGTTTTGGATTTTCTCTATCCAGACTGCATCTTACCCAATAGCTACTCTTTCCCTTTCTATCAGCTTATGTCTCTGTTTAAAAAGGTGCTATTGTAATCTTTGTGATCTTTAGTTAGGTAATGGTTTCCTTAGATATGACACCAAAACACAAACAACAAAAGAAAAAGTAAATCAACTGGAATGAGCAAAATTAAAAACCTGTGTGCTTCAAAGGACACCATCAAAAAGTGAGGCAATCCACAGAATGGGAGAATTTTTTTGCAAACCGTTCTGATAAGGACTTGTATCTAAAATACATAAAAGATGCTTACAGCTCAATAACAAAAAGACAAATAACACAACTGAAAAGATTTGACTAAACATGTCTCCAAAGAAGATATACAAATGGCATATGAAAAGATGCTCAACATCATTAGTCATCAGGGAAGTGCAAATCAAAACCACAATAAGATACAACTTCACATCCACTTAGCCACTGAAATGTGTAATAAATATGTAATACTTATTATATAAGTGTGTAATAAATGTGTAATAAATATGTACAATATGTAATAAAAAGAGATAATAACAAGTGTTGGCAAGAACGTGGAGAAGTTGGAACCTTCACACACTGTTACTGGAAATGTAATGTGGTGCAGCTGCTTTGAAAACAGTTTGGCAGTTTCTTGAATGTTTAAACATAAATTTACCAGATAATCCAGAAATTCTATTCCTAGGTATATATTGAGAAATATATATTTCTATGAGAAATATTTTCATAGAAATAATTGTATTCTATTTCATAGAAATAATTGTACGTGAATGTTCTTAGCAGCATTAATCATAATAGCCAAAAAGTGGAAATAGCCTCAGTGTCCATCAGCTAATGAATAGACAAATAAAATGTGATATATCTGTATAATAGAATATCATTTGACAATAAGAATTGAAGTACTGATACATGTTAAAACATAGATTAACATTGAAAACACTATGCTAAGTGATGGAAGCCATTCACAAAGGACCAAATATTGTATGGTCCCATTTACATGAAGTGTTTAGAATACGCAAGTCTATAGCAGCAGGAAGTAGTGATTACCTAGCAATGGGGGAGACAGTGGGGTACTGGAAGGGTGATGGCTAAGGAGTATGGATTTTGGGGGGGTTAATAAAAACGTTCTAAAATCAACTGTGGGAATGGATGCACAACTCTCTTAATGTCTTAAAAGCCACTGAATTGTACACTTTAAAATGATGAATCGTATGGTATGTGAATTATATTCAATAACAGTACTTTAAAAGAACAAAAACAAAACGTCCACTCTGCTGTTAAAGGGATTCAGTTGTTCCCCACCAAAAAAAAAAAAAAAAAAAAAAAAAGAAAAGATGCTATGGAATATTCTCTGTGGTGGATGCTGAGATGCACTACTCAGAACCACACCTGAAAGACTGAACAATTTATTCTCCCAGCTGCTTGGGTGTCAACTGCTGGTGACTCACAGCAAAAGTCTCTCTCTGGGAATTGCCTTCAGCTGATGAAACTACACCTTTAAAGTTACACCTCATCCCAACCACAGTCCAATCCCATGATGGAGCAATGTCGTGGTCCACTGGCCAGAGCCCCCTTCTTCCATTGAGGACACCTCTGAAGGGTCATCTCAGCTCCAGAGGTACTCCTGGGATCAACTGGAAATGTATCACAACTCAGTTTCCATGACTCTTTTACAGGTACCATTCTAAATAACATTCCCCAGTATACCTTCTCCATACATCTCCATCTCAGAGTCTGTTTCCCAAGGAACTCAACTTAAAAACACCCAATATTGAATGACTATGATTTATTCTTATCTTCTTTAATATAGGTGGTCCTCATCAGTTACACTGTAGGGACTCAAAGGTTTGACGAACTGAATTTTTTTCCAGAGACCGACTTGTTTGCTATCTACATAGAGAATGAATTTATGGACAATGGCCATCTATCTTCTACTTGATCCCTGAAAGTAGTTATTTCCGAAGGTTGAGTTGTCTGACCTCTGGCTTTGTTCCGTACTTTTGGCAAACTCAGCCCTTTCCACAATTTCAGTTACTGAATAAATCTTTCTGCTGGTGAATGTCATATCCTTGCCAGGCTGCTAGACATCTCCACTTGCCTGTCCTGTGACTTCCTAATTAAGATTGAATGCTGGTCTGTGCTGTGGCTACGGGTGGGAAGAATTAAGAGTGGTAGTAAGGGGTGGAGGTGAAACGTTCTGAGTGATCCCTTAGGACTCTAAGAACAGAAAAGAATGTAAGTAAAACGTGAAATGTATGAGGTTGAAAAAGAGTGGGAATGAATCATGGTGAATGGATTATAGAAGAGTTAGCCAGGACTTGCAATTAGGACTGAGAGGTAGGCACATTGTAATCAGAGCAGTTAGAAATAGTGGCTTGCAGCTTGAGTAGTTCCTTAGAAGCAGCCAGGGGTATTTATCTCTGAAAGTGTCAGCTGTGGTGGATGACACCACAACATCTAACTCAACAAACTAAAACTCATTTCCTTATTTTAACTAGATATCCCCAAATATCCATTTGTCAATTACTGGCCCCATTCTCTTTCTGGTTACTCATCCTTGAAAAATTCAAGAAATCTTTGACTCTTTCAGGGACCTTGCTTCTCATATTGAGAAAAATCTCACTATTTTTGTGAATTTCATTCTTTCTCAAATTCAGTAGAACTGAATTATAGTGACTGCGGCTTTATTGTGTATAACTGATTTCCAGGATTCATTTAACATTTATTTATTTATAAATTATTATTTTTTAAAAGACTTTATTTATTTATTTGACAGAGAGAGGGAGACAGCGAGAGAAGGAACACAAGCAGGGGGAGTAGGAGAGGGAGAAGCAGGCTCCCGGCTGAGGAGGGATCCCTATGCGGGGCTCCATCCCAGGAACCCGGGATCATGACCTGAGCTGAAGGCAGACGCTTATTGACTGAGCCACCCAGGCGTCCCTAAATTATGTTTTCTTTCTTTCTTTTTTTTTTTTAAAGATTTATTTATTTATTTATTTGTCAGAGAGAGAGAGAGGAGCGAGAGTGAGCACAAGCAGACAGAGTGGCAGGCAGAGGGAGAAGCAGGCTCCCCGCCGAGCAAGGAGCCCGATGTGGGACTCGATCCCAGGACGCTGGGATCATGACCTGAGCCGAAGGCAGCTGCTTAACCAACTGAGCCACCCAGGCGTCCCATCTAAATTATGTTTTCTGAAAAAGATTATTTATTTATTTATTTATTTGAGAGACAGAGATTTGTATTATTTTTTTGAGAGAGAGAGAAAGAGAGAGTGCGTGCGCACATGAGCAGGAGGAGGGCTCTGTGATCATGACCTGAGCAAAAGGCGGAGGCTTGACTGACTGAGCTATGGAGGCGACCCAAGAAAGTATATTTTTATACTGTTTCAGAGGAGGATAATATACAAAACTCATAAACATTACTATTTAAAATAAGCTTTATATTTTTTAAAAGAGAATTCTTTTTTTTTTTTTTTAAGATTTTATTTATTTATTTGACAGAGAGAGATCGCAAGCAGGCAGAGAGGCAGGCAGAGAGAGGGGGAAGCAGGCTCCCTGCTGAGCAGGGAGCCCGATGCGGGGCTCAATCCCAGGACCCTGAGATGATGACCTGAGCTGAAGGCAGAGGCTTTAACCCACTGAGCCACCCAGGCGCCCCAAGCTTTATATTTTTAACACAACAAAAATAATTCCCCAGAAGCCTAGCCCTAACCCTCACCCTATCTTACAAGTATGCACATCTATGTTTGCAAAGATGTAAACAAGGGTATTCACTGCAAAATTGTATATAGTTTTAAGAAAAAGGTTTGGAGGGGCACCTAGGTGGCACAGTTTGCTAAGCGTTTGACTCTTGATTTTGGCTCAGGTCATGATCTCAGGGTCCTAAGATCGAGCCCCACATCAGGCTCAGCATTCAGCAGGGAATCTGCTGGAGATTCTCCCTTTCCCCATCCCTCTACTCCTCCCTGGCACATGTGTGTGCACTCTCCCTCTCACTTTCTCGCTCAAAATAAATAAATAAATCTTTAAAAAAAAAAGAGAAAAAGGTTTGGAAACAATCTAAATGTCCACCCAGCCAGACAGTATGCATATACAAGTTCATATACAAATGGCAGTATCTATAATAGTGTTCTGCATATTACTGTTTTTCTTAAAAATTTATCTTGGGAATTGTCTCTTTTTAGTATATACAGATCTGCTATATTCATTTTATTCATGTATTCATTTTAACAACTACATAAACCATCCTTCATATTTCAGATACCTTACTTTGTTTGTATTTCTCAAACTGTTCCATGTTACTATATCCAAACCCTCTCCCCATTAAAAAATAGAAAGAAAAAAAAAATCCCTCATTCACCCTTCACTGCTCTTCATTGGAAGCCCCATCTCTCCCTTCTCCTACATGCATAAACTCCTCAAGAGAGTTCACATACTTCCTCAACCAGAACCCATTCTTCAACCCTCTCATCTGTTTTTGTTCTCATCTTTCTTTTTTTAGAAAATTTTTATTTATTTATTTTTTTCTTTTCGGTGTTCCAGAATTCATTGTTTATGCACCACACCCAGTGCTCCATGCAATACGTACCCTCCATAATACCCACTACCAGGCTCACCCAACTTCCCATCCCCCTCCCTCCAAAACCCTCAGTTTGTTTCTCAGAATTCACAGTCTCTCATAGTTCGTCTCCCCCTCCAATTTCCCCCAACTCACTTCTCTCCATCTCCCCGTGTCCTCCGTGTTATTCCTTATGCCCCACAGATAAATGAAACCATATGATAATTGACTCTCTCTGTTTGACTTATTTCACTCAGCACAATCTCTTCCAATCCTGTCCATGTCGATACAAAAGTTGGGTATTCATCCTTTCTGATGGAGGCATAATACTCCATAGTATATATGGACCGTATCTTCTTTATCCATTTGTCCATTGAAGGGCATCTTGGTTCTTTCCACAGTTTGGCAACTGTGGCCATTGCTGCTATGAACATTGGGGCACAGATGGCCCTTCTTTTCACTACATCTGTGTCTTTGGGGTAAATACCCAGTAGTGCAATTGCAGGGTCATTTGTTCTCATCTTTCAACGAAACAGCCTTCAGTAAGATCATCAATATTATTCATATGACTGGACACATATGAACATTTTTCTCCAACCAGTGATCTTTTTTGTTTGTCTTGTTTGCCATGCAACATGCTCTCCCTGAGTTCTGTGGGCATTCCTGGTTTTTCCTCTACTTTGATAACCTTTTTTTTTTTTTTTTTTTCTGTTTTCTGTCTGGCCATTAAGTCTTAGAGTTCTTCAAGTCTCAGTTTTAGGCCATCTCCTGTCCTCGCTCTACTCTCTTTCTAGGCAAAAATAAACTAAGGTGTTAGTTATCTCCCATAGCCTAACAAGCCTCCTGCATGCCCAGCCCATACCTGTCCTTTGAGTTCCAGACTTGCCTATCCAGCTGCCTATTTACCAGCACCACTCCTTGGCCACCTTCTTTTGGAAGTTGTTTTTATTTTTTTAATTTATTTATTTTTAAATTAACATATAATGTATTATTAGCCCCAGGGATACAGGTCTGTGAATCGCTAGGTTTACACACTTCACAGCACTCACCATAGCACATACCCTCCCCGATGTCCATAACCCAACCACCCTCTCCATACCTGCCTCCCCCCTGGCAACTCTCAGTTTGTTTTTGTGAGATTAAGAGTCTCTTATGGTTTGTCTCCCTCCCAATCCCATCTTGTTTCATTTTTTCCTTCCCTACCCCTCAAACTCCCTCACTTTGCCTGAAATTTCCTCACATCAGGAAGATCATATGATAATTGTCTTTCTCTGATTGACTTATTTCACTCATTTTTGGAAGTTTTTAAAAACATTTCAAATTCAGCATGTCCAAAATTACCTCATAATCTTTCCCAAAAATCTAGGCTTCATTTCCAATGTTCCCTATGTCACTAAATGCTACCATAATTTATCCTTGGCAAAAGCCAGATACCTCAGAATCATCTTTAATGCTTTCCTCTCCCTCCCTGAATCCATCACAAAATCATGTCTACTTAACCTCTTAAATTTTTTCAAATATGTCCACACCTTCTTATCTCCACTGCAGCCAAAGAATGCCATGACACTTTGTCTCTCATATGGACGATTACAGGAACCTGCTAAGTGTTCTACCTCCATCCACTCTCACCAGCCTCCCCAATCCAGTCTCACCAAACAGCTAGTGATCTGTTCAGTATAAACACCAGGAACACCACTTCCCAATGTAGGAACATTATTAGTATTCCTGCAATAAAGACAAATGTCTTACGTGGCTTATGTGCACCTGTCCCCTTATGTTCTAGCAACAAACAGCTCATACACATTCTATACCCTGGCCAAGCTTTCCTTCTTTAATTCCTTCATTATGCCACGTTACCTCCCACAAAGGGTCTTTTCACAAACTGTCCCTCTGATGAGATATGTTTCCCTCTCTTCCTTGTCTAATTAATGCCTATTTATCATATGTCATACAGATCTTCATATGCTCAAGAACCTCTTTCTGCCATCCCTGACTAGATCAAAATCTCTCTGTTAAGACGTATCTCTGATACCTAGGACCTGTCGCAGTTGCAATTTTACATTGATTATATACATTATATACATATAATTATATACATTATGTAATTATTTTATTCACATCTATCTCTTCTTTAGACTACAAGCTGAGAGCAATACATGCTATTTTTCATTGCAAAGAAAATTTCCCAGTAGAGTATTTTTTGTAGTAGAGTATATGGCAAATGCTCAATAAATTACTATTTAATCCAGGTGCCTGGGTGGCTCGGTTGTTTAAGCACCTGCCTTCAGCTCAGGTCATGATCCCAGGGTTCTGGGATTGAGTACTGCATTGCTTCTCTCTCTGTTTCTCACCCTTCTTGTTCTCTCCTTCTCTTGCTCTCTGTCTCTCAAATAAATGAAAAAATATTTTTAAAAATATTTTTTCTTCTGTTAAATGCATGGTTTTTACTTAACTTTCATGCTTCAACAGTTGACCTACTATAATATATTATAGCATATAGAGTGAGGTAAGGATACAGTATTCTTTTTCAGATGACTATCCAGTTTTTTTCAACACCATTTATTATATAATTCCTCTTTTCCTGCTAGTTTGATATGCCACTTTATTGACTAATAAACAGCTGATTTATCTGGGTTTATTTCTGGACTTTCCCTACATCCATTATCAAGCCATTCTAATCAAAATGTTTTATGTTTTTGTATCTCATGGCTTTAAATTCTATGATGATTTTTTCTTTCTCATTTCTTTCCTGAGCTATTTTAGCTTATTAAGAAAAAAAACAAACCCTTCTTTTGTCTTCTTATTTCTCCCTTGAATCCTTCTATGTGCTTTGAAATGTTATTTCATAGAGGCAATTTCTAACATTCATATTAGATGGTTTAGCAGGATGTTCACCTGTTTCATGGGAAATTTTTTCTAGTGTGCTCTCTTTGTCTACCTTCTACTTAGGCATGTCTCTTTCTTCCTTTTTCTTTCAGTCTTTTCACATAGATTTTATGTTTCTTTTCTCAGTATCCTTTTGTATATTGGTCCAATTTTGCTGCAACACTTAGTCAAATATACTGTGGTATTTCCCATCTATTTCTGTTTCTCATTCTTTGTTGTTTGCAGGTAGTTTCAGAGGAAAACAGCCTCAATGGTATTTTTGTTCTGCTATCTTAAATCTGGGAGTCCTCTGACTTTTATATTTTGAGGCTACTGTTGGTTCCTCTTAAGCTTCATAGATTCAGAGTTACCTGGAAAGGTTTTCAGGAACTTATGCTGATCAAAAGAGCCCTATGCTGATCAAAAGAGCCCTGTCACTGCAAATATTAGAGTGGCTCTAAGATTATGGAGTAAGTCAGAATTAGAGGAAAAAATAATATGCAAGAGTTTGTAAGTGGAAAAAATAAACCTTAGTGAAATGAAATAGTAAAATGAAAAGTAAATAGTTAATTTTTTTCCCTGAGAAATTGGTTGTATGATGCAATGGTAAAAAATTGTAAGTATAAAGTAGACTCATTTTTTATATTTTAAGAGTTTTAAATGGTTCGTGAAAATCTGCTTTTTTTTTTTAAAGGGGGGAGGTGCAGAGGGAGAGGGAGAGGGAGAGAGAGCATCTCAAGCAGACTCTGTGATGAGTGAGGAGCCTGATGAGGGTCTTGATCTCACAACCCCGAGATCATGATCTGACCTGAAATCAAGAGTTGAATGTTAACTGACTGAGCCACCCAAGTGCCCTGAAAATCTACTTGTTATTGAAATACTAAATTATTTTTAAAAAACGCAAAGATTTAGTTTATAGACTTTTCATAGTTATTATTGCTTACTGTTTAAGTCAATGTATAAAAAGTGTCACAAAAATAAAGATGACAATATTGAGACCAATGAAACATATATATGTGCCTCAATATATGAGTAATATAAGAAAACAACATGTTTTACAGAGCCAAAAGTTTTCACTTTGGATTTTCTTTCTATGTTGCATAGTAAAACAGTGACTTTACTACATCCAAAATCAGGTGGAAGAAGTGTTTTTGTTTGTTTGTTTGTTTGTTTTCCTGGCTGTTAAAAAGGTGTGGCTTGTTCATCTTTCTTTCATTTTTGTTTTATAATCACTATTGAGAGATATAATTTTTTTGATGTTCACTTATGGTAATAGGGGAATTATACAGCTTAAAAGAAATTTTCCATTTTTCCATCTCTTGATAGTAATTTTAATTCATTTTCTTTAAAAAGGGCTCTGCAAGTTCATGTAAAAGAAGTAGATCCAAGATGTCCAGGACTTTTCTAGAACCTATGTGCTGTTTTCTCTAAGATGACTTGATCTTTCTTTTTGTTTTTTCTTTTTTATTGAAGTATAGTTGATGCATAGCTGATGCAATCTTATATTAGTTTCAGGTATCTGACACAGTGATTTAACAATTCTATACATAATGAAATGCTCAGGTGATTTGATTTTTCTTTTCTTTTTTTTTTTTAAAGATTTATTTATTTATTTGAGAGAGAGAGTGGGAAGGGTTAAAGGGAGAGGGAGAAAGAAAGGGGAAGCAGACTCCCCACTGAGGAGGTAGGATTTGATCTCAGGACCCTGGGATCATGACCTGAGCCTAAACCAAAATTTGGATACTCAACTGACTGAGCATCCAGGTGCTCTGGTGATTTGATTTTTCTAATAACAAAAGATGCCAAACTGTTACAGAGTGACCAAGCACTATAACCTATTTGCCATTTCTCCATAAATGACACTGTTGAAGTTTTGGCTGTAGTCAAAGTGCTAAAAATCAAGCAGCATTATAATTTGGTTTTCTCTGACTCGGAGCTGGTGATTCACTTCTGATTACTGTTCTTACCTTGACACACATTATATTAAATGATTCTAAGTTTAAATTACCATATTGATTCCAATGTACTAATCATCAGTAATCATACTATATGGAGCATTCAGTCTAGTGTAAAGGAGACTCAGGACATTTTATTATATTTTCTCTAATTAGTTGTTTTATTATTTGAAATGGGAATGAGATAGAGTCTTAGATAATCTAAATCTTGTATCCATCCAAAAATGACTTAAATTGGTTATTAGTAAGTTGTATGTCATTTTGTGGTTGGAAGTAAATTTATCTGTCTCATTCTACTTTCCTGTATTCAAAATATCCCATGTTTTTTCTTCCCCTGCTGCAGAGAAAGATTTGTAGATTTTTCTTTATATCCCAGCCAGGAGTCAGCAAAGTGACCAAGAGTCAAGGTTCCAGAGGAGAAAATAAATGTCAGAATATAGATATAAGAGAAACCATCTACAGAGACAAGACTGAATTTTAAAAAAATGATCAGGCTCCACTAGTAATATATGCCTGGGGATGGGGAGGCATGAGGAGGTGGTTTGAGGTAGAGTAATTTCCTTATTCCTTCTTGCTTTCCTTCACAGCAGTCAAACCTGTATTAGTATCTGAGGCTCTCCTGGCCTCTTTCAAGACACTTTCCATTTTTCCTCACCAGTGTTTCCCCCAGTAAATCTCTTGCATATCTAGTCACGTCTTGGCATGTGCTTCTGAAGGTTCTGTCCACATGCAGTTTTGCCCACATGTGGGCCAAGGTATTTTCAGGGAGAGTTAATATCCTTGGAATCTATGGTGACAGGAGCACTAACAGAAGTAGAAGTGATAGAGTTTGGATACAAAGAAGAAACCCCAGGAGCTATTTGGTTAGCTGTCTCTTCACATCTGGACATTCTTACCTCTTCAAGCCTAAAATACTTGGACACATGGCTTTTATTTTGTTGTTATTATATATGTTAATAGTTTAATTTATCCAAAACCAGGCTTTAAATTGTGCTCCTTAATACCTTCATAGTAGGGCACACATCTACTTACCTCACTCCTTGAGTCTTATATCTGTTTACATCAATTCACATGAATGCAGGTTTTGCTTTGTAAGAGACATGAGGGGTTAAAATGAATGGATTGGATCATGTAGTATGGTGTCTGCTCCTATTTTAATGTGTGGCATTGGGTTTGAGCTCTTTGGTCAGAGAAGAGAGGGTCAGAAATTTTCAGAACTATACAAGAGAGACTTTTTTGAAATTCAGGGCATAAACAGAGCTGTTGGGTATGCAAGAGACAAAATGTGACAAAAATTTGGACAGGATGTCATTGTCTTGTCTTTTACAAGGATCCCAGAATAAATCTGAGATCCCAAAAGTTAGAAGTGTTAGAAGTCTCTGTGGTCAGCACCCTTGGCTTGGACCCTGAATTTCCAAATGCAGACAATGTGAACAGTAGAGCCTCTCTTCCTGGCTTTATGGGTAGTGGACATTGTCCAGTTGGAGACAGAATGGTAATTCCAGTGACAAATGTATTTGTCGGTATATATGAGGCAATATTTTTGTGAACTCCAGAAAAACTGAAAGACATTTTGGGAAAAACTAGTTTCCACTAGTTTATTGAGAAATAAAATTACCAAAATATGGTCTTTAAGAGTGAACAGAGCTTTAAGGATGCTTTCATTAATTTTGGGATCTCCTCCAGGATTTTTATAATCCTTATGCAATATATGTCTACAACCAGTACTCCCACTGAGAAAAGTAGAACTATTGTTCTTTAGCAGAATTAATCCTTAAAGTTGGGCAACCAGGCTCCTGCTCAAGGCCTCAAGATTTGGGGGCTCCTATTCTGGTCCTCCTCCTCACCCTCCCACAGGGTGAGGAGCTGCAGCACCGGGACATATGCCTAACCAGAGCCCGTGTCCTCCACTCTACATTACATCTGAGTTATCCTGGCACAACTTGCCCAAATGATCCCAAGTCTGCTTCCAGAGCCCGTATGGTCTTCTTTGGCCTGGGTGTCCTAAGGCAGACCATGCTACTGATTGTGCACCTCTAGGCCCAAAGGGTAACCGTAAAAGATGGTTGTCTAGAGAAGTGTGGATGAAGGTTGGTTTTGTGGGTTGGAGCATGAATATGGATGTACTTGAGGCTCCATACATTGCAAGAAAAATCTGTAAGTGGGAAGAGAAGTTCACTGGGCCATGGAACTAGTGTCTCCAGATATCCTTTTACCTCAGGCCCTGAAAATACTGGGAGAAGGCCTAAAATTGGGACAATGTCAGTGTCTTTGTTAGAGAACTGACCATCCATCATGAAATATGGATGGGGATTTTTAGAGATCCTGTCTGGCTTGATAAATACCAACAAATTGTGATAAGAGTTGGATTTGGAGAGATTTTTGTGGGTGGGCTTCAAGCTTCTAGGGATGAGGGAAGAGCCTTATGTTTGTATTCTTAATAGAATTTTCCAAACATCATAATTTCTCCATAATTCCTCAACATTTATTAGGAGAGGGGGGATATATATAAAGTGATTTTATGTTTATATTTAGTCCTGAAGATTTCTAAAATGACCAAACCTTTTTGTGCATTTTAGGGGATGTGTCAAAGTTTTAGGTATGAGAGCACTCTTAAAACTCTTAGTGACTTTCTTCATAAGTGTACAGTGATATGTCATTGCTGTGGTAGCGAATGTGATGTATGCTTGTGTTTCATTATGTTTTAAAAAGTTCTCAGTTTTAATTGACAATATGATAAATATTGTAGATATGAGCCACATAAATTAAAGTCTTGGGAGTACACAATAATTTTTTAAATTAACATATAATGTATTATTTGTTTCGGGGGTACAGATCTGTGATTCATCAGTCGTACACAAATCACAGCACTCACTGTAGCACATACCCTCCCCAAGGTCCATCACCCACTACCCCATTCCTTCCACCCTCTCCCCTCCAGCAACCCTCAGTTTATTTCCTGAGTTTAAGAGTCTCTTATGGTTTGTCTCCCTCTCTGGTTTTGTCTTGTTTCATTTTTCCCTCCCTTCCTCTATGATCCTCTGTCTTGTTTCTCAAATTCCTCATATCAGTGAGATTGTTGTCTTTCTATGATTGACTTTTTTCACTTAGCATAATACCTTCTAGTTCCATCCACGTCATTGCAAAGATTTCATTTTTTGATGGCTGCCTAGTATTCTATTATATGTATACACCACCTCTTCTTTATCCATTCATCTGTTGATGTAATGATCTGAAGGGAACAAAATAATTTTAAAGAGTATAAAGAGCTCTTAACACCAAAACGTGGGGAACCACTGGATTAGACATTAGCACTTCTCATAGTGATATGGACAGGTAAATCATGACTCAGATATAAAGTATTTTGCTAAGGAGACAAACAACATCGTGATTTTAGGCCTACCCACTAAAGTAGTGGGATGTTACTTTTCTATTACCACCCCCCAACTAAAGACAGCGCTCTATATAAGACAAAACAAATCTAGGTGACTTGCTAAAATAATCACTGTCAACTGTTGACTTTCTACTCCTGATCTCAGTTGATAGGAATCAGAGCTGCATAAGAAGGCCCATACCCAGGTGAGGTTTGCTGGGGAGTACTCCTGACCCTATGGGTAGGAGAGGACAGTGAGGTAGGGATTCAGGGGATGAGGATGGAGCTGCTAACATACAGGAAAGTTGGCCTGTGTATTTTTGCAAATCTTGTCCAGTGTCCTTTGATCTTGAAGGTGTATGAAGGACTTCTAACCTGTAGATAAAGAAGTCACCATGAAATACAAAGGGAAACTCTTACCCCGAGGAGGTCTTTGGTGAATGAATAGAATACTCTAGATGGGGGGGGCAGTGGAGAGATTGTGGGAAGACACGGGGTGAGAAATGGATCTGTTTTTCATCTCATGCTATGAGTGTGGTGCTAGGTCTGGGAGCAATACAAAAAAGTTGGATTCATGGTGAGACTGCCTCTGTGGAAGTATACAGGTGTATCAACTGAATGCTTGTGCTCTTCCTTAGCCTCTGCCAAAAAATTATTTAAACAGACAGTGAGCTTTATAAAGGAGTATAAGTATGCTGTCAGAGGGAGAACACATAGCGAACAACTTTCTTTCTGAGCTTACTCTTGTCTTCCATCCACCATTATCTGCATAGTGCCAGACACGGTTCTAGGAACTTTATAGAAAGTTTCCCTCTTGAGCATTTATAGACAGAACACCTCTTGTTTGTTTTTTGTTTGTTTGTTCATTTTAAAATTTTATTTTTTTTGTTGTTGTTGCTCTGTACTTTTTTTTTTTTTAATTTAAGAAAGGAAATGTGCCTGGGGAATCTTCCACACACTTCTGATTTTATGTTAGAAATAAAATAGGATTGAGCTGAGTACTCATTGCCATTCTTTTGTAGCACAGTCTCTGAAAGGCCTCCAGTTCCTGACTAGTGTGAGACTGGTGTAGGTTTGGAGGCAAAAATAAGAGCTCAGAATGAAATCTTGAAGGGCTTAAAGATGGTTACAGCAAAGAGGGTCATATTAGTAAACATTCATTTACCTGCCTTCTATAAAATGCTTAAAATATAGATTCTACTGATGTCAGATTTCATAACTGCCTATAGTTGGAAAATTAAATTCTATCATTTTTATATGTAGAAAATTAATACTTACATAATGGATTTTTACTTGTTCAAGGTGTTAGTACCAGTGAGCTAGAGTAATATTGGAGAGTAAACAGAAAAATAATCATGTTCAAGCCTGAACTGAAGTGAAATTACAAATATAAAATCTGTTTGTTGTATCAACCAGTGAATGCTTCAAAAGACTTTTTGAAAGAATGAGAAGGAATACAAATTTTTTAAAGGAATTCTTTTTTTTTCTAAAGATTTTATTTATTTATTTGACAGACGAAGATCACAAGTAGGCGGAGAGGCAGGCAGAGAGAGAGGGGAAAGCAGGCTCCCTGCCGAGTAGCGAGTGAGCCGGATGCGGGGCTCCATCCCAGGACCCTGGGATCATGACCTGAGTGGAAGGCAGAGGCTTTAACCCACGGAGCCACCCAGGCGCCCCAAGGAATACAAATTTTTTAGAACAGTTGTGTAAAGTCTTACTTATTAAAATATAGTTGTGTTTGTTTGGATCAACTCAGAGACAAGAAACTTAGACCCACTTTGAATTACTTATGACTTAGCTTTATATATATCACAAATGATCCAATCGTAATATAGACATGTTTAATTTAAATATACTTGGTGTCTCTGAAAAGGAATAATGTATTTTTTTGAGCATTTGAATGATCACAGCATGAAGAACTACTGCATGTTGTCCTCTGAAGTACTGCTTAAAAGAAATTTGATCTTTCCTTTTTATACATAAGATATTCAAACTTACATAATTGTATATGCAGCTGGGATGTAAATAACTCAGAATTAGTAAATATGTTCATATATTTATTCTACTTTCATGGTTCTTTTCAAAATAAACTTTAATAGAATTTCTAAAATCAGCTTTTGACATGATAACATTGTTTTAATTTGATAATTCAGATTGATTGGCACAAATGACAAAACAATCCCACATTCTAGGTATATGCAAGGAGTAATTTGTATCTAGTAATTAATAATATCTTTCCTTGATATTCTTCTCCTTAACTATACTGAGAGAGTTAGAAAATGAAACCTGGGACCTAGAAAATGTGCCTGCTTGGAGGAATAAAAAATCTTAGATCTAAAACATTTATGCATCATAGCGGCATGATGGACATTTTAGTTTGAGAGTGTCAACTTATTATAAGGTTGCAAGAATTGCTCCTGGAATCACATGGTACCCAAAGATGTAAACATAAATGTAACTGTTGCAAACACTCTTATGCACACATACTCTCCTGCTCCATAAATTGGTTCACAGTGTCATGATATTATGCTTCATTACACAGAATTTAAACCCATGGTTCTCAAACCGTGTGCTGACATACACTGAAGAACTAGAAGGAACTCAGAGAGTCATTGCGTGGCATTTAAAATATCCAAGGAAACACAGTGATATTTATCATCTATCAGAAGTTTTTGATTTTTAGCTTGAAATAGCTCACAGTTTCAATATTAGTGCTATATTCCTGCCAGTGATGTCATATCTGTACAACACTGGGTTTTTGGTGCTTCCTTTGAGAAAAAAAAAATTACCATGTAAAAATCAGTATGGAATAGGAAAGGTGTGATGTACAACCTGATTCTAAGATTTGAGGCTCTTGTGTGCCCAAAAGGCTCACACAATCCATTAGCAATTGTTGTAATTTAAGAATGAAATAATATTTTCTTTCAGTTAATGTTCATTATTTTTTCAGAGGCTACTAAGTCCTTAGTATATAAGTGCCTATTAAGTCGTTCAGACCTAACCACTTAAAAAAACAAAACTGTTAGATTATTTCTTTTTCTTTTTTTTTTTTTAAGATTTTATTTATTTTTTTGACAGAGATCACAAGTAGGCAGAGAGGCAGGCAGAGAGAGAGGAGGGGAAGCAGGCTCCCCGCTGAGCAGAGAGCCCGAATTGGGGCTCGATCCCAGGACCTTGAGATCATGACCTGAGCCAAAGGCAGAGGCTTTAACCCACTGAGCCACCCAGGCCCCTGTTGGGTTGTTTCTTAGGAGAAAGTACTGTGCTGATGGCCTTGGTGAAGACTGACACACACATATGAAGGTTTAGTGCTATATGTAACTTGTTATTGTGGAGTAAGGCTATAGCAGATGTGTCGATGTTTATAGGTAGCAGGTGGGATGCATGAGGGGGTACTGAGAGTATGCTCTGAAAAACTGGAACTTGGGGTACACAGAGCAATGAGAAAAGGTGTCTGTTCTCCCAACTCACCAATCACTGAGGAGTTGGTCACTGAAGCATGTCCACTAAAACTGTAGCAGGTGACTGATGTCAGCCTCCTGTGATTGTATGAAGTGACCTCGAGGAGAAATAAAAAATGGGAAGAACAAAAACCAGTAAAGCAGAGACATCTAAGTGATATTTTAAAAAATCTGATATGATAGGAACATAATGTATTAAGATGATCTAATGAAATGTTTATAGCAGCAACGTGCACAATAGCCAAACTATGGAAAGAGCCCAGATGTCCTTCGAGAGATAAATGGATAAAGATGATATGGTGTATATATACAATGGAATATTACTCATTCATCAAAAAAATGAAATCTTAGCATTTGCAATGATGTGGGTATTATGCTATGCAAAATAAGAGAAAGACAATTATCACATGTATCACTCATATGTGGAATTTAAGAAATAAAACAGAAGATCATAGGGGAAGGGAGGGAAAACTAAGAGGGAAACAGAAGGACACAAACCATAAGAGACTCTTTAGTATAGGAAACAAACTGAGGGTTGCCAGTAGGGAGGTGGGTAAAGGGATGGGGTAACTGGGTGATGGGCATGAAGGAGGGCATCTGATGTAATGAGCACTGGGTGCTGTGTGCAACTGATGAATCAATGAACTCTGCCTCTGAAACTAGTAATACACCATATGTTGATTAATTGAATTTAAATTAAAAAAAAGATGACCTAATGAAACCTATCTTATTAGTTCAGATGAAAGAATGAACACTTGAGGTCATATTATCCCCAGGCTCAACTGGACTGTCCAGGGAACAGGTAGAACCAGGCTCAGGAGGTAGGAATGCTTGCTTATCATTCAAAGGAACATAAAGAAATGCAATCCCACTAGTTTACACAGGTATGAGTAGTTAGTTTGAACACGTCCAGGCAGCTAGTCAGCAGGATCCTGAACACACAGGCACCAGATGCACCTCATGAAATCTCTAATATAAGGACAAATATAGTTTTCAGATTCCAAGTCTTTTGAGATGGAACAAACCTCTGTGGGACCAGACAGAGCAGCACCAGAAACAACTAAATATCTATTAACATGACTTCATGGACCTCTAATTAAGTGTCCACCTTCTTAGGAGACCCCTGCCCCCAATTTTGCCCTTTAAACCCTCACTTGAAAGCCATCTCTGAGTTACGACTTTTTGAGCACTAGTTCCCACTTCCCCCAGGTGGTGCCATACCATTAAATGGCCCGTCCTTGTTCACTGCAAAAGCTCAGTGTGTTTTTACTGGTGGTTTTTTTGTTTTGTGTTGTGTTGTTTTGTTTTTCTTTTATTCCTAAGGGGACATGGGGTTGGACGAACTCTCCTTTGATTTGTTCTCCTGCAGAAAACCTTAATTTTTACAATGGTAACAAATTATATCTTGTGAAGCACAAGTATCTAGACAACTGTTTGCGGTACATATCCAGTCCACTTTTTCTATCTCTAATCCCTTGTAGTGAACAAGTTTTGGAGCATGTCTTGAGAGCAGTCTGAAAGACTGTCTCCTGGGCTATGGTCCTCAGTAAGACAAGGAATAAAGCATTTACTAATCAATCTACTTTGAGTTGGCTTTCTTTCTGACCATAGATAGAGAACAAAACATCACAGAGCTGGAAGGCACCAGAATGTTCCTGCAGCAGCTTCTCTGGTCATCTCTTCCTAAAAGGCGGCCAGTGGGTAGCAATTCCAATCATGCCTTAGGGAGACAGCGCCAGGAAGCTGCCCTCCAGTGTGTAGCTAAAAGAGGGAACCCAGAGCTGGAGCTCTGACATGGCGAGGACATACAGCTCTGTGGTTTCTATTTCTAGCAGGTTACCTAGATTCTTGGCATCCATTTTCTAGTGGTCCTGGGCCACAGAGTAAGAGGCCACAGACCTATGCAACCTTTGGAGCTAATCAGTCTACTTTGAAAGTTGGTGACCATCTCTGTCTATAATTTCTGTAGACTTGTTACTGAACCTGGACTGGATCCTGACAGAAAAACCAAGTGGCACTTGGAGACCTTGGAGGATCAGAGGTTTATTTAACGCCGGAGGGCTCAGAGGAGAGTCATCTCCCAAATTCTGAACCCCAAGCACAAACAAAGGGGGTGTTTTATGCACTTTCACTTCCTTATCCATGGCACTGTTACTTCCTTATCTGTGGCACTGTTGCTCCTCCAGCAGGTGGGGCAGGAGGGAACACCCAGAATGGTCCTACTGCCGGGACTGGGATTCCCCTGCTGGATTGGCTGGCTACCTTTGAACACAGCTTTCCCTTATCATTCCCTGCTTTGATGGCCCTTTAAACATCTAGTTTAGAGAGCATCATCTTTATTTTCCAAGGGGTGGTAGTGAGTAAGGAGTGACTGGAGTCTGAGCTTGGCAATTTGAGCAGTGATAAACCTAGGAAGGGCATTAAAAATACAAGGACCAAACGCTACTGTGAGGAGGAGTAACACACCGGGTAGCAGAAGACCAGGACTGACTGGGGTCAGGAAAACCATAGTGAAATGCGCTTAGGAGTAGATAACAGAGGGCCAGTAAAAGTGGGGCCCATGACCTTAGAGGGAGCCATCACGGTTAGCCCAACAGCAGATAAAATCTGTGCACAAGTAAGTGTAGTAATACACCCTAGGGTCACCCAATAAACGACAACAATGGCAAGTCTCAGGGGGAAAGTCCAGTCAGAAGGGGCAACATTGTAGAGTCAGACTCCTAGGATTAGGGATATCCCACTGATAAGAGCTAGGGACGACAGTGAGCAGGTGTCCTTTAGTTGGTGGGGTCTCATCGAAGGTGAAACTGGAATGGGTCTGCAGGGTTTGGCTGGACTTTCCACTGGCGAAGCTACTTGTCCAAGTGATGGGCTTTGTTCACTCTGGAGTGGTGGACCCATGGGGTGAAACTAGAGAGCTTAAGGGCAGTAGGGGTGGTTAGAACAACAGTGTGAGGCCCTGTCTGTTGTGGTTTGAGGGGTACCTTTTCCACTTTTTGACCCAGACTGAGTCTCCTGCCTAGAAGGAGTGTACCTGGGATCCTAAGGAGATTGGGGCCCTCTCAATGGTGTACCTTTGTAATTTATTTAGGATGGCCCCCAGGGCCTAAAGTTGTCTTTCTATTTCTTTATCCCCAATCTGAAGTAAGCTTCCTGGAAGACTCCCCAGGCACAGTGGAGGCCATCCATACACTAAATCAAAAGGGGAGAAACCTAGCCTCTCAGGCGTGCAACAGGCACACAAGAGGGCCAGGGGTAGAAGATCTGGCCATGGGAGGTTAGCTTCCTGACAAAATTTTGCTAAGGTTCCCTTGAGAGTATGATTCATCTGCCCTACTTTCCCTGAGCTTTGGGGGTGGTAGGTGGTGTGGAGTTTCCAGGTGATGTTGAGAAACTTGGTCAAGACCTGTACAATGTCTGATACAAATGCGGGCCCATTTTCACTATGGATTGTTAATGGCAGGCCAAACCGGGGCATGATCCTCCATAAGAGAGCCTTGGCTACTTCCTGGCTTCACTCTGTCCTGGTTGGGAAGGCTCCAACCCTTCCAGAGTATATACATACAATTATTAGGAGATATCTGAACACCCTGCTTGGCTGCATATGTGTGAAGTCTATTTCTAGATCTTTGAAAGGGGTTACTCCCATCCTCTGGACACTTAGCAGGGGCCATGGTGCAGGCCAAACATTATTTTTAGCAGCTGTTATGCATTGCTCATTGGTTGCTTGGCATAGTGCTGGTAGCTGGCTGATGTAGTAGGGCTTTTTGAGGAGGGCCTCTAATGCAGCTTTTCTTAGATGGGTGAGCTGGTGGTATTCATTGACTAGATGCCCTCCTGTCGCTGTTGGAATGAAGATGCATCCTACTGGCATCACCCACCATCCCTTTTCAGTCAGCATGGCCCCCTCCACCATGGCCCATTTTCTTGCTTTGTCAGTGTAACTGGGTGGAGGGACTTCTTCTGGGGGTGTCAGGGCCATGGTGAGGGAAGGAGTTCTGTCCATGTCCTTACTGGCTGTGGTCTTGGCAGCCTCATCTTCCAGGCAATTTCCCTGTGCTATGGGGTCATCTCCTTTCTGGTGTCCCTTACAGTGCAGAACTGCTACTTAGAAGCTAGATGGCTTAGAGGAGTTTCAGTATCTCTTCCTTGTTTTTGATAGCTTTTCCTATGGCGGTTAGGAGAACCCTCTCTTTGCAGATGGCCCCATGTATATGCACAGTAGCAAAGGCGTACTGAGAATCAGTGTAAACGTAGACTGACTTGCCTTCACTGAGGGTGAGGACTCAGACTAAGACATATAGTTCAGCCCATTGTGCTGACCATCCAGCTGGTAATGCCTCAGCCTCTAGGACTTCAGTGGTTGTGGTCACTGCATAAACCAATTTCTGGGCACCCCCTTGTGGGTAACTGCTGCCATCCCTGAACAGTGTGAGCTCTGGACTCTTTATGTCCTGTAGATCTGGAGAGCTTGCATAGACTTCATCAGTTACTTCGGAGCAGTCATGGTCTGGTTCCCCCTCTTCCATGGGAGAAAGTTGCTGGGTTTAATGTCCTTACTATTTCAAGGGTGACCCATGCATTTTTGCAGAGGAGCCCTTAGTATTGTGCTAGCCGAGAGCTGGAAAGGAAGTGGTGCCCCTGTGTGTTCATGAGGGTCGCCACTGCATGTGGGACCTTGACGTTCATTTCTTGCCCCAGGGTGAGTTTATCTCCCCCTGTAGCTGCTAGCGCCCTGAGGCATGGTGGCCATCCTGCTGCCATGGAGTCCAGTTTCTTTGACAGATATGCAACAGATCATTGCCAGGGCCCAACAGTCTGGGTGAGTACCCCTAGTGCTATCTTTCTTTTTTCATGTACAAAGAGATTGAAGGGTTTTTCTATATTTGGTAGGCCCAGGGCTGGACCCCACCCTAGGGCAGTCTTTATCTCAGTGAAGGCGGCTTCTGCTTTCTCAGTCCAGGCAGGGGGTTTTGATCTGGTCTCCCTAGGAGATCACAGAGGCATCTTGCTATTGCTGAGAACCCAGGGATCCAGATGTGGTAGAACCCTTCAGCCCCCAGGAATTCTCGTAGGCTGCTTTTTTTTTTTTTTTTTCTGGGCCTGTGGCAAGGAGATGATGACTTTTTTTCTCTCTGGCCCTAGTTCTCTCTTCCCTTAGGTGAGGAGGAAATGAGGTATCCGACCTATTGGTGGCAGATATACGTCTTCCTCCATGAGAATCAAAATCCTGAGTCTAACAGGAACTGTAGGAGGGCCTTTGTGCTTTTTGTGCAGTCTTCTTACGTGTCACTGGCGAGGAGGAGCTCATCCACATACTGGAGGAGGGTGCATCATGCGGGCTTTCTTGGGAACCTGTTGAGGTCTGCAGCCAGTGCTTCCCCGAAAAGGGTTAGTGAATTTTTAAACCCCTGCAGGAGGCATGTCCAGGTCAGTTGCATCTGGTGCTCTGTATCAGGCTCAGTCCTTTCAAAGGCAAACAGTGGCTGGCTCTGAGGACCTAAGTGGAGGCAGAAGAAGGCATCCTTTAAATCTAGGCAAGTGAACCATCTGGCTGACCCTGGGACTTGGCTGAGGAGGGTGTATGGATTTGGGGCCACTGGGTACAGGGAGATGGTCACCTTGTTGATGGCCTGCAGGTCTTGGACTGGTCGATATCCCCCTCCTGGTTTCTTCACTGGCAGAGTTGGGTATTCCAGGCTGACTGGCATTCGACTAGGGTACCTACTTTCTTTTTTAAGTTTGGCCAGATGTTCTTGGATGGCAATCTTAGCTTTTTGTGGAAGGGGGTATTGCCTTTGCCTCTTGGGGTGGGTTCCCGGGATCAGTTCAACAATGATAGGGGCCCGATTCTGGGTTAGTCCAGGTGGGATGTCTTCAGCCCATACTGAGTGGAAGGCGAGCCTGAACTCTGGCAGGCTGCTTGGCTGGGTCTGGATGCAGAATAGCCTCCATTCTTCTTCCCTCAGCATGGTAATTCCTAGTACCAGGGACCCCATCTACTCTTGCCCTGGGTTCATTCGGAGGCTGGTGGGCCCGGTGGGCTCAAAGGTTATTTGAGCCCCAGATTAGAGAGTATGTCTTGGCCCAGGAGGGGGATGGGGCAATCAGGTATATAAAGGAATTCATGTTGGACCTTGTGGCCCCCAAGTTTACACTGATGATCCTGGAAAAGGGTTGTATTGCCTATGTCCTGGTGGCCCCAAAGATGGTCACAGTCCTTTTGTTAAAAGGGAACACTGGGGAGGTGACAACAGAGTGCTCAGCCCCAGTATCAACCATAAAAGTCACTGGTTGGCCCCCTACTTTTGTTCTGACTGTGGGCTCATAGGGGCCAAGGAGAAGAAAGCCCATTCCCCCTCAGTCTGAGTCTACTTCTACAAGGCCTATAAGGTCCCCCTCCTTTTCTCTGTATTAAATAGGGTGCAGAGTAACTGTTGGCAATCTTCCAAGGTTGGCTGATGAGTCTGGGAGAGGGATTTTATGAGGTCTACCATAGCCCGTGGTTTCTCATTGTAGGATGGGGTGTTGTGTCCAGTTGAGGGGGTCAGTGGTGGAGAAAGGCAGATAATACATCATAGAATGGCCGGATTGGACTGACCCATCTTTATTGTGCCTCTCAGTTTCTCGAATCTCAAGTTTCAGTTTCAAACACCAGCATCTCAGTTTCTCGCATCTCAGTTTCAAGCACCAGCATTTGGAGGGTGCTTGGCCTGGTCTGGGCCACAGCCTGGCTGCTGGTCCCAGAGAAAGTGGATCCTCTGGGCCTGGGGTGCTGGGGAGACTAATGGCGGTGGAGTGTCTGGAACTGGGAGGCCAGGTGTAGATGGCCTTAGGGGTGTGTACGGAAGGGGCAGGATTGGTTTATCCCTGGGCTCTCTGGCTAGGATCTGTGGAGGTTGGAGTTTCTGTTGGTCTTTTTTATTTGGGCTGCTTGGATGAGGCGATTAAGACTCTGGTCTGTCCCTGCCTATTGCAAGCAAATTGTGCCCAGGGAGAAGGGTCTGGGCAATTCCTAGCCAGGAGTCAGTGTATGCAAACTGGTCAGGGTGTCCTGGCTCTCCTGTTACAACTTGCCACACCCGATGAACCGTTGGGACATCCAGTGTCCCTTCCGAAGGCCATCCAACATTGAAGGTGGGCCATTTTAACTCACATGGTGTTTTCAATTTGCCAGGATGCATCTTAACTCCTTAGTCTTCGGAAAACCCTGTCTTGAAATTTTGGATCATGGTCCTGAGGACCATAGGTTTACTCTGCCCTGCTCCCATAGTGATGTTCCTGTGTGCAGTGGTGCAGAGACAGACAAAATGTGGGTGCCTGTTCAAAGGAGAGACCAATCAGATGTCTGCCTGTCTGCCCTCCCAGAGGAGACTTGGGTGCTCTTAGCCATATGGAGTCCATATAAACCCGGACTGGCACCCAGAAGGGCTCGCCATAGACCCTATGAAGTCACCACAGAAACAGGTTGGGGCCCACTCCAACTCCGTTGTCTCAGGACCGTGGAGCCACAAACACAAAGAGGCCAGCCATTCACTCATTCACACCGAAGTTATTGCAGTTCCTCCCCCGCTGGGAGGTCCTGACTGTGGAATTCCTTTCGGAAATTCCTTCCTGTCCCTCCTTTTTGGGGGGCGGGGTTCTTGACCTGAGGGACCCCCTCCCCCCGTCCTTATATGTGAGACCTCCAAGAGGTCTCTGGGAGGTGATCGGTCTCCCCTTCCACCCTCACGGGTGGGCCTGACTGGGTCCTGGGGCCCCAGGCCTTACCGAAATCCGATGTCCGCACCACGTCCTCAGCTGCCAAATCTCCTTTGAGTCTGGTGGGAACAGCAGGGTGGGGCGGTTGAGGCGATGGAGTGGGAGACTGCCGAAGATTAGGCAGGGCACGCCTTCTCTGTTAGGACCCCTTGTTGTATCACCACCATGCCCGCTGCCCTCAAACTGGTGGCAACAATGGGTCAGCACGGTTGGGTTTCCCCGTTAGGGAACCAAATGTTATGGAACCTGGGCTGGATCCTGATGGAAGAACCAAGTGCACTTGGAGACCTTGGAGGATCAGAGGTTTATTTACCGCCAGCGGGCTCAGAGGAGAGTCATCACCCAAGGTCCGAGCCCCAAACACAAACAAAGGGAGTATTTTATGCACTTTCACTTCTTTATCCAAGGCACTGTTACTTCCTTATCTGTGGCACTGTTGCTCCTCCAGCAGTTGGGGCAGGAGGGAAAACTCGGAATGGCGCTGGTGCCAGGACTGGGATTCCCCTGCTGGATTGGTTGGCCACCTTGAAACACAGCTTTCCCTTATAGACTAAGGCTACATCCAGGGCTTGGCAATGATCATGGTTTTTAGGTGCAGCTGTGTCTCTTTTCAAATGCTTGGGGACACCTCTTCCTGGAGACTCACTCATTTATGCCCTGAGGGCACTGTCCGGTGTTTTCGGGAGCTCTGTCAAGGCCTCCAGACAGCACGGGTGTGTTGTCTTGAGTGAGCTCTGGGACGTGCCACCACACCGCCGCACCACCAGGGGGAGACAGCCGCTGGAGTGGAGGTCTGTGGTGGGGGGAGGGACGGAGGGCACGACGGGAAGAGGGCCGTGTTGTGCGCCGGGCTTCCTCACAGGAAACTGAAGGTGTCCAAATCCCAGGAGCCACAAGGCGCTCTTTAGCTGAGCATCAGGACTCCTGGGTGAGCACACCCCGGTTACGGGAGGGTTTGGGCGAGGGTTTGGGGTGGTTTGGCGTCATATGGTTTCATTTTTAATACTTAAACTTGGTAGAGTGGGTATACTTTTCAGGCCGTGTTTATATGGGAAAAATTATATTTATATTTACAAAACTCACAGTTTCAACAAAAAGATGTGCTGAAAAAGTCTGGAATTAATCCAAAGTGATAGAAAATCAGAATTTTGAGCAGATGTCTTGCACAGCTAAAATGTTGGGCATCTAGTATTGCTGCAGGTTGGAGGAGGGGCCTCACTGCCTAGTGCACAGTGCGATCCTGTCACTGGATTCTGGTCCCGAACAAATTTTCCAGAGTGCCTTTAGTATTGAGGCCGTGTTTTGCCTAAGACTGTGCAATGAGAGAGTACTGAAGAAAATAGTGAAATAGCAGAGCAATTGAGATAAGCAGTTAAATGGAAAAGAAGATGTTACTTCGTGCAAAGCCAACTTTTTAAAAAACAAATTGTAAATGATGTTTAGTGATCAGAAAGATGTTTTGAACATCTAAATTCTAAAATGATACTTTGATAATTATATAATTATGTATATAATTATATATTATATAAATATGTTATATAAATATATAATTATAAATTATAAAATATGTTATATAAATATATAATTATAAATTATAAAGCAGTTTTACCGTTTTAGTTTCTTTTTAGGAAGGTGACACCTTCTTTTAGGAAAGTGATAGCATTGTGCCGAAAATCCTAGGACTGGCACATGCAGAGGAAGGGTTAGTGTTGTATATAACTGGTTATTGTGCAGTCCGGACACAGTAGTTGTGTAGGTGTATATAGTGTGTGGGGTGTGTGAGGTGGGGCATAGGGATTTTCTCATTTAAAAATAATGCAGTCTGGTGAGCATTTGTGCAATACAATAATCAATTTTAGGAATGGACTATGGATGTTAAGTAGGAGGTGCTTTTAGTAATTTATTAAATCTTTACCACAGAGAGATTAATTAATTTTCTAAAGTCACACAGCTGGGTAACGGTAGAACCATAATTTGAACCCAAGAAACCTAGCTCCAGTGTTTGTGCTCTTAAATTCAACTCTTTGTAGTTTCTAAAGAACAGTTTCAAAATGGTCTTATTTTAATTAATTAATTATTTATTTATTTAAAATATTTTATTTCTTTATTTGACAGAGAGGTAAAGAAAGGGCACAAGTAGGCAGAGCCGCAGGCAGAGGGAGAGGGAGAAACAGACTCTCCGTGGAGCAGGGAGCCCAATGCAGGGCTCCATCCCAGGACTCTGGGATCATGATCTGAACGGAAGGTAGGTGCTTAACCAACTGAGCCACCCAGGTGCCCCAAAATGATCTAATTTTAAATCCTTAAAAGAGATGACAGCCACGACTGTGTTTTTCAATCTCAAGAATCCAGTATTGGAAGAAGAAAACCTTTTTGCCTTCATCTGTAGGATATCCTTGTTCTCTGTCTCTCACCAGTTTCATCCCTGCTTCCCCTTTTGAATCAAAACCCTGTAGGGGTAGAACTTCCAAAATGCTTTGGGCATGTGTAAACAGAGGGGACTTGTGTGCATCTTTTTGATGTTTATCAGCATGTTCATTGTGATTTTTTTCAGGGTAACAGATCCTTAGACACAGTAAGGTCTAAAGAATAAATATTTTAGGTTTGGCAGGCCATATAGTCTCTGTCACAAGGACTCAGCTTTGCTGTTGTAGGGTGAAAGCAATCCTAGACAATATATAAATGAATGGGGCATGGCTGTGTTCCAAAAAAACTGTTGACAAAAACAGGTGGCCAAATGGACTGGCTTGTGAGTCAGACTGTAGTCAACCCCTGATCTAGATCTTTGAGTAATGTCTATATCATTTTTCTGAATAATAGTTAATGTGTATCAACTGGATGCTCTGTGTCAGGCAACTGGGCAGACACATTAACATGTGGACTCATTCAATACTCACAATAACTCTATGATGTAAGTACTTTTAAAATTCTGTTTTACAGATAAGGAAATCAAAATGTACAGAGTTTAAATTACGCTATCTCATAGGCAGAGCTGGGGCATCAGAGACTTTGCTATAAAATACATTCTATTAATAGGTCAAAATAAGGTTATTGTTTTGTAAGTATGCCAGTATTATTTTATTTGGATTTCATTACTCATTCCAATACACTTGGAAACTTATCTGTTACCATTCCAGTTATCCATACTGCCTTTTGAGGTCTGGTCTACAGTTTTTGCTTATGGGTTTGACATTTCTGTCCTGCACCTTTAAATTTAAATAAAAATCCTGATTGCCCATTTTGCATTTGATGCTTAACATGTAGTCATTAATATTTATATAAGGCTTACAAACCCTAGTTGTTTATGGCTGTGAACATAAAAGATCTAATGACTTTGGAGAATACTTAAGAGCAGTATCTAAATATTTAGGGATAAGTGCTTTTGGAAACACTCGACAAACTATAGTGGAAGCTGCAGAGACAAGATTACTTCTCTCTGCAAAAAAGGACCAAAGACAAAAGACCATCCTGGGAACTTGAGGTTTTCTTTTTTTTTTTTCTTTTCAAGTATGCACGTGCCAGCTGAGAAAGCTGGAACAGATCAAATAGAAGGGTGTAATTCCAGGAGCACAACTGACATCCTTTGTGAGAATATTTGGTCTTTCACCAAAGCATAGTGGCTCTAAATTTGACGTCTGGTGAATCTTACAGACACAATGATATCAGTAAGTAAGCAGGCACTAGAAATCATCAGGAAATAATTTTTATATGCAATAAGATATATGTTCTTTTAAACCTGTTTTAACTTAGTGAAAAAAGTAAAATTTATCATACAATATAAGATGTATCTAAAAGGAATAGTCCTTCTATTTAGAGTTAGAGTGCGGGGTGCTCATAAGAATGTCAGAGTAGAACTTATTTCATGGTAGTTATTTTTTTTTAACTGTGGAATAGTTTAAACAAAAACCTGAAGGAATACAACAATCATGTTATTTTTGTGTCAAACATTCTTGATTTTAGCCTTTAAGTAGTATCTCTGTTTTCTAGTAAAAACAAAAACTAAAGCCCAGAATATAGAACCCTGCTTAAGGCTTCGTAATAGATCAGGACACAGAGGTGCTGACTGAGTCTAGGTTTCTTGAATGTTTTCCAGCTTCTTATACAGCTGGATTGAACAAATAGCTGATAGAGAAAATAAAGTCATTTTAGGCAGAAGTTTCTGGCAGTTTTCCCCTTTGTTATTTTTTTTTATTCAATTAGAATAAATAAGTATGGAAGTTTGCTGAGCATTATAACTGTTTCAGTTTTTGAATGTATTCTCTTTGTGGCCTAAATATATTTCACTGCAGAAATTGACATTAGATAAAGAAGTCACTTTTGCCCACTGTCATTAGGTCACTAATATGAATACAGTTCTTGTGAACATCAAAATAAAGAATCAGAGAATGTGAGAGATGAAGGGGACTTTAGAGACCATCTAGTATGCAAGGTTTCTTAGCTTTAACAATAGTAGCATTTTGGACTGGATGGTTTTTTGTTTGGGGAAGTACAGTCTTGTGCTTTGTTGGGCATTTACCAGTACCCCTGGTCTCTATCCACTTAAATGTTAACAGTTCCCCTCCACCCCCCAGTTTCATCTGTGACAATAAAAAATTCTCAGTATTGCTAAAGCTACCAGAGGGTGGGGGAGTGGTAAAATAATGTCTTACTGATGTTTTCTGAAATAAGAAACTTTTCCTCATTTACCTAGTTAGTATCATAACTAAGTCTAGTGTGCTAGAGGTAAGAGAAAATGAATAATTCAGTTATGGATATAATTTAAAGCCTGACATTAAATAGAATTGACAGATGGAAAACTTTCATTTGGTAAGTTTATTCTTGCTTTTATGGTTCTTTCTATTTTGTTTAATTCCTATTTCTAGGACCTTCAGATTTTGCTGTACATCAGTGGTATGCAAAGTCACTAAATACACTGTTTAATTCAGCTTTTTTTTGGCCGCAAGACTTTCTCAATGAAGGAAGCAATGTGTTGATTTGCACTCTAGTGCAAGCTGCCATCTCTTCACTATCCCATAGCAAAAAGTTCACAGACAAGCACCAGTCTATGGTCCCATATTTGATAGTGCTAATACAGATGATCAAAGTTTCAAAGGGGGCTCCCTATCTTGGTCCTACTTCTTACCTTGGAGCTTTGTTCTCTGCCTGGCATATTCACAAAGCACACCATATTATTAACTGTACTAAATTGATTAGATGTAAATAATTCTTTGTTAATTCTCTAAAAATTTATATTTGCATCTTTAGGAGAATATTTAGGACGATATGTTTTGAGACAGGCAAGTCTCTTGATGGCGTCACTGATTCAGAAATTGATTAATTCTGTAAATATATATATAAATTCCATATATATATATATGTATATACAACATATATATACACACATACATATATAGAGAGAAGTAGGTAGGCAGTCAAAAAGGGTAGAAAGAAGAGTGTGTGCAGATTCCAAGGCAGGAAGGAATATGGTACCCTCCAGAATGGGAAGAAGTTTCCTGAAGCTGAGACTAGAGTTCAAAGGGGAAATGAGGCCTTGAAAGAGTAACAGAAGGCAGATGCTGGAGAGCTTGTAAGCTAAATTAGGTAGTTTGGATTTTATCACAAGGACAATGGAAAGCAAGTGATGATATGATAGAGCTTTAACAAAGAATATCAGAAAGCTGTTTCCATGATCCAAAGGATTCCAGTTTTTTTTCTGTTGCTTTCATCTTAGAACTGGTCTTAAAAGTGATCTAGTAGAGAAGAACTAAATCATAATTATAAGGATATCAAAGAAGTTATTTTTTAACTGTATGAGTGTTTGTGGAATGATGCCAAGCTGAACAGTGATAACATCAGATTGCAATTTTGCACAGATCCAAGAGGATATTTGGTTCAGAACCTAACAGCCAGGAAAAGATCTAGGAATGTGACTACATCTTTTAGGCAGGAGAAAAAAGAAATGGTTTCTAAATTCAACTTAGAAGGCTAGTGGCCACAATAATTTCTCTTAGCATTTGAATAAATAACCTTAGCCCTAACTAGAGCATGCACATTTGGAAAACAGTCACAGTTTTGGAGAAAGCTGCTGTCTGTTCAGTTTTTGTTCTGCTGATGGAACAATCTGTTCCTGTTATGGTGCCCTGCTACCTCGATGAAATAGAGAGATTGCAAGCTGTACAACTGGGAAACCAAAAAAGTCAAGCTGTCCTGACTTTTCTGGTTTAGCCTTTGAATTGTCAACTGAGTTCTAAACTAGGACACGTTCAACACAGGAGAAGGCCCCTATTGTTAACCCCCAAATGTAGAATGCTTATTACTTTTTCCTGATTTAATTAAACATATGATTGTTCTTTGCAATATGAAGAGAGTATGGCCATTGAATCAGAGGATGACTAAAATAATATCATGGTGCTCTTTGATGTAAAACCAGAGTTTATGTAAGAGAGTGGGGTCTGGCAATACCTCCTGTCATTTTTCAACTTTAAAGAGTGAGTCTAACTGCTTCCTTTTGTACTTCATGTAGATGACCAAGACAATGAGAACATTATTAATAGTAAATTCTAGTTAGTAATTTTCCCTGAAGCTATTGGACAAAATTCTTTTCATATCATGAGCTAATAAACAGGAATCTAGTATATTATGCATGCTGCCTCTCAGACTTTGAAAGCCAGGAAGTTTTTTATTATATGTTAGAAAAAATATCATTTTCAGGATTATTTTGGGACATGTACGTAGTAAAAGTACCATTCAAAATGTTTTAAAATAAATGTTAAATATTTGGCACAATCTTTGGAGTTGCTTAGTTAAGCACAAGGACTTCTGTGAGTTTTTGCTCTAAAATATCAAATTCTTTTCAAGTGAGGATTTGAGGAAAATTATTTTGGTTATATTGGCTTCGGTAATAATTCCATTCATTCAGCATGCTTTGTTTCCTGCCTATTTACTTATTTATTTGAGGGAGAGAGTGAGCACACACGTGTGGGGTTGGGAGAGAGGCAGAAGGGGAGAGAGACAATCTTAAGCAGGCTCCAGGATATGGAGCCCCATGTGGAGCTCGATCTGATGACCCTGAATTTATGACCTGGGCCAAAATCAAGAGTTGAACGTTTAACCAACTGAGCCATCCAGGTGCCCCTATTTCCTGCTTTTTTAAATACTAATTTTGATTCTGAGAAAATTTAAAAAGTGTGTGATGGAGATTTTTCCTTTTACTCAAAAAATAAAAAATCTTAGTAATTTTCATCTTAGTTTTGCATTCCAATTATGAGTTTACATTAAAAAACATCTTTCAAAACCTGTATGTTTTGTTTTTCTTTTATTGTGGGGGTTAGCAGGTAATTGTTAGGCTATGACTAGAACTTTAAGCAGTATTGTCATTCTGTCTTCATGATTCTTGAAAATAGTAGGGGAAATCTCTTCAGTGAGAACAGAACAAAGATAATGTAAATATTAAAGTTGCAAGGTGAAATATTAAGCTATACTTAAAAATTATGCTAAAATAGGAGTGAAGGAATTGGCTATGGTAGAGACATGGCTTTCAAGATTGACAGATGGCTTAGAAGAGAGCACTGGGGATAATAAAGACTTTTTTTTTGGTGAATAGTGGGTGTCTAGACCTAGCTATGTTTTCAGAGGAAAGAGGAATGAGTTGGTTGTGAAAGGGATTTGATTTACCATTCATGTTTTTTCATTCTCACCTCAGTGGATACTCTCCACATCTTTCCAGCTGTTTCTTTTTAAGAGGAAAATTTCTAATTATTATTTTTTGGCTCCATAAGAGTGATGCACACTAAATATGAATAGTTTAGGCAGACTGATAGTAGTTAGGGAAACCAGCAAAGAGTTTTTCCCAAACTGAGATATTTGGGCAGTTTTTTTTTTTTTTTTTAAATTTCTGTTATTGTGGTGAATTAGTAATATTGATCCCCAGGTTCTATCATTATTAAGCATTTCTTCATATAGTTAAAGTATTTTTTTAAAAGATTTATTTATTTATTTAGAGAGAGCATGTGGGGATGGGGCAGGACAGAGGGAGAGAGAGAATCTCAAGCATACTCTTTGCTGAGCACTGAGCCTGATGTGGGAATCAATCTCAGGACCCTGATGTCAGTCACCTGAGCTGAAAGCAAGAGTTGGATGCTTAACCAACTGAGGCCATCCATATAGTTAAATCTAATTGCTTTTTAAAATTTTTGTTTAAGATTTCCGATAATAAAGATTTTCTTTTTTTTTTTTTTTAAAGATTTTATTTATTTATTTGACAGAGAGAGAGATCACAAGTAGGCAGAGAGGCAGGCAGAGAGAGAGGGGAAAGCAGGCTCCCTGTCGAGTAGCGAGCCAGATACGGGGCTCAATCCCAGGACCCTGGGATCATGACCTGAGCTGAAAGCAGAGGCTTAACCCACTGAGGCACCCAGGTGCCCCAAGATTTACTGTTTGATTTTTATTTATTTATTTTTTTAAAGTAATCTATACACCCAACGTGGGGCTCAAACTCATGACCCTGAGATCAAGAGTCACACACTCTTCTGACTGAGCCAGCCAGGAGTCCCATCCACAGTAAAGATTTTAACATATCTTTTCCTTCTCTTTCCATTCATTCCCAATTTCTCAAGCTTCTCACAGTTTTTAATATGTAATATGTGCAGTGAGTGCTGAACTAGCCACTTCTGTACTTTGAACACAATTTTTACCCTTTCTAGACCCTTCTTTACTCATCCGGAAAATAAGGAGATGAACTAAAGCAGTGTATCTCAGTAGGGATTATCATAAATCAGGTTTTGTGCAGGCAGACTCTGAGGGAGACTTGAGTGCACAAGATTTACTGGGATGTTTGCAAAAAGTACTCCTGGGATGAAGGTAGGATGGCAGGATGGGCAGAGGGAGAAGCTGAGTTGCAGTAGGATAGCCAACTGAGGTCTCAGCAAGTCCTACAGGGAGCCACAGAGAAAGAAAGGCCCTATGGAACTGTCCCGAGTGGAAACAAACCTTTTTCATGCCTTTATCTGCCAGATTTCACCTATGGGTTCCTCCTGGGAGGTGCAGTAACCTTGAGCAATGCTCATTGAGTAGCATAACTGAACCATAAGCAGACAATATTCCCAGCCACTGGGGTCTTGGCCTTGAAGAGAGGTTCTGGGCAGTATACCAGCTTCTACTACTGCTAGTACTTTGGGCAGAACAATTCTTTATTATGTGGAAATAGCCCAGGCACTGCAGCCATGTAGCATCCCTGGCCCCACCCACCAGGACTATCAAACATTGTCCACATTTCCAAACAACCCCTGGGACCCTGGTTAAGGATCATAAGATATCACTAGGCTGAAGCAGTGCTCAGTCTACCATGGATCTAATGTTGTTTCTGGATGAGTGAGTTTATTTTGGATGAGAGTAGCACCTGATCAAAGTTAGAAAAGATCTGGCAAAAGAATGGGGTGTATTATGACTCAAATAATGCTGTGCTGAGCCTAGTTGAATATAAATAGTTCTGGGGAATTACCGGCTCAAAGGGCATGAAGATTTCAAAGAGTGTTGCTATGTGTTGCTCCATGGAGTGGTTGTGCCAATTTATATTCTCCGTTGCATTCTAACAATCATATACTTTTACTGTTTTCACTCTATTAACTGAATCTCTGTAAATTTCATTGTAGAAAGAGTCCAGCCAGATAGGTAAGGACGTGGCAAGATAGGTAAGGAAGCTTGTGTACTATAGGCTAGGCTACTGTGTCTTTTTAATTTTTTAATTTTTAATTTTTAAAAAATTTTTTTATAAACGTATAATGTATTATTAGCCCCAGGGGTACAGGTCTGTGAATCGCCAGGTTTACACACTTCACAGCACTCACCATAGCACATACCCTCCCCAGTGTCCATAACCCCACTACCGTCTCCCTACCCCCCTCCCCCTGGCCACCCTCAGTTTGTTTTGTGACATTAAGAGTCTCTTATGGTTTGTCTCCTTCCCGATCCCATCGTGTTTCATTTATTCTTTTCCTACCTACTGTGTCTTTTTATCCAGGTTTCACAAATGCTTCCAAGAACCCCTGTGATAACATGAGGAGAGCCAGGCAGAAGGCAGTGAGAAAATTGCTGGGCCCCTTATATACAATTAATGTTTAAGGGAAACCAGAACATTAAGAGATAAATGGAAATGTTTTAAATATTCACTGTACAATTCAAGCTCTCTTGATGTTAAACCTTTATTAGATTAGATTAGTTTAGATTAACAGGTTTGATTAGTTCAACACTGTCTTTTTAGTATCTATTTTGAGTTCAAAAAGAAATATCTGTAGTTAGCCTCATCTTGTTCCCAAGAGGCCAGCTGGTGCTTGCTTTGGCAGCTTCTTTGGAGAAAGACTCAGTGAGTGTGGAGACTAAAATAACAAATTTGTTTTGATATTGAGTGATTCCAGAACATGATTTGAAACTTTAAAAATTAATTGCAGAGGTATTCAGCTATTATCTGTGAACAAAAAACCTATTGTCGTCCACATTTACACAAAATTCTTGATGTGGTCAATTTCAGGATCCATTATTTTCCCCTTGTTTATTTTTGTTTTCTGTAATTATAGTTCATCCAGTAAATAATTAATTTGCCCTCATATTTTAGTGTGTCAGTAGATAATGACGCTTTTCTACATTGGTAGAACATGAGTCAGCCAATCAATAGCATATGGTGGACACCAACGTTGAGTTACCCATGTGACTTCAAAAACAAGTTGATGTGTGAAGAAACTTATATTTTACTTTGGAAAATATGTAAAATTATAAGGGCTAGGTTAAGTATTTTGTGTTAACTGTGTCCCTTGATTTTACATTTTTAGGAGTAACTAATCAATTATCCTAAATATGAAAAAATACTGGAAAGACAGGTTTATTTTGCTACAACAGCAATTCAGCTATAACAGTATTCTGCTATAAAAACAGATTGGTTTTCTATAATTAATGTTTATGGGTCTATTAAAATGGGTTGATATTTTAATCTAGGTTTTTTCATTGAAAGAAATTTAAATAATTGTTACAAGGGCAAAACATATTTATTAAGGACAATCAGGAACTATGGAAACAAAAGGAAGAAAACAAAAAATATTCATAATCCAACGATTTGTAGACAACCATGCTTATAAAAGCCTTGGTTTATATTCCTCTAAGCTCTTTTCTTCTTTTTTGGTTACACCATTTCAGAGTTTTAAAAAAATGTATTTAGTTACATATAAAATTGTTATGTTATTAATAATTATTTCTTAGCCTACTTTAATCAAGTATGTCATGGACAAATATCGAAATTTGGATCCACTTTGTTTTTTTTAAAAACAAATGAGTACCATTTCATACTGTGGAAACACTATAATTTGACCAATAAATTGAGGGACATTTATATTGTTTTAAATATGCCATTGTTTGGCAGAACATGGTGATGATAATTAACAATACTGTATTATATACTTGAAAATTTTTAAAGGAATAGATCTTAAATGTTGTCACTATGCGTGCACACACACACACAGAATTATAATTATGTAAAGGAATAGAGATGGAGATGTTAAATAATCTTATTGTGGTAATCATTTTGCAATATATACATGTATCTAATTATCATGTTGAACATCTCAAACTTACATATGTGATATGTTAATATCTCAGTAAAGCTGGGAACAAATTAAATTTAAAAAGCCACTGTTTGAAGTAATACTTCAGGAATAGTTTTGTATATAATTGACTAAATGCTTGTTAGATCAGTTCCTTAGAAATATTCCTAGCAGTATTGCCATGTTTGAAAGCATGCACATTTTTGAATTTGATATGGATTGCCAGATTTCATTCCAGAAAGGTTGTGCAAATTTACATGCCCATTATCAGTCTATAATCTTCCTCACCAACACTGTGCATTGACAATCATACTGATTTAAAAAAAATTTTTTCTCCATTTATTTTTAAATTTCTTTTTATTTATTTTTTTTAAAGGTTTTATTTATTTATTTGACTGAGAGAGACAGTGAGAGAGGGAGCATAAGCAGGGGGAGTGGGAGAGGGAGAAACAGACTTCCCACACAGCAGGGAGCCTGATGCAGGTCTTGATTCCAGGACCCTGGGATCATGACCTGAGGTGAAGACAGACACTTAACAACTGAGCCACTCAGGTGCCCCTATTTATTTTTTTAAATTAACATATAATGTATTAGTTGTTTCAGAAGTACAGGTCTGTGATTCATCGGTCTTACACAATTCACAGCACTCACTATCACATATACCCTCCCCAGTGTCCATTACCCAGCTACCCCATCCCTCCCACCCCCTCCCTTCTAGCAACCCTCAGTTTGTTTCCTGAAATTAAGACTCTCTTACTGTTTGTCTCCCTCTCGGGTTTTTTCTTGTTCATTTTTCCTCTCTTCCCCTATGTTCCTCTGCCTTATTTCTCAAAATCCACATTATCAGTGAGATCATATGATACTTGTCTTTCTCTGATTGACTTATTTCTCTTAGCATAATACCCTCTAGTTCCATCTACATTGTTGCAAATGGCAAGATTTCATTTTTTTGGTGGTTGTTGCATAATATTCCCGTGTGTGTGTGTGTGTGTGTGTGTGTGTGTATACCATTTTCTTGAGATCAGATCATTGCATTTGTATCTTTGGGGTAAATACCCAGTAATGCAATTGCCGGGTCATAGGGTAGTCTATTTTCAACTTTTTGAGGAACCTCCCTACTGTTTTCCAGAGTGGCTGCATCAGCTTGCATTCCCACCAACAGTGTAGGAGGGTTCCCCTTTCTCCAACATCTGTTGTTTCCTGATTTGTTATTTTTAGCTGTTCTGACTGGTGTGAGGTAGTATCTCACTGAGGTTTTGATTTGTATTTCCCTGATGCCAAGTGATGTTGAGCACTTTTCCATGTGTCTGTTGACCATTTGGATGTCTTTGCAGAATTGTCTGTTCATGTCTTCTGCCCATTTCTTGATTGGATTATTTGCTTTTTGTGGGTTGAGTTTGATAAGTTCTTTATAGATTTTGGATACTAGCCCTTTATCTGGTACATCGTTTGTGAATATCTTCTCCCATTATTTTGGTTGTTTTTTTCTTTAGTTGACTGTTTCCTTTGCTGTGCAAAAGCATTTGATTTTGATGAAGTCCCAGTAGTTCATTTTTGCCTTTGCTTCCCTTGCCTTTGGCTATGTTTCTAGGAAGAAGTTGCTGCAGCTGAGGTCGAAGAGGTTGCTACTTGTATTCTCCTCATGGATTTTGATGGACTCCTGTCTCACAACAAGGTCTTTCATCCATTTTGAGTCTATTTTTGTGTGTGGTGTAAGGAAATGGTCCAATTTCATTCTTCTGCATGCGGTTGTCCAGTTTTCCCAACACCATTTGTTAAAGAGAGTGTCTTTTTTCCATTGGACATTCTTTCCTGCTTTGTCGAAGATTAGTTGACCAAAGTTGAGGATCCATTTCTGGGCTCTGTATTCTGTTTCATTGATCTATGTGTCTGTTTTCGTGTCAGTACTATACTGTCTTAATGATTACAGCTTTGTAATAGAGCTTGAAGTCTGGAATTGTGATGCCACCAGGTTTGCTTTTCCTTTTTCACATTCCTTTGGCTATTTGTGTCTTTTCTGGTTCCATACTAATTTTAGAATAATTTGTTCCAGTTCTGTGAAAAAAGTTGATGGTATTTTGATAGGGATTGCATTAAATGTTTAGATTGCTCTAGGTAGCATAGACATTTTCACAATATCTGTTCTTCTAATCCATGAACATGGAACGTTTTTCAAGCGTCTTCCTCAAGTTCTTTTAAGAGTATTCTATTGTTTTCTGAGTACAGATGCTTTGCCTCTTTAGTTAGGTTTTTTCCTAGGTATCTTATGGTTTTGGGTGCCATTGTAAATGGGATCAACTCCTTACTTTCTCTTTCTTCTGTCTTGTTGTTTGTGTATAGAAATACAACTGATTTCTGTGCATTGATTTTATATCCTGACACTTTACTGAATTCCTGTGTGAGTTTTAGCAGTGGGTTTTTCACATAAGGTACTGTATTATCTGCAAAGAGTGAGAGTTTGACTTCTTCTTTGCTGATTCGGATGCCTTTTCTTTCTTTTTGTTGTCTGATTGCTGAGGCTAGGACTTCTAGTACTATGTTGAGTAGCAGTGGTGATAGTGGACAGACCTGGCATGCTCTGTTTTTCCCCATTGAGAATGATACTTGCTGTGGGTTTTACATGGATGGCTTTTATGATATTGAGGTGTATACCCTCTATCTCTACTCTGTGAAGACTTTTAATCAAGAAAGAATGATGTATTTTGTCAGATGCTTTTTCTGCATTTATTGAGAGGATCACATGGTTCTTGTCTTTTCCTTTATTAATGTGTTCTGTTACATCCATGTTAATGAGGGATGTTGGTCTGTAATACTCCTTTTTGATGGGGTCTTTGGGATAAAGGTAATGCTGACCTCATAAAATGAGTTTGGAAGTTTTCCTTCCATTTCTATTTTTAGAACATTTTTAGCAGAATAGGTATTAACTCTTCTTTAAGTGTTTGGTAGATTTCCCCTCGGAAGCCAGCTGTCCCTGGGCTCTGGTTTGTTCGGAGATTTTTGATGACTGCTTCAATCTCCTTATTGGTTATGGGTCTGTTCAGGTTTTCTGTTTCTTCCTGGTTCAGTTTTGGTGGTTTATATGTCTCTAGGAATTAATCCATTTCTTCCAGATTGTCAAATTTGCTGGCATATAGTTGCTTATAGTATGTTCTTATAATTGTTTGTATTTCTTTGGTGCTGGATGTGATCGCTCCTCTTTCAGTCATGATTTTATTAATCTGGGTCCTTTCTCTTTTCTTTTTGGTAAGTTTGGCCAGAAGTTTATCAATCTTATTAATTCTTTCAAAGAACCACTCCTAGTTTCTTTGATCTGTTCTGTTCTTTTGGTTTCTATTTCATTGATTTCTGCTCTGATCTTTATTATTTCTCTTTTCCTGCTGGGTTTAGGTTTTATTTGCTGTTCTTTCTCCAGCTCCTTTAGGTGGAGGGTTCTGTTGTGTGTTTGAGACTTTTCTTGTTTCTTGACAAAGGCTTGTATTGCTATATACTTTCCTCTTAGGACCACCTTTGCTGTGTTTTTGAACAGCTGTGTTTTCATTTATTTCCATGATTTTTAAAAATTCTTCTTTAATTTCCCAGTTGACCCATTCATTCTTTAGTAGGATGCTCTTTAGTCTCTATGTATCTGAGTTCTTTCTAACTTACCTCTTTTGATTGAGTTGGAGTTTCAAAGCATTGTGGTCCAAAAATATGCAGGGAATGATCCCCATCTTTTGGTACCCGTTGAGACCTGATTTGTGACCCAGGAGGTGATCTATTCTGGAGAATGTTCCAAATGCACTCGAGAAGAGTTTATATTTAGTTACTGTAGGATGGAATGTCCTGAACATATCTGTGAAGTCCATCTGGTCCAGTATGTCATTCAAAGCCCTTGTTTCCTTTTGATCTTCTGCTTAGATGATCTGTCCATTGCAGTGAGTAGGGTGTTACAGTCCTCTATGATTCTTGTGTTAATATTACTGTGTTTCTTTAATTTTGTTATTAATTGGCTTATATAATTGGCTGTTCCCATGTTACAGGCATAAATATTTACAATTTTTAAATATTCTTGTTGGATAGACCCTTTAATTATGGTATAGTGTCCTTTATCATCTCTTACTACAGTCTTTAGTTTAAAATCTAATTCGTCTGTTAGTTATAAGGATTGCTACTACAGTTTTCTCTTCATGTCCATTAGCATGAAACATCGTTTTCTGCCCACTCACTTTCAATCTGGAGGTGTCTTTGGGTATATAATGAATCTCTTGCAGAGAGCATATTGATAGGTCTTGCTTTTTTATCCAGTTACAAGATACCCTGTATCTTTTGATTGGGGCATTTAACCCATATACATTCAGAGTAACTATTGAAAGATACGAATTTAGGGCCATTGTATTGCCTGTAAGGTGAGTGTTACTGTATAACTGTATGTTGTCTCTGTTCCTTTCTGGTCTGTATTACTTTCAGCTCTCTCTTTGCTTAGAGGACCTCTTTGAATATTTCTTGTAGGGCTGGGTTGGTGATCACAAATTCTTTTAGTTTTTGCCAGCCCTGGAAGTTTTTATCTTTCCTTCTAATTTCAATGACAGCCTAGCTGGATATACTATTCTTGGCTGCATATTTTTCTCATTTAGTGCCCTGAATATATCATGCCAGGCCTTTCTGGCCTGCCATGCCAGGTCCCTGGGTGTTTTGCCAGTCTTATGTTTCTACTGTTGTAGGTTATAGACCTCTTGTCCTGAACTGCTTTCAGGATTTTCTCATTGTTTCTTGAGATTTGTAAGTTTTACTATTAGATGATGGTGTATTGACCTATTTTCATTGATTTTTGAGGGGTTTCTCTGTGCCTCCTGGATTTTGATGCCTGTTTCCATCCCCAAATTAGGGAAGTTCTCCACTCTAATTTGCTCCAGTCCCCCTCTCACCCCCTCTCTCTTTCTTCTTCTGGTATCCCAAGTACTCTAATATTATTTCATCTTATGGTATCACTTAATCACTCGAATTCTCCCCTCATGATCCAGTAGTTATTTATCTCTTCTTTTCTCAGCTTCTTTATTCTCCATCATTTGGTCTTCTGTATCACTAATTTTCTCTTCTACCTCATTTATCCTAGCAGTTAAGGCCTCCATTTTTGATTACACCTCATTAATAGCCTTTTTGATTTTGACTTGGTTAGATTTTATTTCTATAGAAAGGAATTCTCTAGTATCTTCTATGCTTTTCTCAACCCTAGCTAGTTTGTTTATAATTGTCATTCTGAACTCTACTTCTGACATCTTACTAAAGTCTGACAGTCGGTACTCCCTCTTTTTTTTTTTTTTTTTTGAGGTTAGTTTTTCCATTTTGTCATTTCTTCCAGAGAAGAATAGATGAATGAAAGAACAAAATGCTAACAGGGTAACAACGACCCCAGAAAAATACACACTAAACAAATCAGAAGAGAACTTCCAGAAAGTAGTGGGTTCTCTGTTCATAGACTTGCTGCTATTCTTTTCTTTGATCTCCTGTTGAGTTTGTAGCTGTTCAGAATGTTTTGATAGCTATCCAGCTGAATTCCTGGGGCCAGACGGAATTTGGGTTTTCTACTCCTTTGGCATCTTGTGCCACACCAATCATATTGATTTTTTGCAGATAGGTGATTATCAGTTTATTGTTTTAATCATTATCTTTTGATCAATATTGAGATCAAATATCTTTTCTTATGGTTATTGGTCATTTTCTTTTCTTGCATCAGTTGTCTCTTTATGTCTTTTAATTTTTAATCTGTAGTGTCATCTTTTTAAATAGAGTTAAGGTACTCTACTGGTTGAAGATATTAACCCTTTGTCATGTGTACTACAAATATTTTCCCCAATAATTTATATTTGTTTTTTAAAAATTTTGTTTATTGTGTATTTTCTCAAACAGAAATTTTAATTTTTAAATGTAAAAAAGGTGTTTTTTTTTTTTTTCTTCCAGAGAGAGAGAGAAGGAGTAGGGAGGAGCAGGGGAAGAGAGAGAGAGAATTTTAAGCAGGCTCCATGCCCATTGTGGAGCATGACACAGGGATGGATCTTACAACCCGTAATCATGATCTGAGCTGAAATCAACTGTTAGGTGCTTAACCTACTGAGCCACCCAGGTGCCTTTACATGTAAATCTTTAAATATTTTCCTTCATGATTTTTCAGTTCCAGTTCATGCTTAGAAAGAACAGTCTCAAAATAAAAATATTGTAGTTTTTATTATTTGAACATTTTTTCCAAGATTTTATTTTTAAGTAATTTCTACACTCAACATGGGGCCCAGACCCACAACCCAGAGATCGAGTTGCATGTTTCACTGAGTGAGCCAGAAAGACACCCCAGTATTGTAGTTTTTAAAATATACTATTGGATTCAACACATAAAACTATTGGTTCTGGAATTTATTTTTGTGTATTAAGGTGTGAGGTAGTACTTTTTTTCCCCCCTAATTAGAGGGTAATTCTCACAATTATATTTGTTTTATAATTCATGCTTTCCCACTTATTGAAATTATCCTTTTATCTTACACTTAGTTCCCCACTACATGTAAATATATCTAGATTTTCTGTTCTTTTCCATTTTATATGTTTACAGTAGAGTAAGAGAAGATTTGATCTCTTTCATCTTTTATGAGAATGAGTCTAGTGCTTCATCATTAAGGATATTTGTTTTTGTGTTTATTTGAAAATGTTTTGATCATGTTGAAGGAATTTCTATCTTTAATAAAAGCTTTAAACAGTATATCCTTGTGGATGTCAGTTTTTCTTTTCAAATGCATTTTTCAGGATCTATTGGAATGACTCAATTGTTCTTATTTAGTCTTGCACTGTAATGATTTTTATTGATAGATAGCCTACTGTTGAACCTTTTTTGCACTCTTAGTATAAAGACTACATGTTTTGATGTTATTTGTAGTAAGTTGCTGGATATGAATTTTAGTATTTTACGGAAGAGGCCTATGTTTGTATTTCTGAGCAAAACTGACCCATTGTTTTCTTCCTTTGTCATCTTTTTGTCAGGTTTAATATCAAGGTTTTTTTTTTTTTAAAGATTTTATTTATTTATTTGAAAGAGAGAGAGAGGGAAAAAAAAGCATGCACCGGGGGAAGGGGTAGAGGAAGAGGGAGAAGCAGACTCCCTGTTGAACAGGGAGCCCAATTCAGGACTTGATTCCAGGACCCTGGGATTGTGACCTGAGCCAAAGGCAGAGGCTTAACTGACAGAGCCACCTAGGTGTCTCTCCCCTTCTCCCCCAGTTTTCTCATGACTCAGAAAATACATTTACATACCTTTTTTCTTTCTTTTTTTCCCCATCTGTTCCATGGAATTTTTGAAATATCTTAATTGTATCTTCTTTGAAAAGGTGAAATAATTAATGTGAGAAAGCACTGGCCTGGCAATTTTTTTGAATCTAGGTCTGTGACAATTTCCTCATCATTTCCCCATGGTTTTAGATTTTTTTTCTCTCCTTTATGTGGCCAATTTTAGTAGTGTGCATTTTCTTATAAGAATATCCCCAGGTGTTCAGATTTTTAGCATGGTATTGTTCAAAGTAGTCTCTTATACCTTTTTATTCAAACTCTTTGCGTTTTTGATTCTTTCTCTTTCTGGGTCAGTAGACAGCATGTTAATAGATGAGAGTATGGATGTAGGGCCACAGTGTCTGGACTTAAATCCTAGCTTCATTGTTTACAAGCTGTGTAACCTCAGGCAAATTACTTTATTTCTCCTGCCTCTCCAACTATAAAATGGGGAAAAAATGGTTCCTTCCTCATGGGGTTGTGGTAAAGATGAAATGAGGCAATATATGTGAAAAGTGCTTAGAACAGAGGCATTTATAAACATTCCGTAAATGTTTATATTATTATTACTTGTCTCTAATTTTGTTTGTATTCCATTTCTTCCTTAAAAATATTAGGCTAGCTCGTGGTTTATCTATTACATTTGTTTTGTCTTCTTGTCTTCTATTTTACCCTCTACCCTGATTTCCTCTCATTTTTGATCTTTTACCATATATATCTTTATAAATTATCATAAATGTCATAAGGCATTTGGTAAGTTTAGTTTAAAATGCTTAAAAATTAGATAATAAATACTGCACTTGAAAAAATTTATAAAGATATATACAGAATATGTTCACAGCAGGTATACTTAGGAGATTATAGATGCCATGCCAATATTTTCTTGCAGAATCCCAGATGCCAGAGTTCAGACTGTGAGAGAATCCTTTGGTTGTACGATTTTAAGGAGGTAGAGTTCTCCTTGACCTGACAAAGTCTATCTGTCTCCTGTCCTATCTGCCAAGTCTGCTATTGCTGTTGAACAGCATTTAGGGGTGCCTATTATGCCAAGAGGAGAGCATCTACCACCACTCAGCAGAAGGCCAAAGTGAGGCAGAGGAAGCCTTCTGATATGACTCTTATCCCTGTACATTTTCTTCACTTTAACGTTCTGCAAACTGGGAGGTATTAGGCCTGGACTCTTGATGGCATTTGCAGTGATCCCGAGGACAGAACTTGGTCATCAGATCCATAGAGCTCTGTATCTGTTTTCTTCCTTTCACTCTAGTGTCTCTATTTTGTTATTCTCCCTAATGTTTGTCCCCAGAGAATTTCTTATCCAAGGGCTTGCCAATTTTGAGAAGGGCTTTCCAGTCTAGGAAAAATCCTGTTATTGTGATAGAACCCCAAATTCTATTTGTTGCAGTAATACACAAATTTCAGGATTACAAAAAAAGCCGCAGTGATTCCCTCTGTTTCATCTGCTAGTCAATGCAATGCCAAGTAGAGTATATATACTAACCATATTAGGCTTGGGCACTGATGTCATTTACAGTGATCTTGAGTCACCCAGAACAGAGTTCCTTCCTCTTGGACAGGGTGGATGATGGTGGGGTTTTCTTTCCCTTTTTACTAACTTTCTGCAGACCTTATAGATCTATCATACCAAGGAATGGGGCTGTTTCGCAAGGTAGGAGTTATGGTCTTTTTAATAAAAACTTTCCTTACCAGCAGAAATTATGGTCTCAGGGGGTATCTAGATTGTAATTTCTTACCTTATTTGAGACATTGTAAATGAGAGTAGAGACAGTGGGGCAGAGAAAGAGAAAAAATAAAGCGACAATATAAGGATGTGTTATTAAGGTTGCTGCTATAGATAGTGGGGGCACTCTTCCATCTGAACCTCTGAGAAAGGTGTAGAGTGCTTCTCAGAATTGTCTACCTTAAGAACAGGAGATTGGAGCAGAAACCATGGGCTTCCATTACCCACTGGTTGAGAGTTGACCTCCAGGGTATTGACTCCTCTCCACCCATCAGTGTGTCTGAATCCCCCTGTTTAGGGCAAACTGGACCTTTTCACTTTTGCTTTTGCTTCTGGTTTTCTAATTCATACCAGAGTGTGTTTAGTTCCTGATTTCTGGATTTTGCCTGAGGTTGCTCTTCCTAATGATGTGAAAATTGGCTTCTTCAGTTTTAATTCTTTCCACTCTCAGATAGTATGGAAAAAAACAAAAACAAAACCAATTTCAGATATTGTTTCGGTGTTATATACTTGCTTTGGCCATTCCACTTACTCAAGCTCGACTCTCTTGGAACCTAATTCTGCTGTTCATCTTTGCTTCCTTGCTAAAAATTTGGTCTTCTCCCAAACTTCTGCTTAGAATCAGATACTGATCCAGTGAGGGAAGATAAGGTGCTAAAGGGAAGGTTCTAGAAGAATGGTTAGCCCCACCTTGCAATCTCTTAATGGGAAGCCAGTATTCAGGACTCATGGATAAAACACACTATATGCCCATTGATGCTTACTCTTGGACTTGCTTTTGTTTTCAGTATATCTCTAGGTTCCATGGCTCTAATTTGGTGCCTGTAACCTTGCCAAGTTCTTAAATTTCTTTGATCTTTAGTTCCTGCTGCTGTAAAATGAGAATACTAATAGGCAGTGATAAAATCACCTTAACTAGATTGTTACATCTGGCATATTAACTACAAGTGTTAGAATCTTGAGTTTTCCAATAGACTCATTTCCCACCCAGCAGTCAGAAAAGCTTCATAGTGGTTGCTCTCTGGGGTCTCATCAGAACTCAGGGCCAGCAAGGTGTGTGGGATGCAGTATGCTGGATCCTGGCTACCTTCTGTCTTTGCTTTTTGTCTTCTGACATACAGATCTATAATTAACTTTGTAGAGAGTTAATAATGCTGTATACTTTCTTACATGTTTCAGACTGTTTACATATATTGGCCCATATAATCCTTCTGAAAGGTAGATTTTATAATCTGTATTTTACAGCTTAAAATCAAAACCAAAATTAAAACAAAACAACAAACAACAGCAAAAACCAGTGGCTGTGAGTGATTACAAGCTAGCGTAAATTTATGCTTCCAGCAAGAATTCCAATCAGGGTTCCAATTTAGGCTTTCAGTTTTAAGTTCACACTTCAAATAGTGTGCATCTTTATTTTATCCTCTGGATACTTGGTCTGTTGTCCTAAGACAAAAAGCAAACAAAATGAAACAAAAAAAAACCTATTAAAATATTTTAAAAAATCTCATCATTTCTATTCTCTCTCATCCTATGCTTGGAAGCCACGGCATAAGATGGGTAAATATATTACCTTGACTGTTGCCCAATGTTGGAACAACTTATTCCCTGTTTCCTCCATCTTACGTTCTTGAAGCAATTTGCTATACTTTTGATTAATCTCTGAAAAGCCTAGAAAAATATCAGTATGTCCTAACCACTTTCCCTGTCATGAAAACATTTGAGGCAGCCAGGCCTTTCTTCACTTGTTGAGATCAAAATAAAACTACTTATAGAATGGAATGCTTGAAAGCTTCTCTGACTTTAGTTCAACCTTGATGACATTCTTGCTTGTTTTATTACCAGTTTGATATGGGGAATTCAACTAAAAGAAATTGCCAGATATAAGAGCTATACTAATTGCCAAAAAAGTGAAAGTTTGGGGCTTCTGCATTTGGACTAACTCAAACTACTAGCCAACCTTTCATTTTCAGAAAAATTCCAAGACATTTAAGTCCTTCTTTTTTGCAGTTTTCTTATCCAGTGTTCTATTTTTCAGGTATCAGATGTTTATAGTTTTTATACTGAGTTCTAATGTAAAAAGGAAATCAGATGAACACATGCATGTTCTTCATTCAGAAGTCCCCGAATCCTGAAATCTTTTTTAGAGTGTGCCCAGTGTGACATAATAGTGAAAAGTTACAAGTCAGTGTTGGTGGTGAATTATGACCAAGGTCATGGAAAACACATTGCTTTTTCTAGTGGATGCATGATTATCAGGTCTCTGATGATAAATCTGCATCCACTGGAAATGCAGTTAACTTACCTTGGTGATTTTGATTTATTAGCCTTGCAATGGACAAGGTTGCCCATTTGTTAGTGCTTGTTTTATATTTGAGTAGCTTGGAAGCATATAAATTTGAGGCATAGCTTAAAGTTTGTCTATTATTTCATATTTTATAGAAAGCATCTGATCAGAGGACATCAACTTCTGTTATTTCTGTTGTGACACTATTCAGTTTTTAATATAGTGAGGACATTTGATTTGCATTTTAGAGCATCTTTCTTTGTGATCAATGCTGAAGTTTCTAAGAACTGTCAGAACTCTAATAAAAACATGAAAATTATAGATGAGCAATCAACTTCATTTGGAGAGTAAAAGTTAAATGGTTTAAAGGGAGGGCGTTGAAGAACTAGTGATTGGTAAGATGTGTTCTATTTGAGCTTCTCTTTGAGCTTTTGTTAGAGACAGTCATAACTGTGAGGACTTTTATTATTTATTTATTTATTTAATTTTTCCAGTGTTCCAAGATTCCTTGTTTATGCACCACACCCAGTGCTCCATGCAATACGTGCCCTTCTTAATACCCACCACCAGGCTCACCTAACCCCCCTGTGAGGGCTTTTATTAAAAATTATACTTAATTTTATTATGCAGAAGAATCTTATAGCATTGGTCTGGAAAGGCATAAAGAAGATTCTTGACTGAATGGAAGCATGTGACTAGAATGAGTACTGTTAAATGGTCTTTGAGTGCCAAAATGTAGAATAAATTCCAGGGTTAACCTGACCATAGAGTTATGTGTCAGCCCGAGTTCTCCTTTCTCCTTCCTTATTGCAACCTGAGGCATAACACCTAACAGGAGCTTTTGAGTGTTAGTCCTTGTAGCTAGGTTCCTCAGCCTCCACAGAATAGTCATTTGGGGCTGGATAATTATGGGAGCAGGGGAGTTTTTCTGTGCATTTAGCTATCTAGATGTCGGTAGCATTACACCTGGTTGTGATAACCAACAATGTCTCCAACCATTGCAAAATATTCTCCTATCCTGGGAGTAAAAATCGCCCCTGATTGAGGACCCCTGTTTGATGTTCATGATTCAGGAAGGAGAGAAAAATGCCCCTCAAGAATCCATCAGGGTGTGTGTTAAAATATGATGCAAACCACAGTATTTAAACCATTTCCTATTGCGCACAGTCAAGTTGAGATAACTCTTATAAGTTTAAACTAATCAGAGATAGCTGCAGTGTTATTTCCATATTATAGACCTGGCAACTGTGTAACATCTGATAGTTTTGCATTTGGTGTTGCATTTTAATAAAACATTGAGAATGATCAAATTTTTTGATGTAATTTAATATTTGGGGTTTATAAATACTGAAATTTTAATCATCATGGACAACTGTAATTTTATACTGTCACATGATAAATATTTTAAGAAATGAAAAACAAGGAGTGTTCATTCTTCAGTTAACTTTTATTGATTCTTTTAAATCTCACCTGTTGAAGGTAGATTCTTCCTTCTTTGAGGCGTTTTACTCTTTTCTGTGGTCAGATTTGGTATTCTTCACTGAGGAAATTATCCTGTATTCTTGTCTGGAACAGAAGGGCTCACCTTGATATATAGTATAGTTCTATAGTAACAGCCAATTATTCTCTAGTACATCACAGGGAAATATTCTGATTCTAGAATTCTTTGGGTGTCTAATGAAGGCAGACATAGAGGAGAAGTAGGAAATAACCACAGAGTTGTCAGGATCTAGAAAACTATCTCAATTGTTCATGACTTATTTGGAATTGGTTTTAAAAATTTTAAACAAAAATTTTAAAGTTGGATAGTTACAGATTGAAAGAAGAATAAAGGAAGATTATAGGGATTAGGTACTATCAGGCAACTGAGATAATTATCACTGGGGCAGTGTTTGTTTCTATACGTTTCATTGACTCTAAGGCAAAAGGTAAGTAGCTAAGCAGTATCAATTAGGGTAAGTAGTATTATTTATTATTATTATTATTATTTTTTAGAGGCTTTTAAATTACTCTGCAAGGTACTTTTTTTTCAATCTGAAGAAATACACTTTTTAAGGATTTGACAAAATTATATTGATAGAGTTTTTTGCTTAGAGATGTTGAGCTATATTGTCAACAGTGTTTTCTGTTTTATAAGATAGAAAAACGTTGTCCATTAGCTCTCAGAGTTTTGTGCCTTATGGAAAGGAAACCAAATGGCCTCAGAAGGAAAAAATTTTAAGTGGAGGTTACTAATATACCACATTGTGTATGAAAATAATTAAAGCCTTTAGCCAATGTCTGATTTTAGGTAGTATTGCATCTTCATGCCTATTCAATTATAAACTGTATCCCCATGTAACCTTGTGAGTGGATTTGCTTATTTGGGGTACTTACAAATTTTCACTTAAAAGTTGAAGAATTTTGCCAAATTAAATACATTTAGTGCTCATGCTGAGCTGTTACAACTGTTGTCGACAGAAACCAGCACTCCTTTGAGAAAATAAAATTATGCAATTTTTAAATTGGACACTGTTGTTTTTGTTGCTTTCCTTTAAAGTTCAGTTCCATCACTAAATAATCCATTTGTTTACATATAGATTTTTAGCGTGTACTTGGACATAGACATATTTAATCTCTAGAAAGATTTGTATGGAATGAGACATGAGAAAAATCCTAGATTTTATTTGTAATAATGTGATTTAGGTTTTATTTTTATTTTTATTTTTTATTTTTTAAGATTTTATTTATTTATTTGATAGACAGAGATTACAAGTAGGCGAGAGGCAGGCAGAGAGGAGGAAGCATGCTCCCTGCTGAGCAGAGAGCCCAATGCGGGGCTCGATCCCAGGACTCTGGGATCATGACCCGAGCTGAAGGTAGAGGCCTTAACCCACTGAGCCACCCAGGCACCCTGTGATTTAGATTTTAAAGTGGTAATATATATGATCTGTGTGAGCATTATACATTTTTTTGACTATTGATGTTCTTTGTCCATTGGATCAAATGCTAATGATAGACTAAAGAGATAGATCAGAGAAATTATTCAGAATAATTGTTCTCAGCTCTTCCTAAGTGACGTGGAACAGAGGTGAATAGTGATTGTTAGAATAACCAGAGTAACTATTGCAGACCGCTAGTTGGTATTTGTGATTTGCTATGAAAAAAAAACAAAAAACAAAAAACAAAAAACCTGTCCTGGAGTTTTGAAAGCATACTAAAAAAATGTTATGCTTACACTTTGAAGTGATAAAGTATAAAAACATCACTTTGTCCATCTTTAGTAATTCACCCTATCGACCTAAGGCAATTAGCTTGATACAGAGACTGGGTGGTTCTTTTGGAACAGGTTGTGAATACAGTTCTGGTGATAAAAGATCATTGTTTTCTAGAGCCATTTCCAGTACAGCATAGCCAATTATATGTTTTTAAGGGGAGGAGCTTAAAGCTTAAGCTTCTACTATGATTTATAATGGAAATATCAACATAGATTATTTTGGAGTGAAATTACGTGATCAATATCTGATGGAAATTTGCTTTTCAATATTTCCTCTTGGAATGTCTTACAGTTTTTAAACATAATTCTCTGTATTTGAGAAGTTTGGGTAGTGTGCAAAAGGTTTTATTCTGATGAGCATTAAAGAACCTAGGACCCAGGCTGATTTTCTGTATCTTAAGCTTATCTAGAGAGTCTCCTTTTTATTTTTAAAAATGTGAAGGAATTCAGAGGATTCTCTTCAACTGCCTCAAACAATTTAGACCACTGTTTCATGAAGCCCTGGATCCCTGCATGTTCCTAATGAATTGCACATTCCCAGTTTTGGGGATATTTGTAATGAAGATTTGGGGTTCTAAATGGGTCAGAGTAGATTTCGTACTTTGTCAAGTTGTGAGAAAATGTAAGAGACAATCTGTGCTAAAGACTCCAGGATAATAATTTTGCCACCTGCTGGGTTCTTTGTTTTTCTAGGGAGAGAAAAACATTATTGAGGACTAACCAATGAGAGTTCTTTAAAGGTATTCATTATTGAGAGATGGGTCAGTTTGTTCCAGCTCAGTATAAAGATGAGTCAAATAAGATTCTAATAATTTAATAAGATTCTAATAATTTAAGTGAAAACTGTTCTATTTGGCTTAGACATTTGATATTTGGCTTAGATCTAGATTTGTTTTCTACTTAAAATTAAATGTGGAGAAACTGTATTAAAGAGCACCCAATTCAATTCTTTCTCAAACTTCAATTGGTCTGGTTGGAGAGATAAAAAATTCTTAAATTACTTTGTTGGTGATTTTCTCTCCTCTATTTTGTTTTCCTAGAAATCCTGCTTTATAGTCATTTGACCTCCTAAACTGGTCTCTTACCTTTTGTATCTTTCTCCTCTCTCTCCCTTTTTCACATCTTTTTATCTTTTTGATCTACTTCCTAGGAAATCACTCCAATTTTATCTTCTAACCCTTATACTGATTTTTAAATCATACTTTTTAGTTTCTAATAGTTCTTTTTATGGTTCTTTCATGTTTATTCGTGACATTTTGGTCTCTTATATCATGGATGAGATATTTTGGCTTCTTGTTCTGATTTTTTAAAAAAGTCCTCCCCTCCCCCGAATAGCCTCTGTGTCCTATAAGTTACTTCTTTTTTTTTTTTAATATTTTATTCATTTATTTGACAGAGAGAGATCACAAGTAGGCAGAGAGGCAGGCAGAGAGAGGGGGAGAAGCAGGCTCCCCACCGAGCAGAGAGCCTGATGAGGGGCTTGATCCCAGGACCCTGAGACCATGACCTGAGCAGAAGGCAGAGGCTTAACCCACTGAGCCACCCAGGGGCCCCATAAATTACTTCTTAAGGAAGATGTTTCTTTTGGTCTGTCTTCCCTAAATAGGGGACTGAAAATCTTCTTGGAAGCTCCAAGTATTTTAGTAATGTCACATTTAAATTTTACTGTGGGAGACAGGAGTGGGTCATTGGTTGGGTTAGTCAAACTCCCTAGAGACATTGATCTTCTTTCTGGAGGGAAAAGTTCTAGCTGTCAGTCATTTGGCTCTAGGAAAGGGCTGTGGGGGTGAAGGAAGATGTCTTAGCACCTTGTATCCTATATGCACAGTTACTTAATCTTGTTTTCAGTAAGTTTCCCATGTCCTCAGTTGCTTGGGATTTCCTCAATTTAAAGACCTTCCAGGCTTCAGTGGGAGTGGTGGAGGTGGAAGTGGGCAGTGGTGAGGGGCATTACTCAGAAAAGTGGAGTATCTAACCAGTTTTCAAATTGCTTTGGTCCAATCCTACTTATTTTAGATTTCCACCTGCCTGCCCTACTTTGCTCTCAGTTCTAGAGAAACTGGTGCTACCAGTTGCTGAGCATTTTGGGGAATCTCTTGCATAACTAGTTAATTCTTGCTTCTCACACTGCCACTTAAGATTGAGTTTTCTTGGGTCTGGTAATTTAATTACTGCTCGTGGACCTGTTTCTGCCTTCTAAAACTTAGCTGCTATTGTTTTCTCTCCTGTTCTTCCCCTTCTTTATGGGTTCATGTCTTAAAAAAACAGGTCAAATTAGATACATTTGTTAAATATCCTATCTTGCCCTGGAACACTCTATTCAATTGGATAGGAAGCTTTCAGAAGGCAAATCTTAAATTAATGGTGCACAGGGTTTGGTGTAGAAAGTTTCCTTGGAGGAATTTACTTTTTGAGCTAAAAGGAAAAAAAATATCAGTTAAAATTTTCTTATTTGGAGTATGGTTACTGTAACTATCTCATTCTCGGGTGGTAGTTTTTTATCCAGCCAACTGTGTGAATTTTGAAAATTAAGACAAAATATAATATTTTTATGTGGTGAAAAAGTTCACCAAGGAATAGGTGTAGGTATAGCCTGATATTTCTGCAGAAAGGATCTTGAACCCAGAGATATTAATGCAGCTGATTCATAATGAAGGTCAAGTTGTTGATTTTTACAACTGTTACAACAAAGTAAAATGCTGAAGACCTTTATCATCACCACAGCGGTCTGTGTTGTCACCTTGTTGTAGAGGAGGGCAAAATTTATAATTAGCTAGAGTGGAGGATCAGCTTCAATTTACATAGATCAAACTGGAGGGAAAAAAGAAGTTTCTTCTCTGTATTTTATACCTTGGATAAAGCAGAAAAAAAATACACTGTCAAACAAAGCAAAAGGGAGGTGTAATCACTTCTAACCTATTTTGTCAGCAATAAAAATATGTTAGCATTTTTATTATCAGTGTTATTCCAAATTGTTTAGGTGATATTTAGCTAAATTTTAAGAGGATATTCTGTAAATACTATTTGGGAAATGGTAATTTTTACCATCACTTGAGTGTGTGTATGTGTGTGTGTGTGTGTGTGTGTCTGTGTGTGTGTAGATGATCTAGAAGTTAGGATAGATGAGGTGAGAGGCTGAACTTTACCCTGAAGTTTGTTGAGGCTCCTCTGCCATTATATTCTCATTTGTGTCTCCATAATATGTGGTTATATCATATATTTCTGGTGTTCACTCTCATCCTCCAATTAAAAGTTAAAAAAACATAGGATTAATCTAAAAAGAGTATCTGTAGGGTCATTTTCACATGACAGAGGATTTGACCTTTGTCACAGTGATAGTTGGTGTTTAAGGATGGCTCTTGGGAATTTGACTCCAAGTTAAAAGAAGCATTTATATTTCTCAGTTCACCCGGAGGAGTAATAAACCATACTTCAACTTCTGAAGTCTGTTTCAAAGTCAAATGTCTTCCTTTGAGAGTACTTTGCTGCTCACTTATAAAACTGGAAAAGGGCATTTCAGTCAATGCTTTATTCTCCCAGTCAGGAACTGAGGCTGAGTTAGGTGGCCACCAACAGGGATAATTTAAGGAACCCTCAGAAGGCCCTTCTATCAAAACATATCTCCCTGGAAGAAACCTATATATTTCCCTTTACTTTTGAACTGTTCCAAATTCTATCTATGACAGATTTACTTGGATTTCAGTCTCTCTCTCTCTCTCTCTTTTTTTTTTTAAATAAAAATATCCTGGGGAGGGTTGAGTAGTCTATTAATCAACCATTCATAATTCAATGTGGATTAGTTTAATTAAGTTGCTTTTCTCTAGTTAATGGAAGTTTTGATGGGAGTCAGAAAGAGAGAAAAAGGAAGTAATTTAATCCCTGCTGTTCTTCAGTGTAAGGCAAGCTTGAACAGAGGACATTAAAATGGGCTCACTTGACTTCTCAAGGGCAACACGAGGGCATGGAATATTGGGATTGGGAAGGTGAGTCCCAGGAGCTAGGAGATGAGTGAACAAAGACAAGTAGGACAATAACAAAGACAAACTTTGAACTTTGAAATATTGTGGCCCAAATCATTTTCTATAATACAGGCCTTTAAGTTAATGTTACTGGATACCTTAGAGGAATGGCTTTGTATTTTTGCTTGGAATTTGTGTTATGTTTTGTGTAATATATATCTTAATATTTGGGGAAAGAGAATAAAGACCCTTAAAAACAGACAAACTGTATTAGAAAGATGCCATAAAATGTATATGGTGCTTATTATATTTTATTTATTAAATAATTGCTTAATGTATGAATGAACAAATGTTTAATTCAATTAAACATTGTTCATTAAACTTCCATTAACTAGAGGAGGGCGATTTAATTAAACTATTTTTATTTATTTATTTATTTATTTATTTTTTAAACTATTTTTTATTTCAAACTTCAGGAAATAATCAGGGTTATCAGAATAATTATTGTCAAAGGCAAAACAGAGATATCAGAATTATTCAGGAGAACAACTTAGTAACTCTTTGCAAGAGATATTTCTTTCAGAAATGTATTTTTTTTCCAATTTAATTTTGTAATTGTTGTTAAATTAAATTAAATTTTTTATCAGTGTTCCAAAATTCATTGTTTATGCACCACACCCAGTGCTCCATGCAATATGTGCCCTCCATAATACCCACCACCAGGCTTATCCAACCCCCCCTCCCCCTCCCCTCCAAAACCCTCAGTTTGTTTCTCAGAGTCCATGGTCTCTCATGGTTTGTCTCGCTCTCTGATTTCCCCTATCTCAGTTCTCCTCTCCATATCCCAATGTCCGTGTTATTCCTTATGTTCCACAAGTAAGTGTATTTTTTTCTTTGTGTTTTGCTATGTAGCAGGGATAATGCAATGTAGTTATGTCTTTGGTAGGCTTGAAAAATATTTTAGTTTAAACGGGTGTTTCTTTTTTTTTTTTATAGCTTGCTCTAACTTGTCAAACTTTTGAAATACCTATTTTGGAATTACTGGGCTTATTCTTCTTATGAAATAGCATATGTGTTTAGAAAAGCAAGCTAACTTATATTCTGGGCTAGTCACACCAATGGGAAGCTGACAGCTATACTAGAGTCCAGACACCCCTACCACTTCTGAGTTTTTATCTTAATTACACACTATTATCTATAAAGTAATGACTGATTTCATTCATAGCAGTTGGGCAAAATCAAATCTGGAAGGTCAGAAGCTTCCACTTCATATGTAATAGTTAGGGTAACAATGATTTATCATCAAATCCAAATCAATGTAATTTTGAGTGTGAAAAGTGATGTTTAAAATAATTAAGTGTTATCCATATGTTCTTTATGCCCAGTGTAAACTTTATCACTTCTGACCTCTCCTCAAGTTTAGTACTCTTTCTTCTGCAGTGTGTAATCCAGAAGTTAAGCCCATCCAAAGTATTTTTAAAAATTTTCAGTGTTAGAATTTCCCTTTAGTTCTTTTTTAGAGTTTTCATTTATCTTCTGAGTACTCCATTTTTTCCAACCATTGTATCTTGCTTGTATTGAATATAGATGTTTCCTGACTTTTGATGGTTCAACTTACAATTTTTTTTTGACTTCATGATGATTGAAAGGTGATACATAGTCTCTAGAAACCATACTTGGGATTTTGAATTTTGGTCTTTTCCCAGACTAGTGATATGCGGTATTATACTCTCCCATGGTGCTGTGCAGTGGCAGCTCCCGGTCAGCCACATGATCACTAGGGTAAATAATTAATACATACTTACAACCATTCTGTACACACGCAACTGTTCTGTTTCTTACTTTCAGTACAGTATTGAATAAATTACATGAGATAGTCAATACTTTATATTAAATAGGATGTGTGTTAGATGATTTTGCCCAATTGTAGGCTAATGTAAGTGTTCTGAGCATGTTTAAGATAGACGAGGCTGAGATACAATATTTGGTAGGTTAGATGTATTAAAGGCATTTTCAACTTGGGATATTTTTAATGTATGCTGGGTTTATTGGGATGTAACTATCAAGGAAAATATGTTTATATTCTCTTGAATATGAGTTTCTTATCTCTTGGGAGGTTTTGTAGTTACAAAAAATTATATCTTGTATATTGTTTTTTAAAGTACAATGAAGTTTGAATATCTACATCTGTATATATCTTAACCTTTTAATTTATTATTTTTCCTTTTACTCCATGTTTTCTTGACTTTATCTTGTAGTTCTTTCATTGAATTTTAATTTCAGTAGTTATACTTTTAAAAAATTTTTGAGTATAGTTGACACAGGTTGCATTTCAGTAATTATATTTTTAATTTCCATTAAAATCTTATTCTCTAATTACCTCTTTTTCTCCCATAGAAGTCTTATTTTATTATATGGCTGCAATATTTCTCTTGTGCTGTTGATTTTCTTTGAATGTCTGGTGATGCATGGTTGGTCATTCTTACTTGTTAATTGGGAAGTTTTATTAACATAACTCACTGATGTGGCTTTCCTTTGCCTTGTGTACCTCTATGTCTGCCTGAGTATAAACTTTTGAGTAGGAATGTTGACTGGTAGATAGGCTTGAATTTAAGTTATGCACTGTATAATGGACAGTTCTGGTGCTTTCCTTTGGAGTGTAAGGCTTTCAAGAAAAAAAAAATCCCTCTAAATTCTTTAGGAATAGGCTGTATTGTATGGTATTTCTGCCACTTGTTTGAAAGCGAAAGTAGGAGGGACTTAGCCAGCTGTTCAATAGTTAGCTCTTCATTCAAATACCCTCAATACTACTGTACAACCTATTTTTGCCTTCCATGCCTCCAGGTTATGTTGCTAGAACCTTTCAGGGTCCTCTCAGGCAAGACAGACCTACCTTCTGTACAGCCCTCACCTGCTATCTCCAACTTTGTCTACACATATCGTTACCCCAGTAATCCCATCTGCATCCTGTCTTCTTTAAATCCATGAAACATTGTAGACCGCTCAGAACTTACTGTTTGCTCCACTTTCCTACCTCATTCACCTTTTGCTATTATATTGCCTTTTCCGCATTTTTAGATTTGTTTCAGTGTGATTTGAAAGGGAGAAAGGAAAATGTTTGTACTCTGGCTGCCTTCTTACCTCAATAGTAACATTCATTTTGAAGGATATGTTATTTAAATATTTATGCTTTTTGCTTTTTTGGTTTGTTTTTAAAGAATTTTAAGGGCGATGAAAGGTTTAAATATCTTCTGGTCCCCTACCTCCCCTTTATACGTTGTAAATTCTGTCATGGACTGAATACTGGACAGATCCAATAAAAAAGTTGAATAACTGATTCAACATGAATGACCTACTAACATGAAAGCATGATGAAGTTATATAACAAAATGTGAAAATTTTGTGACAAATTTGTGTTCTGGCAAAAGTAGAAACAACTAAAAACCAACATACAGCATCCATATGAAAACAATATATGTTTTAAATGAGTTTTACTTAAAATAATCTTTAGTTTTGCCTCATTTTATAGATAGGGAACCAGGAAAGAATAGAGGGAATGGTTTAGAAGCTGGTGTTCTTAGAGCAGAGAGGCATGAGGAGGAGTAAAGTAAGAGAACTGACAGATGATGGGGAAGGAGGGTACCACAAGGCAGAGTAAAAAAGGAAAATATCTGGTCTTCTGCCTCCTGCTTCCTTTGGAAGAAATTTGGAGGTAGTCCTGAACACTTAAAACTCAAAACTGCAACAGAAAAGCAAATTTGGGTTTCTTTAGATGCTCTTTTTTTTTTTAATGGAATAGTTATCAAACAATCCTTTTTTAAATTTTATTTATTTTTTTTAATTAAATTTTTTATTTATTTTCAGCGTAACAGTATTCATTGTTTTTTCACCACACCCAGTGCTCCATGCAATTTGTGCCCTCCCTAATACCTACCACCTGGTTCCCCCACCCTCCCACCCCTGCCCCTTCAAAACCCTCAGGTTGTTTTTCAGAGTCCATAGTCTCTCATGGTTCACCTCCCCTTCCAATTTCCCTCAACTCCCTTCTCCTCTCCATCTCCCCTTGTCCTCCATGTTATTTGTTATGCTCCACCAATAAGTGAAACCATATGATACTTGACTTTCTCTGTTTGACTTATTTCACTCAGCATAATCTCTTCCAGTCCTGTCCATGTTGCTACAAAAGTTGGGTATTCGTCCTTTCTGATGGAGGCATAATACTCCATAGTGTATATGGACCACATCTTCTTTATCCATTCATCCGTTGAAGGGCATCTTGGTTCTTTCCACAGTTTGGCGACCGTGGCCATTGCTGCTATAAACATTGGGGTACAGATGGCCCTTCTTTTCACTACATCTGTATCTTTGGGGTAAATACCCAGCAGTGCAATTGCAGGGTCATAGGGAATCTTGAGTATAAATAATGTGGATTCATGACTTGTCCTTAGTCAGAAGGTAGCTGTCTACTTTTTATACCAGTGGAGCATTTATGTGAACTAGTTTGGAGGTCCAAACCTTTCTTAACACTTCCTAATTAGGCTGAAATTCCATCACGGTATTTGTGCTGACCTCATAAATAATGAATATGAAATTTAATTTTCCAAAGTCACAGGTGCCCGGTCAAGGATACAGACAATGTATGTATCTTTGTAGGATAGCCTGTGACATGTGACGTTGTTCCAGTGCTGAAATGCACGGGGCCTAGTGTAGAGTCTGTTTTTATGCCATGGTTGAAAACTTCTGAAAGCTTTTGTTTCTTTGAACACTTTGGAGACCAGTCAGGTGCATTACTGCCTGACCCACAACAATTTTGCAGGATTTCTGAATATTTCTTGACTTGGTTGGATTGTTTGCTTTTCTTATCTCTGGAAATACTTGAGTAAAATAAAAACAGTAAGCACAGTAGCCACATTTGGCTTCTGTTTATAAACATATTGAAACCAGTAATAACAGAATAAGATAACAGATGATTGATCAAAGACAAAAATAGATATTATTGATATGTTACATTTTTCTGTTGTTTGAAAATCACCTATGATGCACCTGTGAACAATTGGAGAGAAAATATCTTTAAAAAATTAACTTCCTTCATATGGCTATCTAACCTTCCAAAAATGAAGTGACCCAAACATGTAGTTTTTATGAAAATTATAATACGGCTTTTTAATATAGTACTTGGCAATTAGCAACACATAATACAAAGTGCTCCTGCCTGAAAATTTTATATTTAATTTTGATCTTGCAGCATTACACTTTAATTGTATAGTCTCACACCATCAAAAATAAGTTTAAAAATTCATGTTTTCGTTTTCACATATGGTAAAAGTTTCTCAAGTAAATTAAAATACTGTTATCTTTTCATTGAATAATAAATATGGGTTTCCCTCTGATGAAATTAATATAACCTATACTACTCAGTAGAGAACAGATATGTTAAAGCATACATTAAAAGTGGCTAAGAGTACTTCATTACCAAACCAATTCTGCAGTTTCCATAGACTTATGGAAAATGTTATTCACCTCTTGGGGAAAACCTTTGGCAGAAAGCTCAGTTTTGCTTGGCATTCTGTTTGCATCTGTTTAGTGTCTGGTTAGCCTGTTCTTAATGTCAGTTGTATATATACTCTCCTCATGTTGTGGAAGAAAAAACAACTTTAGTTCTCAACCCATATTTATTTTTCTACTGATATTTAATCTCTATGTTGAGTTTAAGGTTTAGGATTCCACTGTGATAGTTTAAATGTGTACTGTTTGCAGTAGTGACAATTTCCAAGTAATTGAATGGGATTTTGGAGTTTTGCTGCTTCTTCTATTATAGGCTCTTTGTTTCAACATCCCCATGGTGTAAAATAAGGACATCGTATGAAGTATGGTTATGTTGCTGATGTGGAATGAACCTTTTTGAATTCTCAGACATTTAATAGCATGACTGCAGAATGCATATTAAAAATTTTCTAGGTAAAAGGGATAGAATCAATGAAAGAAAGATGGAGAAAAACAAAAAAGGATAGTAGTAAAATTTAGTAAATAATGTTACCTATAAAATCTATTGATGTGTAATGAAAGATGAAGCATAAATCTCATTATTAATCCTTTTATTGGAAATTTTGGTGCCTGAATAAAATTATTCCCACTTTATATTGCCTTGCTTTTTAATTACTGAAAGTTTGATTATCTAAAATAACCATTGCTCTCTCTAAAATGAAGTCAATGATCTAAGAAAAAAAAGAGAATATTAAGGAGTATAAATTCATAATATTTATGTTAATATTGAGATGATAAATTTAAAAGAGAAAAGCCATTAAAATTGGATGACTCTTACTTCAAATCATCAAATGTTATTAGTATAAATGTAAATATAAATTTAAGAGCTAGATTTAGCATCTATTTAATTGATACTAGAGGGAAGTATATGGTGTGTGTATATGAGTCTGTGTTTTTCCTTGACATATGGCTTGACCCCTGGTTTATCTCAGAGTGGAATTTATAGTTGCTGAGTTGTGCTGTTTCACCGTCATTTTTGATATTATATTACAATTTCAACTTATGTTATAGGGATAATTTCATTCTTAATTATACAGTGACTTTTCCTTAGTCTTTTTAAATTTAGAGCCTGGATTGTCATTGTCTAATTACCTCCACAAGTTATATCATGTGAGTTATTCATCTCACTAACACTTCAGGGTTTCTTGCATCAGAGAACACATTTCATTTGAGTTTATCCTTTTACAGTACCTGATCCGTAGTAGAGGTTATACTTAAATAATTTTGACAGCACTCTTTAATTAAATTCAAAGAATCATTCACCTTCCTTCCAAATATAAAGTGTATCTTTGAATGGTGGTGGACCTTGGGAAGGAACTATGCATTTATATTTGCCTACTTTGTGATTTTTTAAATTTCCACAATTAATCTAAGATATGGTTGGGTTAGGTTATATTATTCCTACTATAAAAATGAAGAAATTAATATTTAAGAGAGTAGGTAACCAGTCCAAAATTGTACAGGCTAGTCAAATGTGGAAATGGGATTTGAAGCTAGGTCTTTCTGACTCTAAAGACTTTGCTTTCAACCGCTAACATTCCAACTTCCTACCAAAAAAAAAAAAAAAAAAAGAAAAAAAAAACAAGCCTGATTTCAAGCTTTACTACCACCCCCCCTCCTCCAAAACCCTCAGTTTGTTTCTCAGAGTCCACAGTCTCTCATGGTTCCTCTCCCCGTCTGATTTCCTCCACCTCACTTCTCCTCTCCTTCACCCAATGTCCTCCGTGTTATTTCTTATGCTCCACAAGTAAGTGAAAACACATGATAATTGACTCTCTCTGTTTGACTTATTTCACTCAGCATAATCTCCCCTACTCCCATCCGTGTTGATACAAAAGTTGGGTATTCATCCTTTCTGATGGAGGCATAATATTCCCTTGTATATGTGGACCGTATCTTCTTTACCCATTCGTTTGTTGAAGGGCATCTTGGCTCCTTCCAGTTTGGCAATTGTGGACATTGCTACTATGAACATTGGGGTACAGATCGCCCTCCTTTTCACTACGTCTGTGTCTTCGGGGTAAATACCCAGTAGTGCAATTGCAGGGTCATAGGGTAGCTCTATTTTTAATTTCTTAAGGAATCTCCACACTGTTTTCCAAAGTGGCTATACCAACTTGCATTCCCACCAACAGTGTAAGAGGGTTCCCCTTTCTATACATCCTCTGCAAAACCTGTTGTTTACTGTCTTGTTAATTTTGGCCATTCTAACTGGTGTAAGGTGATATCTCAATGTGGTTTTGATTTGAATCTCCCTGATGGCTAATGATGATGAACATTTCTTCATGTGTCTGTTAGCCATTTGTATGTCTTCTTTGGAGAAGTGTCTGTTCATGTCTTCTGCCCATTTTTTGACGTGATTATCTGTCTTTTGAGTTTGAGTTGGAGGAGTTCTTTGTAGATCTTGGATATCAGCCCTTTGTCCGTAGTGTCATTTGCAAGTATCTTCTCCCACTCCGTGGGGTACCTTTTTGTTTTGTTGACTGTTTCCTTTGCTGGGCAGAAACTTCTGATGTTGATGAAGTTCCAAAAGTTCATTTTCATTTTTGTTTCCTTTGCCTTTGGAGACACGTCTTGACAGAAGTTGCTGTGGCTGATGTCGAAGAGGTTACTGCCTATGTTCTCCTCTAGGATTTTGATAGATTTCTGTCTCACTCTGAGGTCTTTTTCCATTTCGAGTTTATCTTTGTGTATGGTGTAAGAGAATGGTCAAGTTTCATTCTTCTATATATAACTGCCCAGTTTTCCCAGCCATTTATTGAAGCGACTGTCTTTTTTCCACTGGGTAATTTTTCCTGCTTTGTTGAAGATTAATTGACCACAGAGTTGTGGGTTCATATCTGGGCTTTCTACTCTGTTCCACTGGTCTATGTGTTTCTTTTTGTGCCAGTACCATGCTGTCTTGGTGATCACAGCTTTGTAGTAAAGCTTGAAATCAGGCAACATGATGCCCCCAGATTTGTTTTTCTTTTTCAACATTTCCTTAGTAATTCGGGGTCTCTTGTGGTTCTATACAAATTTTAGGATTTTTAGTTCCAGCACTTTGAAAAATGCTGGTGGAATTTTGATCAGGATGGCACTGAAAGTATAGATTGCTCTAGGCAGTACAGACATTTTAAGTGTTTATTCTTTTGATCCATGAGCACGGAATGCTTTTCCATCTCTCTGTGTCTTCAATTTCTTTCATGAGTGCTCTGTAGTTTCTCAAGTACAGATCCTTTACCTCATTGGTTAGGTTTATTCCTAGGTATCTTATGGTTCTTGGTGCTATAGTAAATGGAATTGATTCTCTAATTTCCCTTTCTGTATGTTCGTTGTTAGTGTATAAGAAAGCAACTGATTTCTGTACATTGATTTTGTATCCTGCCACATTCCTGAATTGCTGTATGAGTTCTGGTAGTTTGGGGGTGGAGTCTTTTGGGCTTTCCATATAAAGTATCATGTCATCTGCAAAGAGAGAGAGTGACTTTAAATTCTTTATCAATTTAAATACTTTTATTTCTTTTTGTTTTCTGGTTGCTGTTGCTAGGACTTCTGATACTATGTTGAACAGCAGTGGTGAGAGTGGGCATCCTTGTTGTGTTCCTGATCTCAAAGGGAAGGCTGTCAGCTTTTCCCCATTGAGAATGATATTCTCTGTGGGTTTTTGGTAGTTTGTCTTTTAAAGAATTTGTCCATTTCATCTAAATTATTTAATTTATTGGCATAAAGTTGTTAATATTCTCTTATTTTAATTTCTGTAGAAACTCTAGTGATGTCATCATCCTCAATGCTGATATTGGTAAATTGGATTTCATCTATTTTTTTGGTTGATCTAACTATAAATTTATCAATTTTATTGATCTCAAAGAACTAGCTTCGATTTCACTGATTTTTCTCCATTTTTCCCCTGTTTTTGATATCATTGATTTTTACTCTGATCTTTATTGTTATTTTCTCTTGCTTACTATGGTTTTAATTCATTAATCTCTCTCTCTCTCTCTCTTTCTCTTTGTGTGTGTTTGTGTGTGTTACTACGGTGGAAGCTAAGGTCATTGTTTTGAAAACTTTCTTTTTATCTAATACAGACATTTAGTATTATGTTTCTTTGTAGACTCTGCTTTGACTGAATCCCATAAATTTTAGTATGTTGGTTGTAATTTTTATTCAGTTCAGAATGTTTTTAATTTCTCTTTTGATTTCTTCTTTGACGTTTGAATTATTTAGAAGAGTGTCACTTAGTTTCCAGATGTTTAGAGGTTTTCCTGCTATATTTCTGTTACTGTTTTCCAACTTAGTGCTGTTGTCAAAAAACATACTTTATACAATTTGTATTCTTTTAAACTTATTGAGATTGATTTTATTCTCCCAAATGTGCTCTACTTGAATAGAATGTGTATTTATCTGTTGTTGGGTGGAATGTTTTATAAATGTCAATTAGATTAAGTTGCTCGATAGTATTGTAGAAGTGTTGTGTATGCTTACTGATTTTCTGCCAATTTATTCTCTTAGTTACTTAGGCAAGGGTTTGGAATCTGAGTATAATTTCAGTTTTATTGATTTCTCATTCTAGTGCTGTCATTTTTTGCTTAATGTATTTTAGAGCTCTGTTATTAGGTACATAAATGTTAAAGATTGGTATGTCCTCTTGATTAATTGACTTCTTTATCAGTATGAAATCACTTTATCTCTGGTGATATTTTTGCTACAAAATACTGATACTAATATAACTACATCAGTATTTTTAAAAAAGATTTATTTATTTGACAGAGAGAGAGACAGTGAGAGAGGGAACACAAGCTGTGGGAGTGGGGAGGGAGAAGCTTCCTGCCAAGCAGGGAACCCGATGCAGAGCTTGATTCCAGGACCCTGGGATCATGACCTGAGCCCAAGGCGGGTGCTTAACCACTGAGCCACCCAAGTGCCCTAACTACATCAGTATTATTTTCATTAGTTAGCATGACATATCTTTTCCATTCTTTTCCTTTTAATTTATTTCTCTTAATATTTAGAGTGGGTTTCTTATAGGCAGCATATGCTTGATTCCTCCTTTTTTACCTAATGAGAAACGCTCATTTTAAATTTTTTTAAATCGGGAATATTTATGCCATTTACATTTAATGTTATTATTGGTATGTTTGGGTTTAAAGCTACCATCTTGCTATTTATTTTTTATTTTTTCCTTTTTTTTCTCTTTTTCCTTTGTTTCTGCTGAGTTTTGGATTCTATTTTTTATTCCCTTCTACCTCCTTTATTGGCTTATCAGCTATAACTTTTTGTTTGTTATCCTAGTAATTGGTTTAGATTTATAGTATATATCTTTAACTTAACACAATTTTACCTTAAAATAATAATACTATATTACCTCATGAGTAATATCGGTAACTTGTGAGTTTGCTTCCACTTTTCTCCTGGCCTTTGTGCTATTTTTATATATTTTACTTATTATTATTTTTTAAAGTTTTTATTTAAATTCCAGTTAGTTAACATACAGTGTAATATTGATTTCAGGTCTACAATATAATGATTCAGCACTTCCATACAATACGTAGTGCTTATCCCAACAAGTGCACTCCTTAATCCCCATCACCTATTTAATGTTATATATGCCACGATCCATTGTTAATATTTTTACTTTAAACAATTCTTTTAAAGAGATTTAAATAATGATTAAGTCTTTTATATTTATCCAGGACCCTGAAACCATGATATGAGCCAAAGGCAGATGCTTAACTGACTGAACCACCCAGGTGTCCCCAGACTTTTTTCTTTATATGTTTCAGTTTGGATGACTTCTATTGATGTACTTTCAAATTTACTAATCTTTCCTCTTGCAGTGTTTATCTCTGTTAATCCCATTCAGTGTATTTCTTTTTTTATCATAGACATTGTAGTTTTCATTTCTAGAAATTGTATTTGAGTCTTAAACATCTTCTAGGTTTTTGCATTACATGCTCAGTCTTTCCTCTAGCTGTTTGAACATATGGAATACAGCTGTTATAGCTATTCTAATGTTCTTGTCTACAAATTTTATCATCTGTGTAATTTCCAGGTTGATTTTCCCTCATTATGGGTCATATTGGCCTATTTTTGCATGCATGATAACTTTTGATTAGATGTCAAACATTGTGAATTATATCTGCTGGGTACATCCTGACCAAAAGTGAAGTCCTATAAATTATCATATAGTTTTAAATACAAAATACCACAATAGTTTTACTTACATTTAACAGAATCAAAAGATCCCAGAGTGAAAATGAAAGAACAGAATTTTGGCTTAATGTTATTTACCTAGAAGCCAACAAAATACAGCATCTAGGTCAAATTCAACCCAAGGCCTGTTTTTGTACAGCATGGGGGCTAATGTTGGTCTTTACATCTTTAAAAAGTTACAAGGGGGGAGGAGTCAAGATGGCGGAGAAGTAGCAGGCTGAGACGACATTGGGTAGCAGGAGATCAGCTAGGTAGCTTATCTATAACCATTGTGAACACCTACAAATCCAATGGGAAATTGAAGAGAAGAAGAGCAACAAATCCAGAAACAGAAAATCGATCACTTTCTGAAAGGTAGGACCTGCGGAGAAGTGAATCCAAAGCGACGGGAAGACAGACTACGGGGGGAGGGGCCGGCTCCTAGCAAGCGGTGGAGCAACGGAGCACAACATCAGGACTTTTAAAAGTCTGCTCCACAGAGGGACATCGCTCCAGAGGCTAAACCGGGGGGGAAGCCCAGGTGGGGTCAGCATAACCCCAGGTCCCGCGGGGTCACAGAAGGACTGGGAGTGTCTGAGTGCTGCAGAGCTCGCAGGTTTTAGAGTGGGGAAGCCGGCTACAGCGACAAAGCCAAGGAGTGAGCCTGGGGTTACCTTGTACCGGTCGCAGGCTGGGTGGGCTCGGAGCACAGCCTGAGGCCACGGAGACGGAAGCGACTGGGCGCTTTTCTCCAAGTGCCAGCAATTGACTGCTTTCCTCCAGGGGTGACTGCGGGCCAGGGATGCGGGGCAGTTGGGCGCTTTTCTCTGAGGGTGCACTGAGGAGTGGGACCCCAAGCTCTTGGTTCCTCCGGCCGGAGATTGGGAGGCCGCCATCTTCATTCCCATCCTCCGGAACTCTACGGAAAGCGCTCAGGGAACAAAAATTCCCGAAAGCAAACCTGAGCAGATTACTTAGCCTGGCCCCTAGCAAGGGCAGTGCAATTCCGCCTGCGGCAAAGACACTTGAGAATCACTACAACAGGCCCCTCCCCCAGAAGATCAACAAGAAACCCAGCCAAGACCAACTTCACTCACCAAGAACAGCAGAATTCTAGAGGAGGAGAAAGCAAATCTTATCTGGACAAAATGACAAGGTGGAAAAACTCACCACAGAAAAAAGAACAAGAGACAGTACCAAAGGCTGGGGACCTAATCAATATGGACATTGGTAACATGACAGATCTAGAGTTCAGAATGACAATTCTCAAGGTTCTAGCTGGGCTCGAAAAAGGCATAGAAGATATTAGAGAAACCCTCTCTGGAGAGATAAAAGCCCTTTCTGGAGAAATAAAAGAACTAAAATCTAACCAAGTTGAAATAAAAAAAGCTATTAATGAGGTGCAATAAAAAATGGAAGCTCTCACTGCTAGGATGAATGAGGCAGAAGAAAGAATTAGTGACGTAGAAGACCAAATGACAGAGATTAAAGAAGCTGAGCAAAAGAGAGACAAACAAATACTGGACCACGAGGAGAGAATTCAAGAGATAAACGACACCATAAGACGACACAACATTAGAATAATTGGGATTCCAGAAGAAGAAGAAAGAGAGAGGGGAGCAGAAGGTATATTGGAGAGAATTATTGGAGAGAATTTCCCTACTATGGCAAAGGGAACAAACATCAAAATCCAGGAGATGCTAAGAACCCCCCTCAAAAATCAATAAAAATAGGTCCACACCTCGTCACCTGATAGTAAAATTTACAAGTCTTAGCGACAAAGAGAAATTCCTGAAAGCAGCCCGGGAAGAGAAGTCTGTAACATACAAGGGTAAAAACATTAGATTGGCAGCGGACCTATCCACAGAGACCTGGCAGGCCAGAAAGAACTGGCATGATATATTCAGAGCACTAACAAGAAAAACATGCAGCCAAGAATACTATATCCGGCTAGGCTATCATTGAAAATAGAAGGAGAGATAAAGAGCTTCCAGGACAAAAAAAGCTGAAAGAATTTGCAAACACCAAACCAGCTCTACAGGAAATACTGAAAGGGGTCCTCTAAGCAAAGAGAGACCCTAAAAGGAGTAGATCAGAAAGAAACAGAGACAATATACAGGAACAGTCACCTTACAGGCAATACAATGGCACTAAATACATATCTCTCAATAGTTATCCTGAATGTTAATGGGCTCAATGCCCCAATCAAAAGACACAGGGTATCAGAATGGATTAAAAAACCCCTCAATATGCTGCCTACAAGAAACTCATTTTAGACCCGAAGACACCTCCAGATTGAAAGTGAGGGGGTGGAAAACAATGTACCATGCTAATGGACATCAGAAGAAAGCTGGGGTGGCAATCCTTATCTCAGATCAATTAGATTTTAAGCTAAGGACTATAATAAGAGATGAGGAAGGACACTATATCATACTCAAAGGGTCTATCCAACAAGAAGACCTAACAATCTTAAATGTCTATGCCCCTAACATGGGAGCAGCCAACTATATAAACCAATTAATAACAAAATCAAAGAAATACATCGACAGTAATACAATAATAGCAGGGGACTTTAACATTCCCCTCACTGAAATGGACAGATCATCTAAGCAAAAGATCAACAAGGAAATAAAGGCCTTAAATGACACACTGGACCAGATGGACATCACAGATATCTTCAGAACATTCCATCCCAAAGCAACAGAATATACATTCTTCTCTAGTGCACATGGAACATTCTCCAGAATAGACCACATCCTGGGTCATAAATCAGGTCTCAATCGGTACCAAAAGATTGAGATCATTCCCTGCATATTTTCAGACCACAATGCTCTGAAGCTAGAACTCAATCACAAGAGGAAATTTGGAAAGAACGCAAATACATGGAGACTAAATAGCATCCTTCTAAAAAATGAATGGGTCAACCAGGAAATTAAAGAAGAATTGAAAAAATTCATGGAAACAAATGATAATGAAAACACAACGGTTCAAAATCTGTGGGACACAACAAAGGCAGTCCTGAGAGGAAAATATATAGCGGTACAAGCCTTTCTCAAGAAACAAGAAAGGTCTCAAATACACAACCTAACCCTACACCTAAAGGAGCTGGAGAGAGAACAACAAAGAAAGCCTAAACCCAGCAGGAGAAGAGAAGTCATAAAGATCAGAGCAGAAATCAATGAAATAGAAACTGATAAAACAACAGAACAAATCAACGAAACTAGGAGCTGGTTCTAAGATTGACATACCACTGGCCAGCCTTATCAAAAAGAAAAGAGAAAGGACGCAAATAAATAAAATCATGAATTAAAGAGGAGAGATCACAACCAACACCAAAGAAATACAAACAATTATAAGAACATACCATGAGCAACTCTACGCCAACAAATTTGACAATCTGGAAGAAATGGATACATTTCTAGAGACATATAAACTACCACAACTGAACCAGGAAGAAATAGATAACCTGAACAGACCCATAACCAGTAAGGAGATTGAAACAGTCATCAAAAATCTCCAAACAAACAAAAGTCCAGGACCAGACGGCTTCCCAGGGGAATTCTACCAAACATTTAAAGAAGAATTAATTCCTATTCTCCTGAAACTGTTCCAAAAAATAGAAAGGAAAGGAAAACTTCTAAACTCATTTTATGAGGCCAGCATCACCTTGATCCCAAAACCAGACAAGGATCCCACCAAAAAAGAGAATTACAGACCAATGTCCTTGATGAACACAGATGCAAAAATTCTCACCAAACTACTGGCCAGTAGGATCCAACAGTACATTAAAAGGATTATTCACCACGACCAAGTGGGTTTTATTCCAGGGCTGCAAGGTTGGTTCAACATCCACAAATCCATCAATGTGATACAATACATTAATAAAAGAAAGAATAAGAACCATATGATACTCTCAATAGATGCTGGAAAAGCATTTGACAAGTGCAGCATCCCTTCCTGATTAAAACTCTTCAAAGTGTAGGGATAGAAGGCACATACCTCAATATTATCAAAGCCATCTATGAAAAACCCACCGCAAATATCATTTTCAATGGAGAAAAACTGAAAGCTTTTTCGCTAAGGTCAGGAACACTGCAGGGATGTCCGTTATCACCACTGCTGTTCAACATAGTACTAGAAGTCCTAGCCTCAGCAATCAGACAACAAAAAGAAATTAAAGGCATCCAGATTGGCAAAGAAGAAGTCAAACTATCACTCTTTGCAGATGATATGATACTATATGTGGAAAACCCAAAAGGCTCCACTCCAAAACTGCTAGAACTTATACAGGAATTCTGTAAAGTGTCAGGATATAAAGTCAATGCACAGAAATCAGTTGCATTTCTTTACACTAACAACAAGGCAGAAGAAAGAGAAATTGAGGAGTCAGTCCCATTTACAATCGCACCTAAAACCATAAGATACCTAGAAATAAATCTAACCAAAGAGGCAAAGAATCTATACTCAGAAAACTATAAAGTACTCATGAAAGAAATTGAGGAAGACACAAAGAAATGGAAAAATGTTCCATGCTCATGGATTGGAAGAACAAATATTGTGAAAATGTCTATTCTACCTAAAGCAATCTACACATTTAATGCAATCCCTATCAAAATCCCATCCACTTTTTTTTAAAGAAATAGAACAAATCCTAAAATTTATATGGAACCAGAAAAGACCTCGAATAGCCAAAGGAATATTGAAAAAGAAAGCCAAAGTCAGTGACATCACAATTCCAGACTTCAAGCTCTATTACAAAGCTGTCATCATCAAGATAGTATGGTACTGGCACAAAAACAGACATATAGATCAATGGAACAGAATAGAGAGCCCAGAAATAGACCCTCAACTCCATGGGTCAACTAATCTTCGACAAAGCAGGAAGGAATATCCAATGGAAAAAAGACAGCCTCCTCAAGAAATGGTGTTGGGAAAATTGGACAGCCACATGCAGAAAAATGAAATTGGACTATTTCCTTACACCACACACGAAAATAGACTCAAAATGGATGAAGGACCTCAATGTCAGAAAGGAATCCATCAAAATTCTTGAGGAGAATGCAGGCAGCAACCTCTTTGACCTCAACCGCAGCAACTTCTTCCTAGGAACATCGCCTAAGGCAACAGAAGCAAGAGCAAAAATGAACTACTGGGATTTCATCAAGATCAAAAGCTTTTGCACAGCAAAATAAACAGTTAACAAATCCAAAAGACAACTGACAGAATGGGAGAAGTTATTTGCAAACGACATATCAGATAAAGGGCTAGTATCCAAAATCTATAAAGAGCTTAGCAAACTCAACACCCAAAGAACAAATAATCCAATCAAGAAATGGGCAGAGGACATGAACAGACATTTCTGCAAAGAAGACATCCAGATGGCCAACAGACACATGCAAAAATGCTCCACATCACTCGGCATCAGGGAAATACAAATCAAAACCACAATGAGATACCACCTCACACCAGTCAGAATGGCTAAAATGAACAAGTCAAGAAATGACAGATGCTGGTGAGGATGCGGAGAGAGGGGAACCCTCCTACACTGCTGGTGAGAATGCAAGCTGGTGCAACCACTGTGGAAAACAGTGTGGAGGTTCCTCAAAAAACTGAAAATAGAGCTACCCTATGACCCAGCAATTGCACTACTGGGTATATATCCTAAAGATACAAACGTGGTGCCCCGAAGGGGCACGTGCACCCGAATGTTTATAGCAGCAATGTCCACAATAGCCAAACTGTGGAAAGAACCTAGATGTCCATCAACAGATGAATGGATAAAGAAGATGTGTTCTATAAATATACAATGGAATACTATGCAGCCATCAAAGGAAATGAAATCTTGCCTTTTGCGACGACATCGATGGAACTAGAGGGTATTATGCTTAGTGAAATCAGTCAATCAGAGAAAGACAACTATCATATGATCTCTTTGATATGAGGAAGTGGAGATGCAATGTGGGAGGGCTGGGGGGAGGTAGGAAAATTAAAAATGAAAATATGGGATTGGGAGGGAGACAAACCATAAAAGACTCAATCTCAAAAAACAGACTGAGGGTTGCTGGGGGTGGGGGGACGGGAGAGGGTGGTGGGGATATGGATATTGAGGAGGGCATGTGCTATGATGAGTGCTGTGAAGTGTGTAGACCTGGCGATTCACAGACCTGTACCCCTGGGGATAAAAATACATTATATGTTTATTAAAATAAAAAAAAAAGAAAAAAGTTACAAAAGAAAGAATTAAGAACCCAACAGAGATTGTGTGCAACCCACAACGCCTAAATATTTACTTTGTGACTATAGGAAAGATTTGCCAAAAAAAAAAAAAAAAAAAAATCCTGAAAGGTCTAAGTTTGCTAGTAAATTGTTACAAAGTATAAATTCGTTGTTTGTGTCATTTAAAAAATTTCATGCTTCAGTTTTTGAGAAAATATAAACTTTTCTTCCTGATGTGAATTATGAAGGAAGAATATTCTTTTACTTTCTCTTGGGACTTCTCCACCAATCTTCCAGCTTTGTCAGTAATATTATTTCTCTTTGTCAAAGTTTAAAACATTCAAATTATATTCTCTAACAAATTACTGTAGTTGTTTAAGTAGATTTATTTAAATTGATTCTGTGCCCACCAACACTTATTTTAATCATTCTTGCTTTTCCATTTCTGAATCCCTTATTTCAGGTAGGACTTCAGTTTTCATAAAGCTCTTGTAGAAATTATATTTCTTATGATTTTGTGTGCTTAATAAAGTCAGTTGCCTGAATCTCAAAAGAAAATTTGAATGAGTATAAAATATTAAAGTCATATTCTCTTTCTCTCAGAACATTTTGGTCATTGTTCCATTGTCTTCTGGAAGTTGCTGTGGAGAAGTATGGAGTTAGTCTAATTCCCATGATTAGAAAAAATATTATATTATTTTTCTCACCTGGATCATGATGAATTAGGAAATTATCCTTTATTATAGTTCAGAATGCTTTTTTCTATTCCATTTGTTAGATTAAATTTATCTCTCTGTTAAGTCATTTTGTTTATCCCTCATGTCTATTAACTTCTCTCTAATTTCTTTAATAATACATTTGCTTTAATTCATTCATTAACTTATCTACCAACTTATTTATTTATTCAATATAGGTTCCACACATATAGATTAACAACAGTTAACAACAACAAAAAAATCTCTGTCCCCTTGGACTTTACCTTCTGGTACAGGGAGAAATACAGTAAGCTGACAAATGAATAAAAATGCCTGGCAGGTGGTGATATGAGAGTGTTGTGGAGAGAATAAAGCAATCATATGCTAGCAGTGCATATTGGGGAGGATTAGAAGTTCGTGGTTTTTGTTTTTGTTTTTTTTTTTTCAGGAGAAGGTGTCTCCAATGAAGTAATTTTTGCATAGGTTCCTGAAGAAGGTGAGTTGTGAGCTAAGTAGGTATCTGGGAAGAGCATTCCAGGCAGAACATTGAAGACCCTGAGCCAGTCTGTCAAATAGAAAACATGGCAAGTCTATTCTGTTTGGACAAGCAAAGAGGCCACTGTAGTTAGAGCAAAGTTTGCAATGGTGAAATGGAAGAAGATGAAGTCAGAGTGGGTAGCAAGTGGTGAAATTGTGAAAATGACTTGGGATTTTACTCTTAAGATGAAAGACATTGGAAGATAAGTTAGTTTCCTGTTGCTGTGTAACAGATTATCACAAATTAAGTGGCTTAAAACAACACATACATTTATTATCTCACAATTTGAATGGGCCAGGATTCTTGGCATGGCTTGAATATGTTCTATGCTTCAGGGTCTCACAAGACTTTATTCACTGTATTGGCCTGGCTACTTCCTCAGCTGGAGACTTGACTGGGGAAGAATCCACTTCCATGCTCATTCAGGTTGTTGCCAGAATCCGTTTCCTCGTGATTGTATAACTGAGGGGCCCAGCTTTTTCCTGGCTGTTAGCTGAAGTTAACTCAGATCCTAGAAGTCACATGCAGTTCCTGGAGGCTCTTGTAGTTCTTTGCCATATGGTTGGTTACTTCATCAAGCTTAGAAGGAGAGTCACAAATACCTATTACAGACACAATGATGCAAGGTCTCAGAGAATAAATCTCAACGCGGCCATGACATGAAAAGTCTTTTAATGTTACCATTGTTCTTTAAAAGATGACATAGAAATCTCATTGATAAATCAATTAGTTTTTGAATTTTGTAGAAACTTCTGTCGTGTTAAAAATAGAGAGATTTTAGGGGTGCCTGGGTGGCTCAATTGGTTAAGCATCTGCCTTCAGCTCAAGTCGTGATCTCAGCGTTCTGGGATCGAGCCCCGCATCAGCTCTCTGGTTAGTGGGGAGCCTGCTTCTCTCTCTCCCTCTGCCTCTCCCCAGCCTCTGTTCTCTCACTGACTCGCTCTATCTCAAATAAATAAATAAAATCTTAAAAAAAAAAGAAATTGTAATGACTGAAAGAGGCATATGAAACATGTTATATCAGGTTGTTAGGGAGCTAATATTGAGCTGGACAATTTCTAAAAAAAAACCCACATGTGTGTCCTTTAATCATGGATATGTTTTTCTTTGTCTGCATTGAGTATTCTGATACTGGATGTCAGTAGTTATGCATTTCTTAAGACTGGAAAGAAATTTGCAATTTTTTAAAATGTCCAGGACTATGCTGCCAGGGGCTTTAAGACTAAGTAGAATTTTGTCTTAGAGGCAGTCTTTTTTCCTGAAAGGGAATAGGTTAATAAGTCCTTTTGGTCATTGTTACAGGATAAATCATTGTTCTGTTGGTAGCTCTGGAATTTGGAGAAATAATCCAAACCAGACACTTCAGAGTAGGGTGTTATGTATTCTGTTCAAAACTGTGAAAATCTGGTATGACTGGACAGACGTCTATATGGAACAGAAGTTGTCCTGAAGAGCTTGGGATTGATAGGAGGGGAAACTTATTGCTGGAAGACACAAGTATCACTGAGTTTTAAAATATTTATCTTGAATCTAACCATCTTACCAATTTTTAAAATTCTGGTCATAGTCACTGTTATTATACAGTCTTATTAGCAAAAGGAGATGGTTTTATCTCTTCTTATGCAATATTTATCCATTATAAGTTACAAGACAATTTTGAATAACAACAGTGATGAGGATATCCCTCTTTAGACTCTGGTTTTACTTAAAACTGCTTTAGCTCTTACTTTTTTTGGGGGGGTAGGTCAACTTTGTGTCATATAGTTTCCTTTGATTAATCTTTCCTCATTTATCCACATAATTTTTACCACGATAGTGAAAATACTGTCAAACTGATACATGTTATCTCCCTATAATTCTATATTGGTATTATAATCAGAAGAACAGTGCATCCCTCAGGTTGTCATTTATAGAATTTGTCTACGTATCTTGTAGTTTTAGCTATTGATGAAGCAGTGTGTTATAGCGGAAAGACATTAGATGTAGAATTAGAAAATACCAGCACAGGCCTTGGACCCATCATTTATTAGCTGCATAAACTTAGATTAAGTCATTTACTTTCTCTGAGCCTTCGTTTTCTCATTTAAAAGTGGAGATAGTATTGTGTTATTTATTTCATAGCTTTGTTTCTAGGCAAAAAATATAAAATAACGTTTCTGAAAATATTTAAACTGCAAAATACTGAATCCATAATTAGGATGACTATTCATTCCCACGGCAGACTTGTTTATGTCTGTTACCCTGGCTTAGTTTTTAGAAGCATCTCTCTTCTCTCACTCTTAAAAGTCCTAATTTGAATAATAGGTTTTGTCACCCAAAATGTCATTGTTACTTTCTTTATACCTGTCTTCCTGGGTAGACTGAAAACTTACTGATGGTTTTCCAGTTTTGTGTCACCTATAACATCTAGCCCAATACCTTTTACTTAGGGCTCTTAACCTTTGAATTAATGAATATTTTTAAATAGGTATTGAAAGCTATGATAGTTTTTTGTGATGAGCATTATTAGCTTTACCTTGGCTGATATCAGACCTTAAAATAGGTTGAGTGGGAGGAACTTATAGCTATATAATATGCTGCTTTTTACAACTTGTGAGCCAAGTATAATTTAGAGATGTATCTGCAATGAACTAGAAAATATGCTTTTAGAATCATTAATTTGGTTAAAAGACCTGTAAAACACATAGTGAGTCTGTGACCTGTGCTGACAAATAGAACTCCTGAAAAGAACATCATAAGATCAGAAATGAAGAGATGATGGTATTATCTCACTTTCTGTGGTTGGTGTGAATAGTTTTAGGGATCGATTTTCTTATTTTTTTTACCAGCAGATTTAAGGTTCTTTTGAGCTTTTATGCATGACTTGCTAGGTTATTACTATCTTCTTCTCTGTAGATCTTGAAAATTTTAGGCATTACTTCCTTACTCAGTCTGAGAAATATGCTTTCTGGGTCATATCTTGAAGCGTTTGTTTTTGGAGAAGCAGCAGTCAGTTACTTTAGAGAAGATTTTGTGTTTAATCATGTCAAGAGTCAAGAACATGATATAATCAAGAGATCTATCTTAGAAACTTTGAATTTAGGGTAGAATGAAAGAAAACAATTTGTCTTTTAAATGTTCACAAAAAAGGAGGAATAATCCAAAATCAAATACTTGAGTTGCTGCATTGACAAAGTAACTTCTTGGATTCTATTTTTTTTTAATCTTTTTTATTTTTAGCAAAAGGAATCCAAGAAAAATGTGGGCCTTTTTTTTAGGATCATTAAATGGCAGTGAGGTAGTCAGACCCATAAACTCTCCAATAATGTGGAAACAATTACTTGATGGTGGGAAAAAATGAATGTCTCATCATTATTGCAGCATCTTAACTTGCTAAATTAAAAAAATTGAAAAATATTTTTTTAACCTCACCTTTATATATATACTTCACTCTTGGGAAAGAGAAATTGCTGTTTACTTCATCTTTTTGAATGTAATTTTTTTTTAAGGAACTGGAGATTTTAATTTACTGCAAAGCTTTTTACTGCTGCAGGTTTGTAAGTTGTGGAGGTGATGTATACTACAGACTTAGGCAGCTTGTCCAGCTAATTATACTCTTGCTGTGTTTGAACAGAACTATGGAGAAAAACTGCTTAAATGCCTTTTGTATTTTTTTTGGTAACAGTCACTTTGTAGGTATGATAAGAAAAAAAAATGCCCATTACTTTTCAAATTGTTTTTGAATTTACAGTAGCATTAAAACAATATATACTATGACACTTAGAGAAACCTAATATTTGAATAGTGACTGTGATTTTTTTTGAAAGATGTGAGTTGAAACGTTAGTGTACCTTTTCTCCTTGTTTTCACAAACATAAGAAATACACTTGGGGCGCCTGGGTGGCTCAGTCTGTTAAGCGGCTGCCTTCGGCTCAGGTCATGATCCCAGGGTCCTGAGATGGAGCCCTGCATTGGGCTCCCTGCTTTGTGGAGAGCCTGCTTCTCCCTCTCCTTCTGCCTGCCACTCTGCCAACTTGTGCTCTTTCTTTCTATTTCTCTGTCAAATAAGTAAATAAAATCTTAAAAAAAAAAAAAGAAATATACTTTGGGGGGCACCTTTGTGTCTCAGTCATTAAGCATCTGTCTTCAGCTCGGGTCATGATCCTAGGGTCTTGGAATTGAGCTCCATGTCAGGCTCCCTACTGGCGGGGAAGCCTTCTTCTCTTTCTCCCACTCCCCCTGCTTGTGTTCCCTCTCTCGCTGTCTCTCTTTGTCAAATAAATAATATCTTTAAAAAAAAAAGAAATACACTTTGGAAAAATATATACAAAAAGTAAATTCTTAAAACCAAAGTAGAATGGTGGTTACCAGGGACAGGGCAGAAAGGGAAAGGGGATATTGTTTAATGTGTATAGAGTTTCAGTTCTGCAAGATGAGAAAGTTCTGGAGATCTGTTTTGCAACAATGTGAGTATATTTAACCCTACTGAACTATACATTTAAAAAGGTTAAGATGGTATATTTTATGTGATTATTTTTTTTAACCACAGTAGTTATTAGAAGCAAATCCTCACCTGGTCAATGTAGTCTGTTTTCTGTAAATAAACTTTCTGAATGAAAAATGTACCCAGAAATCTATAATAATGAAGCCTAGCAATATTTATGGCCCACTCTCTTAGTGAATGATGTTTTCCTTGGAAGTTATAATAGGCAGGGTGCCTAGGTGGCTCAGTTGGTTAAGCATCCAACTCTTTGTTTCAGTTCAGGTCATGATCTCGGTGTGGTGGGATGGAGCCCCAAGTCTAGCTTGTGCTCAATGAGGAGTCTACTTGGGATTCTCTCCCTCTCTGCCTCTTCCCCTGCTCATGCTTAAGTACTCCCTCTCTCTCAAATAAATAAATAAATAAATAAATAAATCTTTTTTAAAAAGTCATGATAGAGTAGGATAAAAGATCAATCATTTGAAAAATGTATATTCAATTGTGATAAAATCAGAACTCTGAGTTAGCTAGATGAACATAGCATTATCATGTCATTGTTGTTGCAGATTTGGCATTTTAGGGAAGCTAAGATGACAATTATATTCTGTGTCCTTAATGGTATGCTTAGTTAACAAATGGAAAACATCTCATGCAAAGAGAGATATATAATAGGGATAAAGTCGTTAAGGAAGCATACTCATAATGCTCATTTACCACTTTGTCCAGTAATATTAATCTCTTACATGAAGTCTTTCATTTTAACTTCTAACATGCACAAGAGTCACCTCATTTGATTGAACTTCTCTCCACCCCCTCCGCTTATAGTGGGAGTGCTAATGAATAATGAAGTGGTGAAAATAATCGCTAACTGACTAGTAAATGATGGAACATCAGCTGTGTTGTAACAGTTTTCTATAACTAAATGTGAGTAATGTAGATCACATCTCAGGAATATTAACATCATATTGCAATGTAATGATTTATAAAAAATACGTATATGGTGTTGACTAAGAAGAAGAAGAAGCTATAAAGCAACCAAAAACATTTAATTGGGGTCCTAGGGATCACAATCTGAGAGACACAGTCAACTGAAATTAAAAGTGTGCTCTGAATTACGAGTGGAGTGCAGGCTTATGAAGGCAAAAATCATAGGTTTATATAATTTGTTTTGGAAGAATTATGATTGGTGCTGGCAGAGTTTAAACTGGCTGCCTAATAACACAATTGGCTACTTAGCTACTGATACAGCATTATCTATTTTAGTCCAGAGTAGAAGGATGTGTTCTAGGAAGTGGTGGAGTTATAACTGACAAAAGTCAAAAGTTCATGGTGTTGGAGAAATGAAACTGGAGACAGATGGAAGCAAGAGATGTGCATAGGCCCAACCTCTTCAGTGTCCTTTTGACTATTTTAAGTGACTCTTTTGGCAATGGTTACTTAATTTTGAATCTTTCACTTTGGTCATGCAGATGATCAAAATATATTTCTCAGACATATTTGGTCTTCATCTACAATTCCTGAATATGCTTCAGAATCATAAAAGTGAAATGAGTATCTTGTTATTAATGAAAGTGACTTTTGGACCCCACCCAAGGGCAAGGGCTAATTGCTAGAAGGACCAATCAGTGAGTAGAGGCATGGAACTTCAGTCTGACTGCCTGACCACTGAGGAGGGGAGACAGACTGGAGACTCAATCAGCCAAGGACCAAAGACTTAGGCAATTATGACTATGTTATGAAACCTTCATAAAATTAAATAGCTTTTTAGCCTTTTTTTTTTCTTGAGAGCTTCCATGCTTGGGGAACCAGAATGTTTCTGTGTGCCACCAAGCCATGCCCCAAGCTCCATGAGGACAGAAGCTCCTTTGAGATCTTTCCCTAAGTATTTCTTCTTTTGGCTATTGATAGGTATTTTTTATATATCCTTTAAAAAACTGGTAAACATAAGTAAGTGTTTCCCTGGGTTCTGTGAGCCCTTATAACAAATAATTGAACCTAAGGAGGAGATTGTTGGAACTTCCAATATGTAGTTGATGGGTTGGAAGCACAAATAAACAGCCAGGGGCTTACAACTGGCATCTAAAGTGAGAGTTGTAGGGGCAGTCTTGTGGGACTGAATCCTTAACCTGTGTGATCTGGTGGTTTCACCAGCATAGGTAGTGTCAGAATTGAGTTGAATTCTTGGACATCCTTCTGGTGTTCAAGAATTGCTTGCTGTTGTATGTGAGGGCACCCCCTGCTCCCACACTGAAATTGGTCTTAGGACACCTAAAGCCATGTCATACTAATTTGGAGGGGTCATTAGAGAACATTTAGTCTAAATACCCATCTGACGTTTAGTTTTTCTAACAGAAGATTAAGAAAAGTATCTTTACAAACAACAGTATATTCCAGATCAGTTGTCAAGTAGGTTCTTTTGCCTGTGATCTTACATGTATTTAATGAATGGGTAATAGGCCCCAAGTGGGTAGGAAGGGGAAACTTACTGCTTGAGGAAAGATCCCATTTCATCCTTAGTTAGCTCTAACCGTTAGCCATTTTCCTCACTAGATGACACAAAACCTGTATTTGCTTAAATTTTTCTTTCTTAGGATAAGCATTCCCAGTGTCCTTACATGTTTTTCATAAGACATTCAAGTCTAAAAAAAATTGATCTTAATTGCTGTCCTCTAAGTATATTCCATTTAAAAAAATGTTTCTTTTTAAAGTGCCTACAGTGTAATACTCAAGGTAACATTGGGTTGTTATAAGTTTAAGTAAGACTATATACTATGTTGGTTTTAGACACTTTTTTCTGTTTGAATTACTGTTGGGATTAGTAATGCTTGAAAGAATGACAGCACAGAAAATGATCTATGTTAGTAACAAATGTTACCGTGTTGTTTTTAAAAATGATTCTTGCTTTATGCTTCGTTTGCTTACTGAAATTGGTCTCTCCGCTGCCAAAACTCCAACCTGGTGGATCTTTCATCATTCTGATTCTCTCTCTTTCCTGCTATCATAGTAATGTTTATTTTTTCTGATTATAAAATTATCATTAAAGAAAAATTTAAAAATATAGTAAAATTTTGGAAAAATATGATTCATAATCATTACTCAGAGATAACCATTCATCATTTTGGATATTTCTACTTTTATAAATGGTATGTGTATGTATGTATGAAATTTTTGTAGTAGAGAAAGGATTATATTATAAATACTTTTTACTTTATTTTTTCTGTTAAAATTATATATTGTATATAAATATATATTATTATATATTTATATTATATATTATATTTATATTTTATATATAACTATATATATATTATTAACATATAATGTGTTATTTGCCCCAGGGGTACAGGTCTGTGAATCATCAGGCTTACACATTTCACAGCACTCATCATAGCACATACCCTCCCCAGTGTCCATAACCCAGCCACCCTATCCCTACCCCCCACCTCCCAGCAACCCTCAGTTTGTTTCATTTTACATATATATAAAATACAAAAAATATATATTTAAATATATATATTTTAAGAGATTTTTTTTTTTTTAGATTTTATTTATTTATTTGACAGAGAGAGACACAAGGAGAGAGGGAACACAAGCGGTGGGAGTCGGAGAAGGAGAAGCAGGCCTCCCATTGAGCAGGGAGTCTGATGCAAGGTTCGATTCCAGGACCCTGGGATCATGACCTGAGCAGAAGGCAGCTGCTTAACCAACTGAGCCACCCAGTCACCCCTATTTAAATTATATTTTGAACTTTCTTATTTTTAGAATGTATTCCATTTATTTATGAACCTTTTCTTATATACCAGTTCTTCAGTTGTTGTCCTTTATTTATATTTTTGTGACCATGAATAATCCCATAATGGACATGTTTATATGCAAATGTTTATCTCTGCATCTGTGATTACTTTTTTGAATATATTTCTTGAGGGATTATTAGATCAAAAGATTTGAACATTTCTTAAGTCTCATAGTAATCTCTAAAAGACAGGGTAACCATGTAGTTGATCAGCCAAACCAGGACACTTTTACCAGGACAAATGTGCAACTGGACAGAACTGGAACAACAGGTTCAAACAGAGATTGGACTGAATGAAATGGGAAATAGGATCCTCCTGCTAAAAGAAAATGTGATTATTTCCTTTTAAAGTAAAATTCCTCCAATGCTACCCCCATTAGAATTTTACAAATCCCTCAGCTGATTTTTAATGAAGGTCATAAAAGTGTGTTATAACAATTCATTATTAAACTCAAGAATTTGTATTTTCTTACTCATCAGAGGTCTGTTTATGAATGAATGTATAACTACATTGTTAGAAATTATACACATGTGCATATACACACACAATGTAAGACCTACAGTGTAAATGCATAAAATGATAAATAGATCTTAATATAACACATTTCAAAGCATTATTATAAAGAGGAAGCTTGAACTAAGTAACCAACCAACAAGTATATAAATAATGAAAGATGAAAGAACATTATTAATCTGTCTTATCTCCCATATAGAATGAGAAAGAAATTATACTCAACTATGGACAATTTTGAAGAGATAACTTTCACACTGAAAGTGAATAAATTCTTTGGCTTTATTAATAAGAGGACTCTTTAAGAGACAGTATAATATTTAAGTATGACACAACTATTTTAATGCAGTCTTTTTCTTTCGTCTTTTGCCTTCATTCTACTTCCATTCTGTGATAAAGCGTTGTCTTTGACAGGGACAGATATTTAAATACTAATTCTAAGGAGAAAATTAAATAAGACATTTTTTTAAAAAAGATTTTATTTATTTATTTGACAGAGATCACAAGTAGGCAGAGAGGCAGACAGAGAGAGGAGGAAGCAGGCCCCTCGCAGAGCAGAGAGCCAGATGCGGGGCTCGATCCCAGGACCCTGAGATCATGACCTGAGCTGAAGGCAGAGGCTTTAACCCACTGAGCCACCCAGGTGCCCCTAAATAAGACATTTTTAAAAACAACAGATTTTAAAATGGTTACCATGAACATTCTTGGCACACAGTGATATTCAGTGTATCTAACAGAAGTTCCCTGGGGTCATCTGACCCCACAAAATAGTATTTTTCATAGGAATTACATAATCACTGATAAATGTTCTCATTCTAATTTTAATTTAATTGTGGAACTTTATTTTTTGCTATTTATAATATATGAAGAAAGGACTTAGGGTCTATGTTTATGCAATATAATGCTGGAAGTCCTAGCCACACCAATCAGACAAGAAAAATAAATGAAAAGCATCCACATTGCTAAGGAAGAGATAAAAGTTTTACTATTAGCAGATGATATGATACTATATATAGAAAACCCAAAGATACCACCAAAAAACTACTAGAACTAATAAATGAATTCAGGAAAGTTGTAGGGCACAAAATTAATATACAGAAACCTATTGCATTTGTATACACTAATAATGAACTAGCAAAAAGAGAAATTAAGCAAACAATCTCATTTACAATCACACCAAAAATAATAAGATATCTAGGAATAAACTTAACCAAAAAAATGAAAGAAAATATAAATCATAAAATTAGATGTACAGTAGCAAGAGCATTGGACAAGCAATGCTAATTTGTCTTCCTTTCCAGTCTGGATGACTTTCATTTTATTTTCTTTGCCTTATAATATTGATTAGAACTTGTAGTACAATGCTATAGAACAGTGATAAGAGCAGGCATCCTTGCCTTTTTCCTGCTCTTGGGGGAATGTTGTTCAGTCTTCTGCCATTATGTATGATGTTACCTGTAGATTTTTCCTAGGTGCTCTTTATCAGTTCAAGGAAATTCCTATTCATTCTATACTTCTGTTCATAGCCTGCTACAAATGATAATGATGATGGTGGTGATGATGATGATTAAAGAATGGATGTTGGGTTTTGTAAAAAAATATTTTCTGAATCTTTTGAAATGGTCATATGGTTTTTCTCTTTTCACTTGTAATATGAAGTACATTTATTGATATTTGATAAATATTCCTATATTACTGGGATAAACTTCATTTTGTTAAGATGTATTATCCTTTGTATATTTTATTAGCTACATTTTACTAATATTTTGTGGGGGATTTTTTATGTATATTTTTATGTGTATTTTTTATATGTATTTTATGTATATCTGCATTTTGCATATTTTATGAGATGTGTGTATATATCTGTATGTTTTACTTTGTTTTTCTTGTATCTGTCTGATTTGTCTTAATGATTACTCAATTGAAGGAGTTGGGAAGTATTTTTTCCTTTTTCAATTTTCTGGAAGAGCTTGTATGGAACTGATAGGTCTCAAAAATTTGGTAGAATTCACCAATGAAGCCATCTGGGCATGGGGTTTTCTTTATGGAAAAGTTTTAACTACACATTCAATTTTAAAAATAGATATAGAGCTATTCAGGTTATCTGTGAGTTTGGTAGCTCGTTCTTTCAAGGATACCATTTTATCTATGTTGTTGAATTTATGGGCATAAAATTGTTGCTAATATGCTTTATTATTATTTTACTTTCTGTAGAATTATGTTGATGTTACTTCTTTCACTACTGATACTTGTAATTTCTGTCTTCACTTTCTTTTTCCTATAAGTCTGGATAGAAGTTTATCAATCTTACTGATTTCTCAAAGAATTAGCTATTGCAGTTATTGATTTTGTTTTTGTTGTTTTCTCTTGTTGAATTCTATTGTGTTTTCATTTTGCTTACTTTACGTCTCATTTGCTATTCTCTAGATAGTGTTATTTAAATCTCCTTTGACCTTACTCATTTTCTATTTGGTCTATCAATTATTGAAAGAAGGATATTGAAGTCTCCAACTATAATTGTAGATTTATTTCTTTCTGCAGTTCTGTCAGTTTTTTACTTTGTATAGTTTGAAGTTCTGTCAGTAGGTTCATAAACCTTTAGGATTGTCAAATACTATTTATCTTTATGAAGCAATGTTCTTTATTCCTTGAAATATTCTTTGCTCTGAAATCTAGTTTGTCTAATATTAACATAGCCACTCCAGCTTCTTTTGGTAAGTGTAGAAAAGTCTAGCCTTTCTATCCTTTTACTTTTAATCTCTTTTAGCTATTGAACAGCACACTTAAAAAAAATTTTTTTTAAGAGCACCACACATTTTTGAGCTCAGTGTTTTACACAGTAGGTTTCTGATCTCACTTTGCACTTTCAGGGTTCTGGCCAGTCCATCATGCCCCATTAAAATGCTGGGTCTGAATGGTTGGTAGTTTTATTTGTAAGGATATGGAGAAGGACACATTTTGGATATAAAAGATAATGGCCTTTATCTGGTCATTTGAGTTTGTGATTCTGGATAGACCCCCTTGGGGCCTATGTCCAACAGGCAGTTAAATATATGGTTATAGAACTCAGGTGATATCAGTCCATAAGAGGTATTTGAATTTATAGGTATAAATAAATTCCACTAAAAGCTGTTCACAATGAGAGAAAAGACCAAAAATGAAAACTTGGCAAGTATGGATATTTATTGAGAAAAATCTATAGTTTAGGTAAGTTCTAATACAGTAGGGATACTTACGGTAATGAAAATTTCTTATATGTATAAATTGTTAAGTGCAAATGACAGTGGAGCCTTTATTATGGAAAATTGGATATTTCACTCTTTAAGATCTGTTGAGATTTTAATATTCCTTCTAAAGTATGTGATCTAAATGTAATACCCTAAATAGTTTAAACTATCCATAAATATTTTTGTAAATTTAGTCTCAGATGCTGCAAAGAATTCAGTTGTCCTGGTGAGCAAGTTATATAAACTGCCCAAAGGCTCAAGCTTGTCAGCTGTTTTGTTCATAACTCTTAGTGCCAAGTAATACCACAGAGAATTTATATAACTTAAGCCTTCAGTAAATACATGATTCAGTTGCCAAATCTTATGAGTAGTTTCCTTAATGACCCTTGATCTCTCTTTTTGGTTGCTGAGTAACCTTACCCTGATAGAGGTGGGGAAAATATTGGGAAAATCCCATTATAGACAGAAATGTCACAGGCTAGATTCTGCATGTTAGAACTCTTGGCAGCAGATGTTCAAGTAAGAGAGGGTGTGTGGGCTGTTCAGACAATTGATCCTAAATAGGATTTTATTTTAACTTTAAAATGCACTTGTCTAGAAATTTTTAAGTAATGCAATGACATTTGACATTCTATCTCTACTTAATTTTTTTTTTCTTGTTGGCTGTGGTTGTTATTGGTATAATTTATTATGCCTGTAACAATGCAAAGATAGGCTAGAAAATCAGATGACTCATTGTAAATGACTTATCTAGTGAATAAACTTTTCAATTTCTAACTCTGGTTGTGTTATCACAGAGATTGTGGAGCGGGCAAGGTCACTCTGCCTCCTGGTGTTGCAGTTAATCCTGTCTTCAAATTATAAAAGGTTAATAGTGATTGTGAAATTATGTCTCTGCTGAAGGCATGATTACTAACAGTTTAATCTACTCACCTCTTCACATTTTTTTGTGTGTGAAATAAAAGTTTAATAAAAGCAAGATGTGCGAAAAGAACCTCATCTCCTGTTGAGTTCTCTTTCTAGGAATTTAGAGAGGTGATAAAATTTCCTAAAACATGGCTGTGAGTTACTTTCCTTGAGACATTGAGTAGTAGTCCCACTCATTTTATACAGAGTTCTTTTGGCCCATGTAACTAAAATTAGGCCAGGTATGTAAATTAAAAGTAGTAAGTACTCTAAACTATAAAACATATCCCCTTAGTACATATACATTTATAAAAAACTATTTTATGCTATCTACCTTTTTGTTAAATGTATCCCTTGTCCCTCCTATGCTACCATTCATTCTCTTATTTTTCAAAAGAATATTTACTCATAGAGATTGCAATTCTTCAAAAGCCAGTTTAACTTGTCATCTTAATGACAGAGACTAATGATCAGCAATGATGATAGCACACACAGCTCAGCAGACCATTAAATATTCAGAGCCAAAGCACGCAGTACAATACTAAAATTTTTACTGTAACCAACATAATCAGTGGAGAAAAGACCACAGGCCCTCAAACAAGATGCACTCTTGAAACTGGGTCAAGTTCAGGTAATATCACCCTTTAAAACTGATGTTAGCACCATGCATGGATGGAATTTGCTATTTATAGCCATCTCTTCTAGAAGTGACTCAGCTAATGTAATTTTGAAATGACAGAAGCTGAATATGACACCAGGAGCAAACCATACTAAGATATAATTAACTATAATGAAAGAAAAAATATATTAGAGGTATTTTGAAATGAATAAAAGATAATCTTGGATCTTTGAAAAATCAAGAGTTACAGAATAAGAATTTCAACAAAACCACAAAAATCTGTCTGTGCCAAGGTTTTTCAGGCAAGGTGTCATCCAGTTTAATACTTTGATAGTAATGTCTGGGCAACATCTGTTCCTGTGAAGATCTTCATGAGAGTTACTATAAGAAATGGATAAATTGCCATTTTGGTGATAGATTATTTTGGCTAATGAAAATCATCTCATTAGCTTTTACTTCTTCCTATTCCCTCTTTTAAAAAATATGAGTAATGCATTTTTTAGGAAAATTAGAAAATAAAAATGAACAAAAAGAAAAAAGATCATGAAATCACATCAAATTTATTTTCATTTTTTTACAAAATGTGGCCATTCCTTACATATTATTTTGAACCTAATACTTTTTTTGTTAACAATATCGTCAGGTAAAAATGTTTTAATTAGCTCTGGGTAAAGTAACAAAAAATGTCATTACTACTATTGGGGTCTATATTAATCCTTTCTTTTGTAGCATTTTTCCGTTAATGTGGAAAGAACAGCAGTAGTGATATTAAATGTAAAAATCAGAAAGTAATATGTAGTGAGTTTTTTGACTTGCAAACCTGAGAACCAAGTCCTATATGTATGGGGACTCACTGAATTTCCTATTTTCATTAACTATTTTTGGTAAGCTAAGATACCTTCATAATAAATCTGCCAGTTATGGAGTAGTGGTGGAAAAGTAGTAAATGTAGTAAATGTTCTGTGATTTTTTTTTTTTTTTAAGATTTTATTTATTTACTTGACAGAGAGAGAGAGACAGAGAGAGTGTGCATGAGCACAAACAGGGAGCAGCAGAGGGAACCTGCTTCTCAGGGAGAAGGCTCCCTCAGGGAGCCTGCCATGGAGCTTGATTCCAGGACCCCTTTGATCCAAAGGCAGATGCTTAACTGACTGAGCCACCCAAGCACCTCACTGTGATTTTTTTTTTTTTTTTTAGCAAATCATAGAAATTTTAAAAACTGAGTTAACACAGAGCTCTTTATCTTTTTTTTTCTTTTTCTTTATCTTTTTTCTTCTTATTTCCAAAAGTACTTCATCTTTGATTCTTCTTTTGTAGCTCTCACACTGTCTTACCTTGGTCAGTATCAGTATCCTACTTCATAACAAAGTCATTTTTATTCTTTATTGCTCCTTACAAACACTTAATGTAAGGAGAACACTTTTCCAGAAAGACTTTGTCTTTCTTTTCTTGGTTTCCCTGATCCCAGTATTTGCCATCACGTAAGATTCATAAGCTTTAGTCACAAATTTAAATTTCTTGGAGTAATATTCTTGGGGGTACTTCATATGTTTAAAGTGGTTATGTAGTGCTTAGGCAGAGGAAAACATGTCCCTATGTTTAGTAGCTATCAACTGCCTTCATTTTTATCATTTTCTAGGTTGGTGGTCAATTGAAATTTTACTCCATGACCCTTTTCCTCTGTTCTTTTTTGCTTTCTGTAATACTCATTTGAAATGAATGTTAAAGCAATGCCTCTGTTGAGTTTGAGCTAAGGTTACTGTAGTAAAAAATTAAATATAAAATTTTAGGTAAATAATTTAAACTATAGCTGGCAGGAGATATGTAGCTTAGGACTTGTTATTTTTGTTAAAACACCACTTGTAGGATGTAAAGCTTTTATCCATCTATGATGTCTGTGGTGCCTCTTTCTGCACAGCAGCATCCTCATTTAACGTCCCCTTTGGATAAATTTGGATTTTTTTTTTTTTTTTGAGGAAAATGCATCCTTTCCCTGACAAATAGGGCATGTTGCTTAACTCTACCACTGATACGACCAAATACTTTCTGCTCTTACCTTCTTTTCCTCATTGCAGAGAATCTTCTCGATTGAAGAAATGAGTTCCAGATTCTTCAGGCATTCCATCTTTCTGTGGGAGTTTCTCTTCATTCCTTTCATAACCAGAGGCAGTAAGCCCAATGGTTCAGAGCTTGAGTTTTTGAGTCAGAGGGATCCCGTATTGAATCCTGCCTCTGTCTCCTATAGGTCTTTGGCTTTGAAGAAGTTACTGGACCTCTCTAAGCCCCAGTGTCTTTATCTAAGAAATTGATATGATTAGTACTAAGTGCAGAACATTGTTGTGCCTCTTCAGTAAAGTCATGATTTAAAGAGTTGGCATAGTGAAGACGGTGCTCTGGGGGCTTCACACACCAATTGCCCTTATTTTACAAACTTCTGTGAGATTCTCTGTGGTGTTCTAGTTTAAGGAAGGAGCACGTTGGCTCTTGTGCTGCTCTAAGCCTCTTTTCCTCCTTTTGGAGCCTTTTAACATCCTACCTCTTCCATATATTTTCATATGCATTCTAAACTCAACATGCAAAAATAAAATACTCTGCAATGACTGCACATGTTTGTTCTTTCTGATGTTGTGAAAACCTGCTGTATGGTACACTGGCCGCATACTGTGTTACCCATTTTACTGCTTTCTGATAACAACAGTGAAGGTGATGGACTCTGGGTAAAGAGGAAGCCGTTATATTTTTAGGATAAAGGCCAGTATTAAATAAAATTTACTTACATTTAAGCTTCACTCATTGAAGACTCAAAGCCTTTGTGATTTTACTTCAGGTGGTGTTACCAGAACATGGGCATGATAATGTGTGTTTGTGTGTCTGTGAGTGTGTGCATGTGTATGTGAGCGGCACTCCATGTTTATGTGTATTTAAATCTAACATTTTTACTAAAGCTGCTACTGAAAATTGCTGCATAGGCCAGAGATTATCATCTCTGGGATCTCCTAGTAAGAGTAATTAGGAAAGGTGATTTAAATAAAGTATTTTGGGATTTGTCTGTTAGAGGTTGTAAGATCTGTGGAGAACCTTATCATTGAATTACAACTGAATAGGCTTTTAATAAATTAATTTGAGCTAGAAATTATTTTTTCTACTCCCACATGTGAAACTATACCTAAAACTTATTAAATAACAAGGCAATTAAGTATAATTTTCCTACAAGCAGCACTGATTGCTTTGTAGAGAGGGCCAATGAGCAGAACCTGCAGGATCAAAATGCCTTTATAATACGGAAATACTGCAGCCTTTGTCCTCAGTGCTCACATCTTAATGAAGTGAGAATGTCCTTTTCAATTAGCATTTAGTCCTACCCCACAGAAGATGTCTTTCTCTCTCTTTTTTTTAAGATTTTATTTATTTCTTTGACAAACAGAGATCACAAGTAGGCAGAGAGGCAGGCCGAGAGAGAAGAAGGGAAGCAGGCTCCCTGCTGAGCAGAGAGCCCGATGTGGGGCTCGATTCCAGGACCCTGAGATCATGACCTGAGTCGAAGGCGGAGGCTTAAACCTACTGGGCCACCCAGGTGCCCCACATCCCCTATATTTCTAAGGCACTTAATTTTCACTTTACATAGCAGGTAACTTTTTTCATAAATTTTTTAAGTTAAGAACTTTTTCCATTATTAATTAATGCTATATGTTTGGGAAATCAAGGTCCCAGAGAATAGGTTATATCATTCAAGAAGTTAGCAGCTAAACCTAGTTTTGGTACATGTATTTCTGGGGAACTGGCTTTTTGCATTATTAAAAAAATACGTAATTAATTGCTACAATCAATTGTTTTACAAATTTAGAGAATTTTCTTAGGATCTATGAGGGATCTGTGTGGGATATTAATGATAATTCAGACAGAAATATTATCCTTAAGACTTTTTAGTGTAATAGAGGAAATAACATTTGCACACAAATAACCATAACACAAGATTTAAAAGGAGAAGTGTCATAAATGAGAGGTAGTGTAAGGGCTGTGGGATTCTTAGGAGACAAAGAAGATTTCCAATGTGGAGGACAGGAGAAAACTTTGTGCAGAAGGAGGACTTTGAAATGTCCCTCTAAGGAAGATCAGGACTGTTTGCTCTTTGGAAAATGGGGAAGTTGATATCAGGTGGCAAGAGCAGAATGAACAAAACTGAGGAAAGAGGAAAGCACAGGGTCCTTGTGGTGGGAATAGGAAATGGGAAACTTGCTTGCCTTGTGTAAATGATAACATTGGGACTTAGTGTTGGACTTATGGCTTTGGGTTATTTATTACCATATTATTTTATAAGCACTGACACTTTGATCAAAAGAGGAGCATGAATATGGTAATCTTTTTTTAAAAGATTTTATTTATTTTTGAGAGAGTGACTGTGTGTGCATGTGTGAACAGGAGGTAGGGTGGAGAGGGTGGGAGAGGGAATCTTTTTTTAATTAACATATAATGTATTATGTGTTTCAAGGGTACAGGTCTGTGAATCATCAGTCTTACACAATTCACAGCACTCACCATAGCATATACCCTCCCCAGTGTCCATCACCCATCCACCCCATCCCTCCCCCCTCTTCTAGCAATCTTCAGTTTATTTCCTGAGATTAAGAGTCTCTTATGGTTTGTCTCCCTCCTGATCTCATTTTGTTTCATTTTTCCCTCCCTTGCCCCACAAACCCCACCCTGCCTCTGAGATGCCTCATATCAGAGAGATCATATGATAATTGTCTTTCTCTGATTGACTTATCTTGCTTAGCATAATACCCTCTAGTTCCATCCATGTCATTGCAAATGGCCAGATTTAGTTTTTTTGATGACTGCATAGTATTCCTCTGTGTGTGTGTGTGTGTGTGTGTGTGTGTGTGTGTGTGTATTATATATATACCACATTATATATATATACATATATGTATATATGTATATATATATACCATATCTTCTTTATCCATTCATCTGTTGATGGACGTCTAGGTTCTTTCCATAGTTTGGCTATTGTGGACATTGCTGCTATAAACATTTGGGTGCATGTGCCCTTTCAGATCACTACATTTGTATCTTTAGGGTAAATACCAAGTAGTGTGATTGCTGGGTTGTAGGGTAGCTCTATTTTCAACTTTTTGAGGAACCTCCATACTGTTTTCCAAAGTGGCTGCACCAGCTTGCATTCCCACCAGCAGTGTAGGAGGGTGCCCTTTCTCCGTATCCTTGCCAACACTGGTCATTTCCTGACTGGTTTATTTTAGCCATTCTGACTGGTGTGAGGTGGTATCTCATTGTTGTTTTGATTTGTATTTAGAGGAAGGGAATCTTAAGCAGATTCTGTGCTGAGCTGGAGCCCCATGTGGGGCTCGATTCCATGACTCCTGGGATCATGACCTGAGCTGAAACTAAGAGTCAGATGCCCAACAGACTGAGCCACCCAGGTGTCCCTGGTAGTCTCCTTTTACCCTGGTTTTGGTTTTTATGGTTTCGCTTACACTTACGGTGGTCAACTGTGATCTGGAAGCAGATGTTCCTCCTTCTGGCTTATTGTCAGAAGGTCAGTAATACCTAATGATATAGCACAGTGCCTGCATCATTCATCTCACTTCATCTCATCACGTAGACATTATATCATCCCACATCATAACAAGAAAATGACAAGTACAGTATTATAAGATATTTTGAAGAGATCACATTTACTTTAATTTTACTACAGCATATTGTTATAATTATTCTATTTTATTATTGTTGTTGTTTAATCTCTTATTGTGCCTAATTTATAGTTAAACTTTATCATAAATATATTTATATATTAAAACCACAGGATTCTAGGCTTTGGTACTATCTACTGTTTCAGGCATCCACTGGGGGACTTAGAAGTGTCCTCCGTGGATGAGGGTGGGGGGACTACTCTAGATCCATGATTGAGAGAGATTTTTGATTTTTTTTTTTTTGATATTGAGCAATAAGGCCATGTGTGAAGGAATTAGTGTATTAGAACTGAATTAGTTGAATTAGTGTATTAGAACTGAATTAGTGTATTAGAACTGACGAGTGTACTCTAAACACTCTTACTCATTTTCACATCCTGGCCTATATATTACAGGCATAGGAATTGACATAGGTATAGGTCCAGGGAATTGACAGAATAGTAATGGTTCTATATTTTGTGATTTTAGGGATACTAGGAAATCTTGTTTTACAAAGATTTAACAAAGTCCTCCATCTGCTAATATCTGATATTTTCTTATATACATTCCTTAAAGGTAAGTGATCAATGCTTGATGTTTTTCCCCCTGTTAAAATATAAAAGCCTTTGGGCATAGCTCTAGAGCATTGTGCAGGGAAAAATATCTCCAAGGGGGAAGAACATTTCTGGAAGAATATCTAGGCAAACACTGATTTTGATTTTTTTTGACTGGCTTCACAATTTTGCCTAACCTACTATTTTGATTTATCTCAGGAATGTCAAATATACATACATACATATGTGTAAATAAAATATATAAATACAACACACGGGGCACCTGGGTGGCTCGGTGGGTTAAACCTCTGCCTTCAGCTCAGGTCATGATCTCAGGGTCCTGGGATCGAGCCCCACATGGAGCTCTGTGCTCAGCGGGAAGCCTGCTTCCTCCTCTCTCTGTCTGCCTCTCTGCCTACTTGTGATCTCTCTCTGTCAAATAAATAAATAAAATATTTGAAAAAAAATAAATACAACACACTGAGTTCATTGGTGGTTTATATATTAATTTTACTTAATAAAAATGAAACAAAATGATCAATGTTTCATACCTAAAAGGTGTTCCCTAACACATGAAATCAGAAACAAGACTCTTAGTGGGTAGTTGGATTTGGGAATTTTCTATGGAGGAAGATCAGCTGTACTTTCTTAATGAATACCTTGATTTCTGTTAATGAGCTACTCAGATGTATAAAAGAACAATTAAGTTCACTCTCAGCTTTCTGCTGTATTATTATAATCTTGTATAAATAGTTCTTAATAAAGTCATTTTCTAAATCAATTTTATTCTATGTAATGCTAGTTTTTCACTTAGAAAGGAAAATACTTGAAGAGCTAGCATATGGTTACCTTATGCCGCTCTTCACTTGTTTCTTCCTTTAGTGTGTTTCATGCTCTTTTCTGTGGTCTTTTTCCCTTATTTTCTGTGATTTCTTCTTTCATATAGGATTCAGTGCCTTCATGCTGCTCTGGGATGTTTGAGCCTTCCTCACTTTCCTGCCTTACCTGGGCCTCCTTGGTTCCTCCAGCACCTTAACAAATCTAGACTTTTCTTGCCATCCTCTTCACCTTTTCCTTTTGTTCATAATATTGCTAATTTGTCCGTCTGTCCTCCCTCCGACCCTCCCTCCCTTCTGTGTGTCCTCCTCCTCCTCTTCTCCTTCTCTCCCTCCATACCTCTCTCTTTGTCTTTCTCTTTGTGGTACATAGAGGCTTGTATATCTTGTCAATATTCACAAAGGATTGTTTTTGTTTTGTTTTGTTGACAGTTTCTACTGTTTGATTTTCTGTAGTTGTTTTTTGTTATATTCATTTTTACCAATGTCTCTATTAATTTCTTTCTTCTACTTTCTTTGAATTTAATAATTTTTGCTTTATATGTGTTAAAGTTGAATAATGATTTTAAATACTTATTTCACTTAATAAACTCATTTAAGAAAATAAATTTACTTCTGGATATTATGCCTGCATTCCACAGGTTTAATTTGTTGTGTTTCCATTTACTCCCTGTTCTAAATATCTTATAATTTCCATTTTGATCTACTCTTTAACCAATTAGTTATTCAGGAGTACACTTTTAAAAACTATCTTTACTATTGATTTGTAACAATTGTATTATTCAGATTTTTAACATTTATTGGGACATTTCATGGGATTTAGTATAAGGAAAAAATTTAAATGCTTTATATGTACTTGAAAAAATGTCTATTTTTTATTTGTGGAGGATTCTAAAAATATATATTACATCAAGCATCTAATGTTAAATATACGTCCTTAGTTTTTTGTATGTACTTCATCCATGTTTCTAATAGTGGTATGTTAAAATCTCCCTGTCCAGTTGTTTTAACATTTTTTCCTTGTAATTCTATTGATTGAAAGTTTGGAGCTATTTTGTTAGGTTTATATAAATTCATGATCATCCTAGCTTCTTGAAGCACTGCTTCCTTAACCATGACTTAGTGTACCTCTTCATTCCTATTAATAATTTTGACCTAATATCTGTTTTTGCTTGGTGGTACTAGTATGACAACAGCTTTTTTTAAATTATTATTTATGGATAAATATTTTTTCATAAATTTCCAGTCTTTATGTGTTCTTTGGTTTTAAGTCAATCTTTTATAACCAACACTTTAGTTGAATTTTATTTGTATGACCTTATTCTGTAATCTTTTTATGTTAAGAGATGGTTATAATCTGTATTTATGGCACTTACTAAGAATTTATATTTATTTTACCATCTCATTTTAGGTTTCCGTTTAACTTCCGTTTTTTCCTTTGTTTTTTTCTTCTTCTCTTGCCTTCTTTTGGCTTGATGGAGCTTTCAGTAATTATTACAAGGTTCCTGTGGTAGTTTCAGAGCTATGCATTTGTATTGCCATTCTATTAGAAATTATCCTTGACATGTTAGTGGAAATACTTGTCTGTAATTTTTTCTTAAAACATTATTCAGTGTATTTATTCTCTTCCTTTTTTTTTTTTTTAAAGATTTTATTCATTTATTTGACAGACAGAGATCACAAGTAGGCAGAGAGGCAGGCAGAAAGAGAGGAGGAAGCAGGCTCCCTGCTGAGCAGAGAGCCAATGCAATGCAATGCGGGGCTCCATCTCAGGACCCTGGGATCATGACCTGAGCCAAAGGCAGAGGCTTTAACCTACTGAGCCACCCAGGCGCCCCTGTTTATTCTCTTCTTAAGCAGAACAAAGGCCCTGAAATTTTAAGCCTTTGAAAACTGTTCCCTTCTGATCTTCCCTACTCCCTTCTTGGTTATTATATTTAAAATTTTAGTTCCACATAAAAAAAATCCATATTAACTACTGATAAGTTTTTGTAGGTAATAGTTATTTAAATTTATAAACATTATCAAATGCATTTTATTCATTGCTTTTGGGTTCACTTTCTTCTTCCTATAGTATGTCCATTAACCACTCATTTTTGGGGTGTGTGTGTGTGTGTGTGTGTGTGTGAAAATTTCTTAGACTTAGTATTTTTGAAAGTCCTTATTTTGTTCTCACTTTTATATGAAGTTTAGATTGATTCTGAATTTTATGTTTCTTGTTATTTTTCCTCCGATGTTCTAAGATACTGTCTTCTGTCAATTATTGTTGCCGATGAGAAGTTTTGCCAAAGTTGTCATCCTTTTCTATATAGCCTATTTTTTCTCTGTGAGAATTTATGGGTTTTTTATTCATTTATTCATTATCCTTCAACTATTTATTGATTGACAGTGAGTGCTCGAGGCACTGGGTATTCATCAGTATACAAACTAGTAAAAAATCCCTGCACTCATAGATCTTACAGTCTAACCAGTCAATGTATTAGCTAAGGTAAATCCAGCCACTGTAATAAATTAAACCCCTGATTATCACTGGCTTAATGCTTTGAGATTTTACTTTTTATTTTTCACACTGTCTCTTATGGATGTTCCTACTTAGGGATCTCCCAAGGTACAGGCTTCTTCTACTTTGTGACTCTGTCATCTTTAACAATTAGTTCTGATGCTGTCCTGTGGTCACCAATGTTCTAGCAGCCAGAGAGGGAAAAGAGCATGGAGGATCATATGGTAGGTTTTTAAGGATTAGGCTTGGAGGTGGCACTCACCACTTTGGCCCATATTCTCATGGTTAGGATGCAGTCACTTGTTCACATTTAACTTCAAGGGTGCCTGGTAAAAGTAGTTCAGTTGTGGGCCTAGGAGGAAGAGAAAACACATTTGGGAATCAGCTAGCAATTTCTGTCATACTATAAGGAAAACACATGGTTTGCTAAATAGTATTAGTGCTAAGGAGGAAGTAAATCAAGGAGCGGGCTAGGGAGTGTTGTGGGAGGTGGGATCCCAACTGTATATAGGTGGCTGGTGAAATCCTTACTTAGAGGGTACATTTGAGTATACACCTACAAGAAGTGAGGGAGTGGTACCATGTGGAGATCTGAGGGAAGAATATTTCAGGCATAGCAAATAGCAAATGCAAATATTTTGAGGTTGGGGGCAAGCCTGGCCTGGCTAGAGCAACCAGGAAAGCATTGTAGCCCCAGGAGAGTGAACAAAGGGCTGGGGTAAAAATTAGGTCAGTGACATAAGTGATACTATAGGGCTGTATGAGCCATCAGTGGGTTTGAATGGATGGCATGATCTGACTTAGGTTTTAGTGGGATAGCTCTGGTCACTAGTTTGAGAATAGATTGAAGGATAGGGGTAGGGAGCAGAATGAGACCAGTTAGAGGTTACTTTAATAATCTAGGTGAGAAATGTTGATGGTTTGGACTAGAATGTTAACAGTGAAGGTGGCATGAAGCTCTCAGATTCTGAATATATTTTAGAGGTATTGCTGGCTTAAGATTAGCTAATGGATAGGATGTGGGATGTACAAAAAAAAAAAAAACAACGGAGTCAGGAATGGTTGTTCAGCTCTGATAACTGGAAGAGTGGAATGTCATTTACAGAGGTTGGGAAAATGATCAGAAGATAATTAGGAACTCAGTTTCAACATGTAAAATTTGAGATGCTTTCACGACACTTAGATGGACATATGAAATAGCCAAGGAGAGAGGACCAGGCTGAAAATATGTATTTGTGAATCATAAACACAAAGATAGTACTTAAAGCCACAAGACTGGATGAAATAACAAAGTAAATATATGTGGTGGAAAAGAAAAGAGATTCCAATTCTAAGCCTTGGGACATTTTGCTATTTTGAGGTTAGTAAGATGAAGAGGAGCTAGCAAAAGACACTAAGGAGGAGGTAAGAGAAGGTCTACGACAGTGGGGGGTCCTAGGACCCAAATGCAGACAATATCTCAAGAATGAGCCAATGATAGGATGCCTCAGTGGCTCAGTTGTTTAAGTGTCTGCCTTTGGCTCAGGTCATGATCCCGGGGTCTTGGGATCAAGCCCTGCATGGGGTTTCCTGCTCAGCGGGAAGTCTGCTTCTCCCTCTGCCTTCAGATCCCCCTGCTTATACTCTCTCTCGCTGTCAAATAAATAAATAAAATCTTAAAAAAAAAACAAAAAACGAAACGAGTCGGTGATGAAATGTATAAAATGCAGTTAATAGGTGAACCAAGATAAGGACTAGGAATCGGCAATTGAATTTAACAGCATGAAGGTCATCAGTGACCTTGATAGAAGGAATGGCAGGTTGTGTTTTTCAGGAGACAGACTCTGAGGTGGAGATAAGCAAGAGGTTTGTTAGGAAGTGCTTTTGGAATTGCCATCTGTGGAAGGGGAGGGAGGGAAGCAGGAATTTGGGGAAATCAGTCTGTGATGCCTTCTAGTGAAGGTTGCAACAAACCCCATGGGGAGCTCTAATGTTGCGATGGGGTGAGGTGTCTGGACCTGCACAAACCTCTCGTTGACTAGTCATTGAAAGTGGGCTGTCCTGGAAAGGGGCCTGGTTTCGGACAAGGTGATACCTTAGCCAGTGCAATCTGAGGAAGGGTCCTAATTGAGAGCTCTCTCCTGGAGCATTTCCAACAGCTGGGGAGTAAGTTCTTTGTGAGGCTCTGGCTGGCACATCGCAGAGTCCATTAGAAGCGGTTTAGATGAAGTAGGGAGGGCAAAAGCCTGATGAGAGTGGGTTCAAAAAAGAATGGGAAGACAGAAGTCAGAGACAATGAGCACAGATGAGTCTTTCCTCTTCATTCCTGTTGCTTGCTAGGATGTGTCTAGATGTGGATTTATTTTTATTTTTCTCGCTTGGCATCCAGAGTGTAGTTTCAATCTCAAGATTCATGTCATTTTTCAATACTGGCACTTCAAACATTGCTTTTTCTCCATTTCTTTCTTTTTTTTTTAAGCTGGAACTTCTTTTATACACATGTTGGGATCTTTCAATCTATGTTATATATGTTTTGTTACTTCATCTTTTTATTTATATATATTTTTTTGTTATCTTCTGGGAAATTCCTCAGTATTATCTTTTAAGTCACTGATTCCCTTATACTGTATCTAGTCTAGATTTTATTCTGTATGCTGACCTTATAAAATTTTTTGAAAGAATATATTTTATTCCAAGGGATCTGATTTTTTTGTCTTTATTTCTGACAGCTTTGTTTCATATTTCCATATATTTTTTAAAAAGAACATTATTTCCTTCTCTGTCTTTTGGTAGAGTCTTTTTTTTTTAAGATTTTATTTATTTATTTGAGAGAGAGAAATCACACACATGGGCAGGGGGAAGGGCAGAGGGAGAAGTAGACTCCCCGCTGAGCAGGGAGCCAGAATGGTCTCAATCCTAGGACCCTGAGATCATGCCCTGAGCCAAAGACAGATGCTTAACCAACTGAGCCACCCAGGTGCCCCTTTTGGTGGAGTCTTAACCTACTTATTTTAAATTCTTTTTCATATTCTTTTATCATTTTCCTTTCCTATAGAGTGACTTACTATTCTAGTTGTTGATTTTATTGACTATCTTTCCTAGTGTTAGTTTTGGACATGTGTTCTATAATTTTTAAGTTATTTTATAAAAATTTTCAAGGTTATGTGGAGGAGAAGTTTTCTTATATTTTTATATTTTATTTACTTCTATACCCACCACATTCTGATTCACAATATCGTCGCTGACACTGTTTTCCATTCCAGAACCGTGTCTTATATTGGTTCCTTGGAACTTCTGCCCTTGTAATACTGATGATATTTCAAATCCTGTCTCTGAGCCAGTGGCTGGTTTGGCTAGGTCCTAGTAGTTCTACATGTGTATCTTCTTCCTCACCAGTTATAGAGCTTTTGATAAGACCATACTCTGAATAATGGTTTGGAAGTTTTGTTTTCTGCCTGCTCTTATCTGGTGGCTTTTTTTTTTTTTTTTGGCAGGGCCTGGCCCTGATCCTGTACCTGACATGGGAATTGTGCAGAGATCTGGGTATCCCACTGCAGCTGAACTCCATGTAGCCTCTGCCTGCATCCAGGAGTTAGGACAGCACCTTCAGCTTCCATCCCATTACCACTGTGCATTTATTTTCTATTTCTGGTTCCTGAAGATCCCTACTTTATTTTTGCCTGTCTCATACCTTAGGGAAAAGCCTTCAACCAGATATTGGTGAGAAAGGATAAGGGTCTTGGCATTTATTGTTCTATGTGTTATTCCTCTTAGAGATTTTTTCCCCTAGTGAGATATAAATGCTAGATATGGTACTGTATGTATCAGTGATGTGGTAATTATAGCTATTTTTTGTCTCTTTTGATGATTCTTCATGTTTCTTTTTGTTGTTGTTTTTGTTTTACAAATGCATACTTTATTACATTTCCAGAGTCATAGTTTCCTTAAGAGAAAGTTTTTTTAATCGGCAAGACCAAACATTAGAGAACTGGCAATGTTTTAAACAAGAGTCACAAAACTATAATCATTTTCTTAGTTCATTTAGTCCCATGTTACTAATGCTTGTTCAGTTTATTTATTTTTATTTTTAAAAAATATTTTAATTTATTTATTTGATAGAGCGAGCACAAGCAGGGGGAGTGGCAGGCAGAGGGAGAGGGAGAAGCAGGCCTCCCACTGAGCAGGGAGCCTGATGCGGGGCTCCATCCCAAGACCCTGGGACCAATAATCCCAGCTGAAAGAAGATGCCTAACTGACCGAGGCACCCAGGTGCCCCCAGTTTATTTTTTTTTAAAGATTTTATTATTCATTTGAGATAGAGAACAGTGATAGGGGAGGGGCATAGGGGGAGGAAGAAGCAGGTTTCCTGCTGAGCAAGGACCCATGAAGGACTCCATCCCAGGACCCTGGGATCATGACCTGAGCCAAAGGCAGATGCTCAACCAACTAAGCCAGCCAAGCACCCTGGACATATAACATTTTAATAATTACATGTTAAATGATGGATTCTTCATGTTTCTAAAGTTATCCCATATAATAGATAAAGTATTATACCTCTATCCCTTATCTTCACTTCCTCTTTCTTTCTTTAAAAAAAAAATCCTGGGTTATTAGGGAGGGCACGGATTGCATGGAGCACTGGGTGTGGTGAAAAAACAATGAATACTGTTACGCTGAAAAGAAATAAAAAATTAAAAAAAGTCCTTTATAGAATCTGCATATATTTGTAGACTCAAGAGTAGAATTAATTACTAAGCTTTCCCATGCATGCCATGACCCTGAAATTCCTTCATTTCTGGTCTGATAATGTTGACCAATATGGCCTTGAGACACTCTCCTTCCTTCTTACTGGACTCTTTATTTCTGTGCTAGTCCCACTCTCCACAAATTAACTTTTTGTCCTGTTTCTCAGAAAACTCATTCTGTCTCTTGGCTTTACATATTATCTGTGTCTTAAAGATTTTCAGATCTACATCTCTAACATGGAGAGGCAGAAGTAGAAGTGACAGATATGGAAATGAGGGCTTCCATGGGCCAGGTTTAGGAGCTATGCTGAATGTTTTCATATATTTATTCATTCATTTGATCTTCCAGCAGCACTATGAAGCATAAGAATGATTATTATCCATTATTTTACAGATAAAAGAGCCCAAGCTTATAGAATTAAGTAAGTAGCTAACCTCATTTATCTGGGATGGAGGTGGCTGTCAGGACTCAGGACCTTCATTTTTAAAACAGGAAAGTACTTGGCAAACTGGGATGAATTGGTCCGCTGAGGTCCAAGGTCAATGACTAGGAAGTGACAAAGCCCTTGGCTTTAATCCAGGCCTGCTGGAGCCTAAGATCTTTGCTCTTCACTACCATGTTATATTGTCTCCATTAGAACAAGGTAGGAAAAAAAGGGACTGATTCAAAGAGGAGGTAGAAAGTAAAGGCATGAAAGATTTCATCAAAGTATACTGTTTCCTGGAAGGAGTTTTGTTAGGGAAAATTGTGCTTTAGGAGGAGTCAGGAGTCCCGAATTCTGGTTCCAGTTCATCGACAAACCCAGCGTTAAGTTGTACATCCCCAGACTGCTGTGTCCTTTCCAATAAAATGATGGGCTAACAAGAAGGCAACTCCTAAGGTTGTTTCCAGTTTTAAAATAAACTCCAAAACCATTTCATACCCCATAAGTAATTTTACAAGGTAATCGAGAAAGAAGAAATCTGAAAGTAGATGCCAGGATTTACAGTATTTCAGGATTTTGCTCAAATTTCTAGGGTAACATCTCATATCAAGTAGTATTTCTGAGCACAGCCAATTTCCATTTAAAGAGTTTAACAGTTTTGGCCTTTAATTTATTTTATTTAATTTGTAGTAATTAACTTTATGGTGTTTTCATTGTTGTCTTTAACTGTTTATATAATGTCCCAAACATCTCAGCAGGAGCTGCTTTTTAAATCCGGTTTTCACTCTTTATTGTTATTTATAAAATGTTAATATCTTCTATTTAAGGCATGTGTGATTAATAGCTGAGAGAATGTACTTTTATAACACAGTTTTAATTTGTGAAAATCATAAGAAAACAGAGTCACAACATGCCACAATTATTATTGAAGGCATAACTGCATTTATTGACATGTGAATCTTCCTAAGATATTTTGAAAGCATTTCTGATACAATAGAGTACTTAAGAAATAAGCCACTCTGACCTTTTTTTTATTGTTGTTCCTGGACGCATGTATCGTATCTGATATGTTTCCAACTCAAATTTCACCAAAATAAAATTTATAAGATGTAACTTCCAGTATTTTTAACATTTAAGAAAAGCCATACTTTCCATATTACCTCCTCCTCCACCCCTTTTTGTCATTGTCTTGAGGTTGAACTGAAAGACTGAATGGAAATTTGAGGCAAGAAAAATGTGGAATAGTGCAGGCTTTTTGGAAACTAGTTTGCTTGTGTGCATGTGTGTTTGTGTGTATGATTACTGCACAATCTGGGCCAAAGCAATTAGCTCCTTTTCTCATTTGGATAATTGGGATCTTTCTAACAAGGTAACTAGGTGCATAAAATTAAACAATTCCATACATCACCCAGTCCTCATCACAACAAGGGCACTCCTTAATCCCCATCCTAGCTGGGAAACGTGGAAAAGTTGGTCAAACTTCTCTGAACCTCAGTTTCTCCAGGCAGTGAAATGAAATCCTAACTACTTTCCGCAGCTGCAGGAAGCAGTAAAAATGATAAAGTATGAAGGCACTCCCCCACCCCTTGCCTAAGAAACTCCTATTTCACACTTTAGCCATCAATTCACAAATACTACTTTTTTGAGAAAGCCTTTCCTAATGGCCAGCCTGCGGGACTTTGGCCAGCCTCCCCTACCATATTTGGTCGGAGCACCATGAAATTTCCCTGTGTAAATGCACATCATCATATGTGTTTCTTTGTTGATCATTTATTAAGGTTAGTATGACCCACTAGACACCATCAACTCTATTAAAAAAAAAAAGTCCATTAGCCACATTGCAAAATAACATGACACATTACATGGAAAATTTAGTAGTAGTGAAATTTCTGAGTTGATATTAATAATTTTGAAAACTAAGCAGATTATAATGATTGAGGACTTCTTGCAGGAATTCAAATCAACCGGTTTTTATGAGGTTCTTTTTGCTTGGCTAGCCATGTGCTTGGTCTTATGGAAGACACAAATGAAAGAAAAAAAAAAAAAACTAGTTCCTTTCCTAGTCGGGCTTAGACTAGCAGAGCTATTGTTGACTTTTAGCAAAGCTCTATGCTTTATTTTTCTTTTGAGAAAGAGAAGGGGAAAAATAAAACTATCATAATGATGAGAGTAGTGTTTTCAGAGTTTTAGTAGGTTATTTTGAAAAACTAATAATTAAAACTTAAAATTTGGAGCACCTGGGTGTCTCAATCAGTTAAATGGCTGCCTTCAGCTCGGGTTGTGATTTCTTGGTCCTGGCATCGAGCCCTGCCTCGGGCTCCTTGGTCAGTGGGAGTGCTTCTCCCTCTCCCTCTATCCCCACACCCCATTCGCGTGCTCTCTCTTTTCTGAAATGAATAAATAAAATCTTAAAAAACCCTTAGAATGTATTGTTAAATACATTTAAATTGATGTATAACATGTAATCAGAAACATGCACAATTTCTAAGTGCACAGCTCAAGGAACATTCATAAAGTAAACCCGCCTATGTAACTACCATCCGATAAATAAACGTTACCAGTACCCTAGAGGCTTTCTTTGTGCCCCATCAGACACTATACCGTTTCACCAAAGGTCACCATTATTCTGTTTTCGGTTACCATTAATGTTTTGCCTGTTTTTCAACTTTATATTCATGGGAGCATACAGTATGTCCTCTTTTATGCTTTCTCTCAAGATTATGTGTGTGAGAATCAGTTATGTCTGTGTGTACAGCAGTTCGTTCTCACTGCTGAGACATTCAATTGTATGACTCTGTTGTGATTTATCTATTCTACTGTCTGTGGACAGTTGAGTTGCTTCCAGCTTTCACCTGTTACAGAATAATGCTGCAGTGATCATTCTCTTTCATGGCTTTCAGTACACAGTGTAAAGTGTTTCTGGTGGGCGTGGGAGGGCCGAGCCATACCTAGATACAGATTTAGGTTTTGAAGACACTGCCAAATAGTTTTCCAAAGGTTATCAATTTACACTCCCCACAGGCAGTAAATGAATATTTTAGTAGCTCCATATCCTTGCCAACACTTAGGATTTTGTTAAAGCCATTCATTTGGGGGTGTGGTACTTGTGGTTTTACTCTGTATTTCCTTAATGACTGACGAGTTTTGAGCATCTTTTCTCATGCTGATTTCTTATTTGAAAATCCCCTTTGCTAAGTGTCTATTGCAATCATTTGCCTAGTTTTATAATAGATTGTCCGTTTTTTTCTTTGATTTGTAAAAGTTATTTATTTTGTATGTGTTATTTTTGTGCTTATAATTTTGGAAAGTACGGGGACTAAATGTTGGTATTTCCGTTCACTCTAGTAGTTGATCTCTTTATTGAGATATGCTCTATCTGACATCGCTGGCTTTCCTTTCCTCTCAAGTTACTCTGGCTAAGCACTATGGAATGATAGTCTTATCTTGCCAATGCCAGAGTTGGTAAGATTTGATTCTCAGTGGCCTTCAGTGTACATGTTCATGTATTGCCAGATCCTGTTTTATATACCTGTGTATCAAAACCCGAACGTAAGATCTCAGAAAGACTCTATAGCTTATTGAATATGGCTCAGAAGGTCCAGTTGTACACATTGAGGTCAAATGAGAAAGAATGTGTATGTTTTAACTAAAGAGTATTTTAAAGTATCATGTGCGAAGTCTTCCCAGTTTAGCATCTCCTTTCTCATGACTTCAGAATTGAGATGGAATTAATAGCTTTCTTTTGTGACTTAAAAATTTAACTATTTTATGTAAAACTAGGAATATTTGGGATCTCTTCATTAGTGTCAGTGTCCATGCAAGCACACAAGGAAATAGAGCATAGCATATGTTTTATGAAGTTGAAACTTATATCCAGAAGGCCCCTGTGAAGTCATCGACTGGGTATTTCTGATCTGGTAGTGTTGGGGTTGGAGTTGGTGCAGTGGCAGCCATACTGGGAGAAGCTCAGAAACCTTCTTCATTCAGAACAGCAAGGCTTTCATCTGTTGTCCTCATTGACTTCTGAGAAAGAGTTCCTTTAAACATAGGTTGAAGCTCCTCTTTTAAAAATTGTGTGTCTATTTTAAGTCCTTAACTTATAGACAGGAGTTCAGAAAGGTGGTGGAATTCAGTGAGGTTAAGTGGTTTGGCCCAGATCACACACTTGGGCAATGGCAGAATCAGGACTGAAATCCAGCTTTGCTCTCTCCACAGTGCTCTGAGACTCTGATGTTTGTGTCAGCTGGAGCAATATCCTAATGTTTAATTATGTCTTTTTCCTTCCCACATCCTGGCTCTGAGAAGTGTATTCACCCAAGTTAATTAGAGAACCAGAGGGAGGTTTCCGTGCCGGGAAAGGAGTGTGCTTGCCACTGTTAACACACGTTCCCCAGGATCCCAACTTAGCTGATATTAATGATCATGCGTTCATAAAGTATCTTCTTTCCAACTCATTTTATGGCCATCTGACTAATTTGGTTCATGATTTTCTACTCTTGTAAGTTTTTTATTGTCCTATTGTCTGGTATACTTTTTTATCCATTATAGATGCCTAGTATTGGCTCTGTTACATTGGACCTAGTGAGGATTTGCTCCGTTCTGTACTTCTTTCTGTTTTCTCCTTCCTGTTGTTTGGTGCCAGGATATCTGGTGTCTGGTCAGAGGAACAAGGAGTCTCGACAGAGGGAAGTCAGGAAGCAAATCTGGGAAATGACCTGAAGGTCCTTGTTGACTTGAAAGAGAAAAAGTGGAGGAAGGTTCACACTTATGAGAAGACAAGTGACAGGACAAAAAGTGAGAGGGCAACTGTCATGGCCGAGGGTTGAGAGGTACACTGGGAGAGTTGCAAACAGGGACATGATGGAAAGAGGTCAGGCCTAGGCCACTTTCTTGGATATTCTGCTCCCAAGTTCCAGAGAACAGAGAAAAGTGGAGAGGGACAGGGTGGAGATGGGAACTCTTAACCATGCAGTTTTTGAAATTTGGAGCCAGTTAGAATTATATACATTACAAAAGCAATGTAAAAATAGATTTTAGGAAGTAACAGGGCCTTTGAGGTCTTCTTGCCCAATAGTTTTATCTTGCAAATGAAGAAAGTAAAGGCTAAGAAAAGTGAAAGCAAGTCCATTGGCTCAGTTCCTGGTGGAGCTGTGGGGTATTAGTCCTATGTTTTTCATCCATATTTACTCAGTTGCAAGAGAGAGAAAAGCCCAAAGCAAAGAGCTAGGTTTTATTCTAAATACATTTGGAAGTCATGGAAAGGAAATGATATACTCTGATATACATTTAAGAAGACAACTCCTGCTGTGTGGAGAAGGAATTGGAATAGGATAAGAGTGGGAATTAAGATAGCAGTTAGGAGACCGTTTCAGCATTCCAAGAACAAAATGATTGTGGCTGGGACAGGGAAGTTGAGGAGAAGGAGATATATTTTGAAGTTAAAATTTAGAAGACTTGATGGATTGGATGTGATAAGTAAAATGTAGAAGGAGTCAATGTTTTATGACTTGGGCAACTGGATGGATATAGGTGCAATTTCTAACATGGAGAAATGAGAAGGGAGTAACATGTGATTGAAGATCAGGTTGCTCTTATGCACCCTCTATCAACTGTTGAAACTGCCTATTTAGATCCTTGGATCATGACATGTTTCCTCAAGTCCTGCTGAATGCCATAGGGCAGTTTTTTGTTACCAGGATCCTTAATTATACAGGGTACCATGACAAAGTCTTATCAGTCATCTGCTTTGGAAGGACAAGCTAAGGAGATAAAGAAGGGAAATACCGTTTCCACTTTTGTTTGCTTTTTATCCACATGGAAATAGAATTAGAAACCCTTAGCCTTCCTGTGACCCAATAGGAGAGGCTTGAGTTGCACTTACTGGAGGAGAAAGGGTGGAAGGATATTTTCACAGATATGACTGAAAAGACCTGAGAAGGTAGGCCATCCCTGTCCAGCATGCTGTTGCCATAATTACTCATTCCACAAACAGGTTTTGAAATCCTTCTTAACGCCAGGTCCTCTTAAAGGCACTGGGACTACAGCAGGGAAGAAAACAAAGTCCTTTCTTATGGAAGTCACATTCCAGAATACTACTTATGTCAGTGCCTGCTTCAAAATATTTCAATGGTTTGTTGCCCATTTCAGCAGCCTAGAGTCCAACCCTGTGCTTAAATCAGAGCCATTGCTTGCTGTCCCCCAAACCATGTACGTTCTGTTCTCACCTTGCATTTGCTTCTCTTTTCCTCTTCAATCAGCCAATCTGACCAACTAAGGACTGATATTCAGTACCACACAGGTGTGCTGGCCAGCATCCACTTCTAGCTGGTTGATGCCTGTACTGAACCAGTTAATCAAAATGGCACTGTTATCCCTACACCTAACCTTCCATTTCATTCAGTCTCCCTTCTTTGGTCACTTTCTCAGCCTCCAAGGATCCCATCTTCGTTTGAACTCATGGCACTCATGGGTTTATAACACTTACTTATAAAACTCATGAACTTCCCCCTCCCCCCCAATTTAAATGATCTCTACACCCAGTGTGAGGCTCAAACTCATGATCCCAAGGTCCAAAGGCAGATGCTCTATCAACTGAGCCAGCCCTAGCTCACAGACTTTTTTATGACATCTGGTATATAGTTGTTTGCATTTTATTTAAAATTTTGACTTATGTGATTGTCTTTTCTTCCAAAATAGATGGTATACCCCTTGTACAACCCAGATACTAGATTTGTATTTATTAATTGACCAACATATCAGGAGGGACTCAGCATTTCCTAACTGTCTGCCGGGGATGTAAAGTGGTGAGGGACCCTATCTGCCGATATTCCATGTCAGTGTGCTATCTATCTTTAATTCCACCCTCCAGGGCTGCTTCCACCCCCAGCTCCTATATCAGCATCCCCTATCACCTTGGGTTTGCGGGGGCATCACCATGCCAGCACCCCTTAGGATGCTTGGCTAGGCTTGTGCATTAAAAGGGCTGTGGGATGTCTTGCTTGCCAGCCAATTTAATGCAGGCTGACACTCCTGGCAACCTGAATTAAGGTGGGGGAGCCAAATGCCCCAGAGAAGAGTCCATTTCTATGGCGATTAGAACAAGAAAATGACAGAGCAGAAAACACCTTTATTTTCTTCTTATATTTAAATGAAAAGAAGACAGTAATTAAGCCAGACCAGAAGAGGAGTTCTGATTGTTAATTGCTAAGGGAGGTGCAGTATTTTAATTTGTCCCAGTTCATTTGTACAACCAGGCAGATGAGGTATGTGGTCTGTGCTCTTGTAATGGTATAATGCTGACAGTCTGAGAATTAACTGTTTTTGGATGTTCCAGATTTGTTATTTTAAAACTGTAATTCTAATATGTTCCCCCCTCTGGGTAGATGCTGAGGAAAAGTGTCAGAGCCTTTTATCTAAGAACATGTGGCTGTAGAGTCATGACTTCCATAGACCCATGATGGTTTATGGATTTTATTTTTAAAGATTTTATTTATTTTTTGAGAGAGAGAGAACACGAGGGTGGGGGCTGAGAGGGAGAAGCAGGCTCTCTGCTGTGCGGGGAGCCCGATGTGGGGCTTGATCCCAGGACTCTGGGATCATGACCTGAACCGAAAGCAGATGCTTAATGACTGAGCTACTCAGGTACTCCATGGCTTGTGAATTTACTCATAATCTCCAAATTATTTAACCAAATTAATTGTTAATTAATTAACAAATTATTTAAAGGCTTTCACCTTTTAGCTAGAGTTTTAGAACAAGAGGCTCCATGGGACTCTGTAAAACATTTAATATTGCTATTTCTAATTATAAAGCAATGTGAGCACACAGTAGTACTCAGTTACTGGTGTAACTGATTCCTTGTCTATAGGGGCAACATTTGATGCATTTTGGATAATCTTTTGGAAGTAATGATAATTTCAAATGTAGGAGGAAGGGCTCAGCTCAAAAAACACATGAATCAACTCTTTGAACACCGCCAGAATGGGATGCACTGAACTGGAAACCATGAAGGTCATGGCAAAAGGCAGGGGTTTGCTCTTCCAGCTAACCATCTGGGAAACTTAAAAAATGCAGATGCCTAGATCCCACTCTAAACTGGTATCTTTTTGATCACCTCCCACACAGGCAATTCTAATAGACATCCAGGGTTGAGGAGTTGAGGAGCCCCTGGTATGAAGTATAGTTTGGTTTTCAAGGCACTTGGAGTTTAGTTGGGAATATAGGACTTCTATTTATATCTATCACTCTGTTTTTTTGTTTTTTGTTTTTTGTTTTTTTTTTTGTTTTGTTTTGTTTTTGGTTCCTTACACAGAAGTATATAAGTTTCAAGTGAGAAAGATGGACAACATGACTACTGTGTTTACAAGAACAGACCCCTAGAGGCTGGGGTGGTCATGAAGGAGGTAGGATTTGAACCTATGCTGTAAGGATGGTTAGGACATATATTTTAAAAAAATGTGTGAGAACAGGGCATTCTGGGTAGAAGACTAACTTCAACCTAAGCTCAAGTGCCTAAGCCCAAGGAAAGGGTGTATAAGGTATATGCCAGGTATTAATTGAATATTATATAGAAAATAGTGAGAAATCAGAGGGGCCTGCATAGGCCCTGGGTCTAAATACAGGGATTGGAGTTCTGTCTGTGCCACAAAATAGCAGCTTATGTTGACAAGCTGTTTCACATCTCTAAGCTCCAGTTTCCACATCTGTCAAAAGTCGGACAATAGTTCCTGTCAGGTTGTTCTGAACCAGTAAGGTAATATGTATACAAGCAACTTGGTAAACCACAGAGCCCCACCCAATGCTAGCTGTTGTTATCACTGTCTTTTCGAGGGGAAGGCATGGAAGATTTTAGAGCAGAGGAGTGATGTATAACAAGTGTTAATAATTCATCCAGTTTTTTTTTATGAGTGGTGAAGGAAATAGCTAAAAATAAGTATTTATTATCAGTGCATTATTTACTGTAATTGTGTTTAGGGACTTGGAGCCCAGCTTTCAAAAAGAAGATCACCCTAATTGCCCATCACGGTTGCTACAGAGGCTATGCCTGATGAAGCAGAATGTGAGTACCACACTTCCAAAACAACTCAGTGCATAGTGCGTGAGGCTCTAACAGCTTTGAGGAAACTTCTGGTTATTAATCCTTGGAGCACTAAAGTTATTGCTGTACCTTGTAAGAGTTCATCTCATTCCCTTCATTTAAATATAACCAACTTTTTAAAAGATTTTATTTATTTTTTTGAGAGAGATCACAAGTAGGCAGAGAGGGAGGCAGAGAGAGAGAGAGGAGGAAGCAGGCTCCCTGCTGAGCAGAGAGCCCGATAAATATAACCAACTTTTGAGAGATCTATAGCAATTTTTAATTTAGTGGGCTGTCCAATATGGTGTCTACTAGCCACATATGGCGATTCAGTGTTTGAAGTGGGACCAGAAACCAAGGAACTGAATATTTAATTCTAACTCATTTTAATTTCAATACAAAAAGGTGGTAATTCAGTCATTGGAAAATGTTTAACCGTGTTTGGGACATGTGAATATATTTTTGCAAGTTGGTACTTCATAAAATCTAAATATAGATCAAGTATTTTTGATTAAAGGCCAGCATCTGAATTGGAGGTATGTAAATGCAAAATACATACGAGATTTTGAAGACAGAACAAAAAAGAATGTAAAGCGTCTCATTAATTTTTAATATTGATTAATGTTGAAATGATAATATTTGGATATTGTTTAAATAAAATCTATAACAATTACTGTATGTTATTAGAATTAATTTCATCTCTTTTCACTTTTAAAAATGTGACTACTAGAAAATTTAAATTACATATGTGCCTCGCATTGTATTTCTTTTAGAGCTGATCTAGACTTGGCAACACTTCAGGTAATCTTAAATTTAGGCTTAGATAGCCTGATTGAGAAACATAGAGTGCTGAATAGAGGGTTGGGATTACCAAGATTTTCTGGTTAAGCAATTTCCTCTTGGCTCTTGGTTCAGGCTCGTGGGCTTCTGTTCTAGGCTACAAATAGAGCGCCATGTGGATTACTGTAATTCTGTATTTGGATAATACAGCACTTTGTTAGATGGAAAGGGCAGAAAGGAAAAATGTTCTCTAGTTCCATTTTGCCTTTCGGTCATGCCCATAATTACTTAAATTATATTTGAAGGCTTGATCCTGAGAGCTGGGAATTCACCTGTATCTCCTTAACAACCGAATCCCACTCTGAGAGACACTAACAGAGAGATTTAAAAAATTTGTTTTTTAGAGGGGAGGTACACTGTAAAATCTCCCTGAGGTAGGTAGGCAACCTATTAATCACTTACTACTACAAAGACAATAAGCCATTTTGCTAAAGAAGGAATAAAGAAAGTGGGGGAGTGAGGAAAAGTGTGTGAGAGGCAACAGAATGCTGTTCCATTGGAAGTGAAGAGTTGGGTCTTAATGCAGAATGTGTTGTAGAAATGATTGTCAAAAGTAGGTTTTAGGAGATGATAGTAATATGCCACTTGGAATTTGGGTTTCACTTAGTTTTTGAACTCTTTTTGAAAATAAATTAAACATTATATTTCCCTCCCTTATATGTAATGAAGTTGAATATAAACTATTTTCTTTGAGGTTCTTCTTCCAAGGGTTTCCTTTCCATTTCCTAGTTGCTACAATTCTTTGCCCTGGTATGAATTAAACCATCTTTGTTCCAGCTTCCCTCTCTTGCTCCTTGCCTAAGCATCTCCCCTCTCCTAACCTAACCCTGCCCTTCCTCTGAACCTGCTTTGAGAAGGAGATCTTTCAGCACACACAGTAATAGTCAATCCTTTGTTAGTTTGTTTTTTACTCATTTGCTGTGTGTTTGTTACTTTTAGCCAAGGAATATTTACTACAAAATGAAAACTTAGGAAGAGCTCAAGTATGCAAAACAGGTAAGGTCTGAGCTTCTCTGAATGGAAGAAGGAAGAGCCCTGAAGGCACATGAAATTGATGAAGCGCAATTTTAAAATCACTGCCTTAGTCTGGATTTGATTCACTGTTTTATTTCTCTTGGGATATTTCTGTTTTAAACCTTGTCTCTAATAATACAATGCAAAGTCTTATATCTTAAAAGAGGAATTCATATATTCGTGAGCTGGCAGTAGGGGCTGTTGGTGACTTATGCTGGCCTCTGTCACAGTGTATGGATCATATTGAATGTCACGGCATATATTGACTTTTTTTTTTTTTCTGGCATTAGGCTCTGAGTACCTAGAAGGTGGGCATACCTAGTATCTTATGTATTTCAGCACATTTAGCACTAGATTAGCACCAAATTAAGCACATTTAGCATCTGGGACTTACTAGTTGCTTAATGAACATATGCTAAACTAAATCTCATTGAATTTGAGGTAAGGCTTTTCTAACATCTGTGAAATCAAACATACAGGCACTTGCTTTGACTGTATAGGCAAGGAAGTCCTTAGCCATGTAGCCATATATCTTTGTTCAGGATATCTCCTTAGTAAATTTTTGTGAAGTCTCTGGAGAATGCAACAAGTTTGTAGGAAGTTTAGAAAGCCTCTTAGTAAGGCCAGTTATTTTTGTTATGGTTATAAAAAAACACATGTTTGCAAGCCCCTCGGTCTTTCTAAGGAGAAAAGATTTCCTCAATGATACAGTCAAGAGATGGCCAATGGCTTGTTCCCTGTTACAGCTTCCATAATTAGGTCTTCTGGGATCTTCACTTTAGAGATTTACTAGAACAATTATGCAGATCCTCTAAAGCATTTAGGGAAATCTGAAGTTTTATGAACTACCAATCATAATACTATTAAACTGATGATATACAAAGACTGAGTTTTTTTTTTTTTTTTTTTTTTAATATAAAATAGTGGTGTCTGGGTGGCTCGGTAGTTAAGCATCTGCGTTTGGCACAGGTCATGATCCCAGGGTCTTGGGATTAAGCCCTGCATCAGGCTACCTGCTCAATGGGAAGCTTGCTTCTCTTTATCCCACCACCCCTGCTTATGTTCTCTCTTTCTCTCTCCTGCTGTCTGTCTCTCTCTGTCAAATAAATCAATAAAAATCTTTAAAAAATATATAAAATAAATAAGAAAACATTTTAGCCTAGTGAAATCATTTGGCATTAGAAATTCATTATTTTTCCCCATGGAAATGTTAATATTTGTGCTTATGTTTTATGTAAGTAGTATTAGTATTTCAGTCTTTTCATGGACTTTATCATAAAATACTTGTTATTGTTTATAATGATTTTTTTATTGCTTTGGGGGGATTAGTAACTTGGAGAATCCAAAGTTTAATGAAATTTTATTATTTGCAAATAATTAGTTTTAGATAAAAAGACCTGTAATAAGACCAGATTTATTCAAACAAGTTTAGAAAGTTGAAATTTATCTTTGTGCTACTGAAGAAATGAGGATTGACTAATGAAACTAATAATATAAACATGGTTAGAGAAAAGTTTAGCTCAATGATAGTAATAATACAATAACTACAGTAATAATTGCTCACATTTTCTGAAAACTTATTATGTGCCAGGTACTGTGCTAAGTGCTTTGTAACCAAGTCCAACTGAATCATCACAACCTCGTTCAAGATCTCCTATTATTATCACCCTCATTTTACAAATGAGAAAATGAAAGCTGAAGACAATAAAATAAGATTCATGAGCAAATTGTAATTCAAGAGCAAAATAGTGTGACTCAGGAATGAGAGCTCTTAAAAGTCATTCTCTGTGCTATGGATACATATTTGCAAATAAACAAAGCCTTAATTATAGATTTTTTTTTTAAGAGAAGGAGCAGACCTTGACAGCTTCCTCTTAATAATTGAAGTTCCAATGTGTACTTCAGTGTATAAAAGCTGCATGCTTGTATACTTAACATATGATGAACAAAGAAACAGAAACTTCTAAGAATATTAATTAGATGGATTCTTAACATCAAAGTTAATTTCTCATAATTTTAGACTCCTTTGTTGAATATATAGTCAATTCAATTTAAAAAATAACACACACTAGTTTTGCCTTTTCTTTCTTTCTTTTTTTTTTTTTTTTTTTTTCTTTTCTTTTCTGGGAGAAACTGGCACCAGCCATTTGCCTTTCCTAAGGTACTGAGATATGAATTCTCTTGTGCTACCCTGAGAAGTTAACTTTTTGGTTCAAAGGCTAATTTTCAGTTACTGGAGAAAGTCTGAACAGCTGCCTCAGCATCTTAAATGCCAATGAGGGTTCAGGCTTAAATGCCAACTTGGAGTCAGTGTGTCAATATGCCTTCAGCCGGAGCCATTTTAAGATCTGTGAGAAATCCCTCTCTTCGGGTGGTGGCTGCCTTTCTCTGCCCCTTTAAGAACAGTCCCAGGCCTTGTCCTGTTCAAGAACTTCACAGCCTGACTGTGTGGGTTCAGTCTGACAGTCCCTTGATGAGTCAATCTACTTACTGGCTCCAAGAGGGCCATTAGCATTGCCAGAGTGTACACTGGCTCCTCCACAGTTCCCAGATGACAGGTGGCTCTTGGTGATGGGGGAAATCAGACACACTGGGCATCAAAGAGCCCAGAGAGAAGTAAGATGCTGCCTTGGGAATTTAACTCTTCTGTCTAAAGCCAATTAAGAAGGGAAAAAATCAGAACAGCTTTATCAGAACATTAGATTACAGTAAGGGCTCAGGATTGACAGCTTGAGATGAAAGTGTTGTAGTCCGTTTGGGCTGCTGCAACAAAATGTCATAATCTGAGTGGTTTATAAGCCCCAGGAATTTGTTTCTCCAATTCTGGAGACCGGGAAGTGCAAGATAATGGTGCCAGTCATTTGGTGTCTGGTGAGACCTGCTTCCTCACTGACGGATGTCTTCTCACTGAAGGCTCACAGGATGGAAGGGACTACCTAGCTCTCTGGAGGCTCCTTCAAAGAGCTCTAATCTCAGTCGTGAGGACTCCACACTCATAACCCTCCTCCTAATACCATCATACTGGGCATCATACTGGGCATCATACTGGGCATATGAATTTTGGGGGAATACCTGTCTTCAGTCCATAGCAGGAAGTGGCAATGAAAGGCAAATATTTCACTAGCGTGACCAGGCAAACCTCAGAAGAGCCTCCAGAACTCACAAGGAGTAGTACATGGCATCAGGAATAACAGTAGATATGTAGAAAAAAGGCAGGAAGTAACTCAGGACCAGCTCCTGGGAGGGCTTCCAGCATGGCTGGCTTCAGAAGGGCCCTCTGCGTACAAAAGCTTTGCCTATAAATGATCTTCATTTGGAATGAAGACATGATAGTTTTTATAAAGCTACATTTTCACCCCAAACCAGTGACTTCATCATTTCATATATGAATAAGTTATATTGTTTGTCATGTGTATGACTCATAGCAATACTATAATTATAAGTAATTATAGGGGAGGTAGTCAGAAGAAGGGAATTAAAAGAGAAAAGATGTCACGAGAGGAAGAAACAGAGAAGACGTAACATCACAGCCCGGAATATGTTACTGCTTTTCTTCTGGGGAGCACATGGTCTGGTTAGAGGCCCCTCAAAGTAGACTTAGATTTTAGTTGAAAGTTGACAAGACAGTTTTCATTCCTGAACACCTGTCTCTTCCATGTGAGGACCGTGCATCATATGGCTTTGAGTGGTGACATTTATATGAACCATTTTATGATTGACGTGTGACTTTGTGCTCAAATCTGTACAAGGAGCATGTATACTTCTTGAAGCACGTGCTTGAAGTCTTGACAAGAACTTTTAATAGAGGAAAAAAAATCCACCAATCTATATCCTTAGAAATATGTAGATATCTCTTAATGTGGGGAGTTACAGAGGCAAATGTGGGCGGACAGGGAGATTTGAGCTTGTCGATGACTTACATACTTTCCATAGGTGAGAGTGGAAAGAGGGAAGAAGATAGGAAGCAAGAAAAGATGTTCTTCTTTCTAGAATGATTGCAGAGCAGCAATTCCACTGCCCAGTGATGAGACACCTTAGGAGATGCTTTTTCTCCTAACCCAGCACTTTTGGGGGGGGGGGTTGGCAAAAGAGTCCAGTTGTCTCCCTCCTTTATTGGGAGGGTCTCCCCCAGGCTTCAGTCCTCAGGATGACATTGCTCCCAGAGTAACAGCTGCCTGTGGCCCCTGAGTCTATGTGGAGAAAAGCCAGGGGAAATTTTGTGAATGAATGAGGGAGAACTTGTCCCCAATATTTTGTTTTGAAAATTTCAAACATACAGCAAGCTTGAAAGAATTTTAAATTAACACCCATAGACCTACCACTCAGTTTTTATCATGAATATTTTCTGTATTTGTTTCTTTCATATTCTTCCATCAACATGCATATTATTACTCAGAACTCATTGTTTATATTTTTCCTTCTATTGATATAAAATGTATGATAAAATGCCAAAATCTTTAGTACATATTCACTGACTTATAATAATTACATATGCCTGTGTGATTGATCCACTGTGCATCAAAATATAGGACATTACTGTTACCCCAGAAATTTCTTTCCTGTCCCTTCTCAGTCCATGCCATCCCTGACCAGAAAAATCACTGTTCCTTTCTATCTCCTGTATATTAGCTGTGTTTGCACCAGGACTTCATATTAAGTGGAACTATAAAATATTCTGTGTTTGTGTGTGTGTAAGGATGCTTACTTTGCATAATGATTTTTAAATTCATCCATGTTATGTATGGCAGTAGCTTGCTTCTTTTTTATTGCTGAGTGGTATTTCATTTGTGAATATACCACAGTGTGTTTACTGTTCTCTTGTTGATGTACATCTGAGCTGTTTCGAGTTTAGAGCTATTATGAATAAAGCTTCTATGAGCATTCTTGTACACTGCTTTTGCAAAAATACGTTTCATTCTCTTTGATAAATACCTAGGAGTGGGATTGCTAGGTCCCAGGTTAGGTGTATATTAAGTTTTATAAGAAATTGCTATAATGTTTCCAAGCTGACTATCTTATCTTGCATTTCTACCAAAGACACATGACTGTTCCAGTACCTCCACAGCATCCCCAATTTGGGCTGTTATCAGTCTTTTTAATATTAGCCATTCTGGTGGGTATGTGGTGGTATCTGCCATGATCTGAGTGTTCCGGTCTCTCCAAAATTGGAATGTTGAAATTCCAACCCCAAAGGTGATGGTAGTAGGAGGTAGGGCCTTTGGGAGGTGATTAGGTCATGAGAATGGATCACTCAATTAGGGGATTAGGGCTCTTATAAAAGGGGCCCCAGAGAGCTTCCTAGTCCCTTCCACCTTGTGAGGATAGATGTCTGGGACCTAGAAGAGGACCCTCAACTGACCATGTTGGCACCTTGATCTTGCACCTCGTGCCTCAGAATTGTGAGCAATAAATGTTTGTTTTTTGTAAGTCACCCAGCCTGTGGTGTTTTGCTATGGTAGCCCGAATGGACTAAGACAGTATCTCATTATGATTTTGATTTACATGAAGATGAAATTTTAATTAATTAATTTTTAGATTTTATTTACTTGAAGGTGAGAGAGAGAGAGGGAGGGAGAGAGAGAAAGCTTGAGCAGGGGAACAGAGGGGCCTAGGGAGAGGAATGAGCAGACTCCCTGCTGAGCCCAACGCTGAACCTGATCCTAGGACCCTGAGATGGAAGAACTGAGCTGAAGGCAGACGCTTAACTGAGTGAACCACCCAGGTGCCCAAGATGAATTTTTTAATTGCTTAAAATATGAGTGGGAGAAGAAGAGAGATCTTAAGAATACTAAAGAAGGTATAGTTATAGGAATGGGAGCACACTGGCTATATTGAAAAACCAATTAGAATCAATAATTTGGTAATATATTTAAATTTTACTGAGTTCGGGTTAAGGAGAGGAAGCCAAGAAACAGTTATAAATGTCAGAATCAGCTACTAATGAAGGAAATATATTAGGAGAAAAGCTTAGACAAGACCAAGAATGATATAGTCTATGCTATAGAATTCTATATGTAACTCTAAATAAAAAGAATAAGAATCTTAAGAAAATATAAATGAGATAAGAGTTATTATAATGTTACCCATTTATAGCTGTATATTTTTATTTCAATGCTATTCCTACCTAATAAACCTACTGAGTTTATTTTGCAATTATAATTTTAACTAGTTGTAAGGTAAATATTTGTAAAGGAATGTACAGCCATATGAATTAATCATCAGGTATAGAGGACACACTTAGATTGGTTAATAGTTTTTGTGTCCAAGTCATGTTATGTCTTCTGTACAGTAGTATTTAAAGAACTTTAAAAGCTGACGGGGATTTGAATTTTGTGTACTTTAATTGGTTCCCTTAGACTTTAATTAGGATAATCTACCTTATCACTATCACCATTGTATGCTAATGTTTTTTAACGTAAACTGTTACATTGAAAGAGCATTACATCTTTTGCATCCACTGTTAACTTCCACTTGGAACACTTAACCATTTATAATGTTCTGCAAGAATCATCACTGCCCAAATTTTAATCTCACAGTTTTGCCATTTGCGATTAAGAAAGTACATTAATTACATTAAAAAAATAAAATATTTGTGTTTTTGTTTTAGGTCCTGTATTCGAGATCAAGCAAGATTTTTTTCAAGAAGCAAAAACTCTCATTGCCCAACATTATGAGAAAATAAATGAGGTTAATGCTTTTAATCTAACTTATTTTCCAGGAAACTAATAACTGTTTTTGTATTTTGTATATATATTTTTGTATATATATATATGATTGTATATATATATATGATTGTTCCAAATGGTTGCATGAACCCTAGTAGATTCTGAATAGAAGAGAAAAATGAAATCTTTACTAGCTATAAAAATCAATTTTAAATTGCATTTAAAAATAATATTTTTATAGCTATAAAGATTATTTAATTACATGTATATTTGCACATTTAATCCTAATCCAATTTTTCATTTTTTCTTTTGATGAATTATAACAGAAATATTTGAATTACATATCTCAAATAAATATCCATTTTAAACACTATTAGATAAAACTAAACTAGGAAATATGCCATGAGGTGTGTGCCCCCAGCATGACATGCTTCCTTGTTTCTTCTTCCATATCACCATGCATTAGAGCCGTTTACCATCTGATCATTCCTTGAGGACAGTGACTCTTATTTGGTTGTTGCATCTCCAGCAAAAAACTTTGTGGCTGGCTCAATAAATATTTGCTGAATGGCATAGATTTGGAAGATCAGAAGGAGTGTGAGGTACTGGGTCTGCAAAGAGATAAGAGAGTCAGCACAGGATGAAATTTTAGTAGTAAGCATCTCCAAAGGAGGTGGGAAATTTTGGGGAGCAGCAGCTATTGTGACAAATGGGTCTTTGGGAGACAGGTGAGGGAAGGTGATCTTAAGATGGCTTTGTGTGTGCCACACTATACTCTCCCCTTTTGAATACTCTTATTTATTTATTTTTTTTTTTAGGATCTTATTTGTTTATTTGAGAAAGAAAGAGAAAGAGCATAAGCACAGGAAGTTTAGGGTCAGAGGGAGAAGCGTACTCCCCGCTGAGCGCCCCAATGCATATGTTTTTTAAAGATTTTATTTATTTATTTGAGAGAGAGAGAATGAGACAGAGAGAGAATGAGAAGGGAGAGAGAGGGTCAGAGGGAGAAGCAGACTCCCCATTAAGCAGGGAGCCTGATGCAGGACTTGATTCTGGGACTCCAGGATCATGACCTAAGCCGAAGGCTATTGCTTAACCAGCTGAGCCACCCAGGTGTCCCTGAATACATTTAAAAAAAAAAACCTGTATCTTGGATAACGATTTCAAATACTTTCAATGCTTACGGTGTGTGTGGGAATGTTGTAATTGTCACATATATTTCATTTGAATGGTCCTCTAGGCTGAAGCTGGTTTTAATTTATAATGAACATTGTTTTATATATATATATATATATATATATATATATATATATATATAATGAACATTTTAATGAACATTTTAATTTATAATGAACATTGTTAATACTGCTTAACTAAGTTTTTCCCCTAATCAATTAAAAATAATTTTAAATTATATTGATTTCACTAGTAGACACATGGAATGAAAACTTCACAGTCTAAACAGTTCTTAAGTTGTACTTTAGAACCTTGACTTTTTAAAGAGTTTTATCCAGTCATAAGAGTATACTTATCCATCTTTGGTTGCTTGGTAAAACAGTACTAGCATATTAAAACCTCCTTATTGGTGTCTTGAGTTGGCAACTTTTTTTTGGAGGGGAGTGATGAGGGCAGGGAACTATAGCTCTACCTATGGGGCAAGAGAATGTCTAGAATAGAAAAATTATGATTGTTTGGATAATTACCTATCAGAGACCTGGGACTGTATTATTTTTCTTTTGCTCAAGCTAGTCAAAATTAAGAAGGAATTAAGTGATTGAAAGGATCTAAAATACATACCTGATTATTAATATACTTTTATTGAGAAACTACCTCCATGTATGAGCTGTAATTTCTTATATTCAACAGAGAAGAGGTTTGAGAGTGTTAGCATTTTATGGAGATTCAAAAATTCTTGAAAGATGCTTGAAAATTATTAAATTCTTGTATGCTTACTATTTGAAAACTTTAAAGCTGCATTTGAAAATATCACATGGGAGGAGAAAATTACTATTGGAGAATTTACATTTTTTTTTCTTTTGAAGTGGAATATAACCCTCATTCTTGTTAAGGCTTTTGGAGAACTATAAAGGATAACACCTGCTTTACCTGATTACTGTCATGTGCTTTATAGTAAATATCTTATATAGTAAGATACTTTATAAAATGCGTTTGGTAGATAGAATTTTATTAACTTATTAATAAAATGTATTATATACTTTTATTATATAATTAATATTAAAATTAAATTTTATTAAATTTACTTTTGTTTTACTCACAGAATAAAGTTCAAGGTACTTCTATAAATGTTTTTAAAAATAAACATCAAAACCCCAAGTCTGGCAAATTCATACCTTTGGAGATTAAAAAAAAGGAAACACTTGATGTGGTCCAAGAATTTCGGACAGCACACAAAAGTATTTGTTTTCCCAAACACCTGTTCAAAAGTGAACATTTTAAGGAGCCCTCACAACGAACTTTCAAGGAGCCAGACATTTTTAGTGTAAAGGAAAAATTCAAGGACTGTATGGATCTAATCACGAAAGGTAAGTTTTTGGTGTAACAAAGAAGTTCAGTAAGCCAACTGGCAAAACCGTTTGCTTCTGGTATGCTTTTAATGAAATTTCCTTGCTGAAACAAAAGCCCACACTTTAAATCTTAGCAGTGGAAGGTGGGGAGGCATGATTAAAAGAGTTACTAAGCTCTGGGGCCACCAGAAATTGAGAGGAGAGTACACTAATGGGAACAAGGAATTTATGGGGACAAAGTTGCTTAGCCACGTCTTCCAACAGAGTGATAGTTCTTCTAATATAAGACCTCAGACTGTAGTTCACAGTTAATAAGACAGTGAGAGGTTTATGGCTTTGAATTCTATTGTTGAGTAGGATAAATAGGGTAGGCAAACTATCTGTGAATGTGTTCCCCCCAAAAGATTTTTGGGAGCTATAGAATTCCTATAAGACAAATTGTAGTTAAGATTTACTTTTTATCAGGAACTTGGTAAGATGGAACCCAGAAGTCTATTTGAGCAAAGTGATACCGTTTTCCGGAGACTAATGGCTGGAATAAATGACTTCTCATGACACATTTCTGTTTAAGCCTTCATAACTTCACCTCCACTTTTCCTCTCTTGTTATTGCTTGTTATGTTATTCTTTCATTTGAATTTTTTTTTCATTCAATGAGTGCCTGCTCTGTGGCAGGCACTATGTTAGAAGTTGGATAAACAAAGATTAAAGGGCTCATAAAGTAATGGTGGAGATGAATGCCTGGGTAATTTTTTATTTATTTATCTATTCATTCATTCATTCATTTATTTATATTAATATATAATGTATTATTTGTTTCAAGGGTACAGGTCTGTGAATCATCAGTCTTACACAATTCATAGCACTCACCAGTATCCATCCCCCAGCCACCCCATCCCTCCCACCCCCCCTTCCACTCCAGCAACCCTGTTTGTTTCCTAAAATTAAATCTCTTATGGTTTATGTTTTCCCTCCCTTCCCTGTGATCCTGTTTTGTTTCTTAAACTCCTCTATCCGTGAGCTCATATGGTACTTGTCTTTGTCTGATTGACTTATTTCATTTAGCATAATACCCTCTAGTTCCATCCACATTGTTGCAAATAGCAAGATTTTGGGTTTTTTGATGGCTGTATATATCTATCTATCTATCTATCTATCTATCTATATATATATATCATATCTTCTTTATCCATTCATCTGTTGATGGACATCTAGGCTCTTTCCATAGTTTGGCTATTGTGGGCATTGTTGCTATAAACATTGGGGTGCACATGCCCCTTCAGATCACTACATTTGTATCTTTAGGGTAAATACCTTGTAGTGCAATTGCTGGGTCATAGGGTATGTCTATTTTCAACTTTTTGAGGAATCTCCATACTGTTTTCCAAAGTGGCTGCACTAGCTTGTATTCCTACCAACAGTACGGGAGGGTTCCCCTTTCTCTACATCCTCACCAATGCCTGTCATTTCCTGACTGGTTAATTTTAGCCATTTTGACTGGTGTGAAGTGGTATCTCACTGTGGTTTTGATTTGTATTTCCCTTATGCTGAGTGATGTTGAACACTTTTTCATGTGTCTGTTGGCCATTTGGATGTCTCCTTTGCAGAAATGTCTGTTCATGTCTTCTGCCCATTTCTTGATTGGACTATTTGTTCTTTGGGAGTTGAGTTTGGTTAGTTCTTCATAGATATTTGGATACTAGCCCTTTATCTGATATGTCATTTGCAAATATTTTCTCCTGTTCTGTCGGTTGTCTTTTGGTGTTGTTGACTGTTTCCTTTGCTGTGCAAAAGCATTTGATCTTGATGAAGTCCCAGTAGTTAATTTTTGGCCTCGTTTCCCTTGCCTTTGGCGATATTTCTAGGAAGAAGATCCTGTGACTGAGGTCATAGAGGTAGCTAGCTGCCTGTGCTCTCCTCAAGGATTTTGATGGATTCCTGTCTCATATTGAGGTCTTTCATCCATTTTGAGTCTATTTTTGTGTGTGGTATAAGGAAATGGTCCAGTTTCATTCTTCTGTATGTGGCTGTCAGATTTTGTTGAAGAAACTGTCTTTTTTCCATTGGACAGTCTTTCCTGTTTTGTTGAAGATTAGTTGACCATAGAGTTGAGGGTCCATTTCTGGGCTCTCTATTCTATTCCACTGATCTCTGTATCTGTTTTTGTGTCAGTACCATACTGTCTTGACGATTACAGCTTTGTAATAGAGCTTGAAGTCTGTCATTGTAATGCTGCCAGCTTTGCTTTTCTTTTTCAACATCCAGTTGTGACAATTGCTGTACTAGAGATAAGTACAAAGCATTATGGAGATATTGAAGAGTAATTAACCTAGTGCCAGAATTAAAGTTTGTCAGGAGTGATCTCATTAGGGGCTCTCTGGGTGGCTCAGATGGTTAAACATCTCTGTGTCATGATCTCTGGGTCCTGAGATTGAGCCCTGCGTTGGGCTCCCAGCTCGTGGGGGAGTCTGCTTCTCCCTCTCTTCCTGTCTCTCCCCCCGCTCGTGCTCTCACTCTGTATCTCTCTGTCTCAAATGAATAAATAAAATCTTTAAAAAGAAAAAAAAGGAGCTCTCATTAGGAAGGGGTTTAAGGAGAAGTTTGTTAAATGCAGGGTGGGAAAAGAAGAGGCCATTTTGAGCCATGGAAGAAAAATATTAAAGCTCTGAAGGAAGACAGATTGTGATGCATTTTGGGAAAGGAGAGATGTGATAAGAAGTGAGGTTAGGAAGGCGAGCAAGGCTAGAAGAGAATATAATTAACAGGCCAAGGATTTGAACCCATATATAAGAGAAAGCCATAGGTGATTTCAAGATGAGGGCAAGAAAGAAGGTAGAAAGGGGTTTACAACAGCATTTCTCAAAGTATAGTCTTCTGAACACTAGTTCTGAGGGATTCTGCTCAGCAAAAGGGCTCTCTGGTGAGATGAGTTTAAGAAAATACATTTACTGGTTGAGATTCATGTTAAGCATTAACATATTGAAAGCTCTGTGAAATGCTGCAGGAAAGAACTCTGTTGTTTTTAACCTGGCTATCACCAAATCACTTGACCAAAGAATTCCTAAAGAAAGATTTTGAGGTGGCTAGACTGGAAAACTGGGTAGATAGACATCATTAAGTTGAGATCAGAATTCAGAGGGACAACTGGATTTTAAGCAGTTGGAGAAGGGGATGGGAAAATCAATGAATTCAGTCTTAGATCTGCTAAGTAGACATGCATATGGAGACAGTCATCAGGAAGCTGGAAGAGAAAGATAGGTGAAGATTAAAGATTGATATTGGGGGTCACTATCCTGCCATAATTATGGGGGTCATGTGTTTGTTCAACCAACATTTACTTACAGTGTAAGATGTATAGAGACGAAAGATATGCTACTTGTCCTCAAGAATTTCAAACTTGACATATGTAATTTATATGTGGTTGGATGAAGAAGGATAAACAGACAATTATAATATAGTGTGGCCCATACTGTAATAAAAACAAGCTTTACTGCTTTGAAATCAGTAGGAAGAATACCTAATTCAGAGATGTATTCCTGGGAGATTTAAAGTCTTTGGTACATTTTGGAGGATGAATAAGTTTACTGAAGAAAGAAAAATATTTTATCTAGTCAGATAGTCTAACCTCTACGTGATAATGGATATCTGAGAAAGTGATAGTGGTATATTTGTGGGAGCTAAAATGATTTTACATAACTGAAATGAGGATTGAAGAGTAATTAGAGATAAGACCAGATATTGGAGAACTTTTAATTTTAGCCTAAAAGCAATGGGAACCCTTCAAATGTTTTAATAAGAGGTTGTAGTGATCACATTGGCATTTTAGAACATTTCTGGGAGCAGAGATGAGGTGTGATGAATTTTGGAGGCACAGAGTCTACCAATGAGGGGACAAACTTAGATGAGAAAGGATGACTTGAATTAAGGTAGCACCCCTGGCGACAGAACTGAGGGGAAAGATTTTAGAGATATTTGAGAAGTAGAGTTATCTAGATTTGGTCTTTGGCTGCCTTTGGGAAGTTATTATAAAAAAAGAGATGAACTAACAAATATATTGGCTGGTTTGCAAGCAGAAGAGAAAGGGCATAGTCATACCAGGTATCTGGGTCCTTGGTTTTGAGCAAATGCCCAAGACTTATCATTGCAGCAAAGATCAGATTAAGGGTATGTCCTTCCTAACCCAGGACATTATCTCTGATCACCTTCAGGCACTTACCATTAAGTTGAAGGACTAAGGTAAGGGGTGAGGAAGTGAAGATACAAAAGAAATTTTAAAGCTATGCTTAAAAAAAAAATTGAATGTGGTTATTGGCATGAAGAATTAATTAAAAGAAAATAGATTTAAAAATCTACCAAATATTTTAGGCAACTTTATTGCCAAAGAAACCATGAACCTTGATTTAATTGAATATTTAAAAGTAAAATAAGGTGGCTTTATTTGGAAGTGACCCACAAAAGCTGTACAGTTCCAAAGAGGATAATAGCAAGATATGGCCAACAAACAGGGAAAAAAAAACTTCCCAGAGCAGGTCCAGGGCCACTAAAAAAAAATGAATAAGGGAGTTTACTCTCAGAACAGAATCATTGTATACTCAAAGAACTTTCCCACTTCCAGGGTAAGGGGCTTCTCAGTGCCTCCCCAGCAGATTCTATAACTTATTCGGTATGGTGATTCTCTTTTTTCCTTTCACTAATAGAGTTTTTCCCAAGGTTAGCATCTACCTACCCTACTACTGGCTTCCGACTACTGGATATTGTGTTCTTGTGGGGAAAGGTGGAAATAATTTTTATGTTTGGTACACGTTTTTATCTGACCAGAAGGAGCCACACCTGCACCTGATGAGGTAGACTGCAAACAGCCAGAGATTCTGGGCTCTGAGCTGGATGTAGTACTTTGGTTGAACTTTAGGCTCTCCTTTGGGGAGAGGAAGAGTGTGATTTGTCAGGAAATAAGAATGGATAGATATTTGATGTCTGATAGGGCTGACTGTGGCAAAGACGTTCTAGTTTATCAAACTTATTACTATATCATTTCTTCCTAGGCACTTGGCAGTTAGGTAGAGCTATGTGACTGGGGTTTAGCTCAGTGGGTTATGGCTGGAAGTGATGCCCATCCAAAAAATGTCTAGTGTTCTCCTCTCGATGTGGTTCCCATATTTTCAATTATGAAGACTCTTTTCCAATACTCTTAAGACAATTACAGTTCCACTTATAGGAGAATGGTAAAAGTGCTTTTAATAATGGTTGATTGAAATTTTTTTGTTGAGATATTCAGGATACATACAAAGTCAGTATGGGGAATGCAAAAAGTGAGAAAAGTGGTGGTGATTTGCTCCCTCATGGAACTTGTAGTGTAGCTGGAGGAACAGGTATAAATTAAATAATCACTTATATGCAGTTGAGAATAGATAACAAATGAATGAGACCTGGACTGGGGTCAGCAAAGGCTTTCCCAAGGAAATGACATTTGTAAGCTATGAAAGATGTGGAAGAATTACTCAGTCAAGAAGTATTGCCTGCTTGGAGTTCTAGGCCATGGGAAAACCATTTGCATTGGCCCAAAGGAGGGAAGCACAGAAGTGATTTCAAAGAAGTGCAAAAAGAACTAATGTGGCTACAGTTCTGAGATGGAGCAAGAGAGGGGTAAACTGTAGCTGTCTGAAAAACAGAACCTGTAGTCAGTGCTGTGCCAGCAGATGCTTAATAACTATGGACAAGAGGGAGGAAGCCTGATTTATAGCTTTGCCAGTTTCCGTGGTGTAAATACTCTAAAGTAGCCAATTTCAAGCTACTGGTGTTACATCACTTATCACATGAGTTGGGAAGAGATGCTCATGGTTTGCTCTGAGAGTTGTGGCAAACACATTTCATATACCACTTGAAATTCTCCCAAATGTACTTCTTATTCCAGCTTCAGATATAGAGGCTGCTTCCTTCTCCAGGGTTCCCTGATGCCTTCCTGGCTTGGGACACCAATAGGAATGGGCTCAGCACTGATACATGAACAACCAGAAAGGGAGGATAAGAACAAATGAATAAATTTCTTCCTTTCTTTCCCTGGGCAAAAGAGTCTCAGTGACACTCTATGAAGCTTCTCAGAATGTCCCAAACAGTTTCTGGTAGTGATGGTCAACTCAAAAAAAAATTCTTAGATTAGTCCTTTCTTTCTCACTTTCTTTTTTCCTTAAAATACTCTTAAAAGTATTTTGATGGTGAGTTGTCAGTACTTGCTGAAAGACTGGGTGTGGAGTGTGAGGGAGAGAAAGAGTCAAGGAAAGATGATTCTTAGACTTTAGACCTGATGAACTGGAAGATAGGAATTGCCATTTTCTGAGACAAGGAGGAGAGGAACAGGCAGTTTTCAATGGACAGAAACCTAGAGTTGAGATTTGGACACATGTTTAATGTGGCAATCATACATACAAATGAAAGTGTCAAATAGGTAGTATGTAATGTAAGTGTGGGCTCAAAGGAAAGAAAGATTGGAGTCATTCAGGTACAGATCAACATTGTCTAATAGAAATATAATATGAACCACAAATGTGACTGAGAATTTTCTAGTGGCCATGTTAAAAAGATAATAAGAAATAGGCAATGGGCACCTGGTTGTCTCAGTCAAAAGAGCAAGTGATTCTTGATCTTGGGTTTGTGAGTTCAAACCCGTTATTGAGTATAGAGATTACTTAAATAAATAAATAAGTAAATTTTTAAAAAGAAACAGGAAAATTAATTTAAATATTTAAAAAGATTTTATTTATTTGAGAGAGAGAGAGAGAGAGAAAACAAGTGGTGGGGAGGGGCAGAGAGATGGAGAAGAGGAGAAGCAGGCTCATTGCTGAGCAGGGAGCCCATGTGGGGCTCGATCCCAGGACCCAGAACTCATGACCTGAGCTGAAGGCAGACATTTAACTGGCTGCAAGCCTTTCAAGTGCCCCGGAAAATTAATTTTAATAGTAGATTTATTTAATCTAATATATAGAAAATAGCCAATATAAAATTATTAGTATTTTAGTTTTTTCATACTAAGTCCCTCAAATCCAGTGTATATTTTAGAAATTGGACTAGCCACATGTCCAGTGCTCAAAGTATTATGCCCAAGTTTTCACATCCGAGAGACCACCAAGGAGCCAACACCGATGCAATCACACGAGGGTTATTTGACAAGCTTAACCTTGGGCCCAAGTATACCTGACACAGCGGAGTAGGGACTTGGACCCCGAGCTTAGTTAAGGCAGGGGTATTTATGGGTTCCTGTTACTAAAGCAGGGTGGGGATTCCTGTTACTAAAGCAGGGTGGGAATTTCTGCAACCAAAGCAGGGTGGGGGTCCTTGTAACTAAAGTAAAGTAGGGGAAAGTTCAGCCCTTGGACACAGGGGTCTGAGATGACTGCTGGAGCTAGGATGGCTGTACTTATGCTAAGGCTAAACCTGAGGTGGGATGGCCTTAATTTTTCTCGGCCTCCACTCAAAGCTATGGTTGGTAAGTGGCTACCATATTGAACAGAATAGATAACAATTTTATTTACAATCATTGACTTTGATAAGATCATGTAAGAAATAAATGTAGGTGGAAAGAAAAAATCCAAGGACTAAGTCCTGGAAGTTTCCAACATTTAGAGGACAAAAAGAGGAGTACCCAGCAAAGGAAGTGGAAATAAACAGCTCGGGGGGAGTCAGGAGTGTGTGAGATGTTACTCATATTTCCTTTTAAAAAAATTTTTTTAAGGATTTATTAATTTATTTTAGAGAGAAAGAGCATGCCTTTGCATGCATGTGAATAGGGGGAGGGGCAGAGATAGAAGGAGAATCTCAAGCTGACTTCCAGGTGAGCGTGGAACCCAATGTGGGGCTCAATCTCACGACCCTGAGATCATATCCTGAGCTGAAACCAAGAGTTAGATGCTTAATCAACTGTGTTAGAGTCATGCAGGCACCCCGTGTTACTCATATTTCAGTCAAGCAGGAGGAATCCCTTAGACAACAAGGAAAGCTCACCCATTGTCCTAGAAGGAAGACAGGGCCATGGACATAGACACAGGATGATTATTGGTAGATCAGATGGCAAGATTACTACTATTTTTTTTTTTTCCTAGTGAAATTAGAAGTGAGATCTTTACTTGAAGTTGGGATGAAAAGTATTGGGTTTTGAGGAGTGAGGAGAAGGGTGAAATAATTATAATCTGGGTGTGGGAGTGCTTGGATTATGAAATGATAATTTGTTGTGAAAAATATACCCCCTCCTTTTCTTTTTAAATAACACAAAAGAGAAATAGTTGAGAAGTGTCAGTAAGGATAAAGGAAGAATTTGAATTTATCTCTAGCCCTAGAGTATGGGAGGTAAGAAGAGAAGCATAGTTACCCCTTGAGAGAGCTGTTGAAGAAGTTGTGCCCTTAGGAAACTAAGGGTGGTTAGAATGAGAACATAGAACATAGCTAGAATATCACTTTAGTTGATGAAAGATCTGGGGTTTCTTAGGGTTCAGTGAAGAATTTGGGGAGGTGATTTAAGGAAGGATGAAAGAGTGTAGGTCTGTGGAAATTAAGGCAGCAAAGAGAGTGAGAAGTCTAGTTCTAAGGGTCTTTTATAGAAGGTGAGTAACTAAAAAAAAAAAAAAAAAAAAAAGAAGGTGAGTAACTTGTCCTAATGGTAGTCTCCTTTTGGGGATTATTTTCTTTGGTGGTTTGTAATCAGGAGACCGAGGATCTTGGGGTAGGGGATGTGAGAAAAAAGTCAGGGTTTATGAATAGTATGAGGAGGACTGCAGTCGTCCTGAAAATCCTATTATAGGCTTTGTTGGAGTCAGAGACATTTTACTGGGAGCTTTTGCATGTGTCCCACCAGATAGCTGTGAAGTACTGATCTTAGAGTTTATATTTGAATTAAAATAGGAATTCATTTCTCAAAGTTCTTATCTCAAAAAGTATATATTAAGTCTGTAACTTGGATCTATTTTTTAAACATATTCCCAATATTCATTTCAGTGTGAATGGAAGCATGATCTAAGATATCAGTGGTATTAATTCCAGAACTTGATTAAAGTTTGTGAGATTAGAAAGAAAAGTGAGTCCTGTGTGTATGATATATGTACCTCTTGCTCATGCTGCCCTGACAAATCATTGCATTATCTTCCATAAGCTAAACATCTATATGAGAATAGGCCAAACATTCCTTGAATTTGATCCAAGGATATCAACTTTAAAAATACACTGTAATAATTATAATGCCAGATATTTTTAGTAAATATGTTCTGCTTACCTATAATACATGTCCATGTTTTTCTTAATAGAGCAAAATCAGAAAAAATTATTAAATGATTTCTTCTTTGAGTATATAGATGTCCACAGTACTGCTTAACCAGTTTCTTTTGTCAAGCTGCCAAAAATTTATGGATCTTGATAATTAGAAATCAAACATAAAAATCTGTTTCTGGAATATATATTAAATATTATATTATAGTTACTGCATAATATATAGTATTCATCTCTTTATGTATTCCCTTAGGAACAAAAATTACTTAGGTATAATTTTGAGTCATTTAAATTTAAAAACATTTTAATTAAACCCAGTGAGATTTCCTGATAATCATGTCCAGCAAATATATTTAGGGTCAATATTGCATTGTTCCTTAACCAGTTTAAAAAAGAGTAGACGTACGTGTGTGTGTGTGTGTGTGTGTGTTTGCACATGTATATGTATTCTTTGGTCTCCAAACACAAATCTTCCTTTAAATATAAAATGAAGGCATAGTGAATTTTAATGATGCTTTAAAATAACTACATAGCTAGAAAGCACTGGAGAAATCTCTCAGGAAAAATGACTTTGTGTTATGTTTTTTTATTTATTTTTAACCCAGTGGTGAAAACTTACCAAACTGTTTTTGTGATCAACAATGGATATAAAATCTTCTATTTTATATTTTAGTGATTTTTAAGTGTACATATGATATTAACAAATACATTAAAATTATTTTTTTACTCATTCCCACAAAATTATTTGGATGAATTTAAGACCAAGTTCCGTAACAATTTATAAGAAACATGGAAGCTAAAGAAAAAAGAATAAAAAGAAGCATGGAAGCTAAAGATATTTTTTTAATGAGGTGGTAAATTATATTGAATTTGATATTACAAAATAATATGGTTTTTGGAGCTTTAGAACTTGAAGCATACTAATCTTCCTCTATGTATAAAAACAGACTCCACTTGAGAAATTTCTAAATGAGGGAATAAATTTGGGATAATCACAGAATTTTGCAACTGCTTCTCTGCTTCTTTTCATTTCTTTCTGGTTAGATTGGTATGTTTCCTCCCATTTCTTGCCAGTAATTTTCTTTTGCTTACCTATGCTCTTGGAAAAAAAAAGTTAAACAGAATTAAGATTAGCAAATTATGTATCTGAGTGACAAATGTCTTGAACACAGTTCTTCCTTACACTTTTTCTTTTTTTATGCTGACCTGGTAAATTCTGAAATAGAAAGATGCAGGGCAGGGACTCTAAGACAGGAGACTCATAGCTTCTGTAATAACATGGTTTACTATATTGAAATAGTCATAAAGTTCATTAGCTTTTAATAAAGTAATAGTGTCTTAAATATAAAAATTATTAAACATTATAAAGGATTTAGAGACAATTAAAAGACATTCTTTTTACCATCTGCATTCTATTATTTTATTAGTCCAGAGGATCATTTAGGGAATAACAGAAATCTTAGGATAGAGTACTGACTTGTAGCGGTTTTATGATTAAGTATATTTGTTCCATGTTTTGCTTTTGACAAGGAACACAAACAGAGAAGAACTGAGGCTAGTGAACTATTTTACAGTGGGCTAGGGTTCTTCCTAGTCATTTGTACATAAGCTTTTTTTTTTTTTTTAAGATTTCATTTATTTATTTGACAGAGAGAGATCACAAGTAGGCAGAGCAGCAGGCAGAGAGAGAGGGGGAAGCAGGCTCCCCGCTAAGCAGAGAGCCCGATGCAGGGCTCGATCCCAGGACCCCGGGATCATGACCCGAGCTGAAGGCAGAGACCTTAACCCACTGAGCCACCCAGGTGCCCCAAGCTTTTTGTACAAGTAAATAATATGAACTTCTCTGAGGATCTAAAATGAGAGTAGCTGCCTCCTAGAAATGGTTTCCTATTTGCAGTGAAAACTTTCAGTGGACCTTTGTTGCTTTTGGCTTCTCAGCATCCTTCAACCTTACCTCTGGTAACAGTGCTCAGATTTGACTTTGGAGAAATACTCCCTCCCACTTTGAGTTTGTGTAGTTTGGAAAGGGCTGTCACTGTCACACCACTCCCCCAACCCCTCACCGCCCACCTCTCCAAGTCCCAGTCTTGGCATGTGATTCAGGCCTAGCCAAAGGGAGGGATGAGCTTATTCTCCTGATCACAGTGATGGGCAGAGTGATTGGGTTTAAACCAGCAAGGATGATGTGAGCTTGGAGAACACAGAACTGAATTCTGAAATAGAGTCAACGTGGAAGAGTGAGCTGAATGATGCAGATGAACAAGACCTAATGATACTGTTTACGCCTCTGACCCAAGCTTTGCTTGGGACAGACTTTCCCTGGATCTTCCAGTTTATGTGAATTGATGAACTTGCCCCCTTGGAGAAGGTGGTATAGTTTAGTGGTTTAGAATGTGGTAGTTCAACTCCATAGATTGAAGTCTCAGTTTTCACACTCCTCAGTTTCCTCTATTTCTTTAAGGTAATTTGGTTTTCTGTTGGTTTTCACTGGTAGTCTCATGGAAACACCTTCTTTATCTGGTTATTGTAGGAAAAAATACACTTAAGGTGTGTGTAACAAGCTGAATCATAGATAAAGATATCACATCCTAATTCCTAAAACCTATAAATGTTCTCCCCTATTTGGAAAAAAGGATCTCTGTAGATGTGATTAGGTGAAGGATCTTGAACTAAAGAGATTATCCCAGATTATCCCAGTGGGCCCTAAGTGCCACACAAGTATCTTTTATAAGAGAAAGCCAGAGGGAGATTATGGACACACAGAAAAGGAGACATGGAGGCAGGATTGGAATGATGTGTCCACAGGCCCAGGGTTGCTGGCAGCTCCCAGAAGCTGGGACAGGCAAGGACTGGATTTGCCTGTAGAGACCTTGAAGGAGGGGAGTTCTGTTGACACCTTGATTTTGGACTTCCGGCCTCCAAAACTGTGAGAGGATACATTTCTGTTGTTTTAAGCCACCAGGTTTTCGGTAATTTGTTTCAAGAGTCATATAAAACTAATACAGTTGTCCTTCCAAAAGTAAGTTTCAATTCTAGACATCATGTAAAAAAATGATTTTTTTTTGTTATAATGAGTGCCGAAGTGTGATCAATAGGCCAGTTGTTTCAGTTTTCATTTCCTCATTCATGTTTATTTGGAAGTTTTATTATGCTCCTCATTAATAATCAGATAATCAGATAATGTGTACTGTGATCCCTGTCCTCATGAAGCTTTCAGTTTAGCACAATTACTTTGCCTTTCTCTCTCTCTTAAAAAAAAAATAAGATATTGCAGGGTTTTCTTCAGGGGAAGGGGAGACCAGGGTTATGAGTAATACTGCTTTTTTCCCCCTCCTGAATTTAGAGCTGATTGAATTGAGAAGACACAGGTATTGGGAAAATGGATATTAAAATATTCATTTTGGTACAGAGAAAGCTGATGAGAGAATATGGCTCTGGATAAGTAGCCCTGTGGCTTGTTAATACTCTTCCAGAATTACACTCACCCTCCTAGCCATAGGCAGAACTTGCCAGCAGCAGCCCTTCCTCCCCTGCTCTCTAAACCTGTAGTACTGAGGAGAGTATATTTGTTTGTTCCTTGCTGACAGGCTGGAGACACTGAAAGGACAAAGCCCAGCTTGGCTCTTCCAGTCAGAGTGAGAAGGGGGCGGGGTGAGGCAGGCCTGGTCCTCTTTCAAATCAAAGCCATGAGCCTTTCTGTCTAGTCATACCCTCATCTCTCTTGTATTTCTGAACTAAGGGAAAACATAAATATATGCGTGCTCCCAGTGATATATTTCTTATTATCAAAGACCACCGTGTTACCACTGGCAATATTTGCTTGTAGTCTGAGGCTTATATACATTTTGGAGGGTTTGGAAAAGAAGCAGCTATAAACTGGGTATTAGGGTAATTAAATCTTTTAATGGGTGGCATGTAATTTCCTCCTAGCAATGTTGGGCCCTTTGGGACATTAAAAAAAATGTAAGCCATGGAACACTTCCTTCCTCTTAGTGATTTATATGTAAGCCAAGGGACCCATAATTATTTCTGTCCTACTGTGTGGAAGTTAGTCAATGCTAACCACTAACATGTGTATTACTTTGTCCTTCGGGCACAGATCTGATCACTTGCTAATTAGTAAAATCAAGTAAAGTTTATTGTAAACATTTGAGTCTGAAACTTCTTATTAAGAAGTTAAGATCTTGGTTGTTTTTCTGCGACAATACCTTTCTGAGATTGATATGTTTTTATATAAAAGAAATAAGTAGAGGCTAACTTAATTGACTTCTCTTTTTACTAATTTTGAAGTGGAGGTTTTTTTTTTTTTTTTTTCAGTGACTTTCACACAAGCTGAAGAATACTATTAAGGCAGTAACCCCATTTTCAGTAAGAGACAGACTTTCGTCATTTTGAGGCTACATTATTAACATGTTCCCCTAACTTGTCTTCCTACTTCTGGTCTAAATCTGGACTCAATCATTAAACAAACTTAGAGTGATTTTTATGAAATGCAAATCCTACACTCTCTTTTTTTCTAAAATCCTTCAGTGTGTCTCCAGGGCCTATAGGATAACAGAGGTAAAATTATATATTTTATGCATCTCAACTATGATTTTTTTTTTCTTTTGAGTAGGATCCATACTCAGATTGGGGCTTAAACTTATGACCCTGAGATCAAGACCTGAGCTGAGATCAAGAGTCAGATGCTTAGGGGTGGCTGGGTGGCTCAGTTGGTTAAGCATCTACCTTTGGCTCACTACATGATTTCAGGGTCCTGGGATGGAGTCCCACATCTGGCTTCCTGCTCAGCAGGGAGTCTCCTTCTCCCTTTGCCTCTGCCTCTCCCTGCTTGTGACTGCATGCTCTCTCTTTCTCTCTCTCTGTCACATAAATAAACAAAATCTTAAAAAAAGAAAGAGTCAGATGCTTAACCGACAGAGCTACCCAGGAGCCCCCTAACTATGAATATTTTTAAGACGTTTGATCAATCATGATAGAAGAAAGACTGAATTATCTTTCTGTTCTTATTATGGAAAATATGAAATTTTTGTTGTATGAAGATGTAATCAAAGAGTACAGAGCCAAAAAAAGAAGGCAAAAAGTACTACAGAGGTATTTCTGGTAGTTAACAAAAATACTGTTATTTGTCTGGATTTTGTAATGTTGTGATTACTTGTCTGCTTTTAAGAACTTGTTATTTATGGTGACAACCTTCTCTAATTATAAATATTCACATTCACACCTCATTTTGTATTTATGCTTTTACAGCTACTTTCTTTGGTATGTCTCCACAAGTTTTATCAGTTTAAGTCCCTAAAATATCTGAATTCACTACCAGTGGAGAGCCAAAGTTAAGCAGGAAAATCAGAAGCTATTGTCATTAAATAGAAATAGTGAGATGGTGACTTGAGGCTTTAGGTTTGTTTTGAAGGTAAATTCTTCAACAGGATTTGCTGAGTTGGTTATTGGATGTTACTGGAGAGAGAGAAGAGTCAGAGATGACTAGTTCATCAGCAAATGCTGTTGAAGGTTCTACTTCAAAACAAAGTTGAAACCTAAATGCTTTTGTCCCAAGTTCCTGAGGGTAGAGTTGCCATTTACCAAGGTGGGGAAGTTGATGGGAGGAACAGATTTGACTCTTATGACCAGAAATTCAACTTTAGTCATATAAAGTCTGAGATGTCTATTAGACATCTAGGTAGAGAAATTGAGTAGAAAGTTGGTAGCTGGGTTTGGAGTTCATGGCGTAGAAATAGGTTCAGATATCACTTTGGGATACCTCAGGTTATAGACAGCATTTAAGGCCCCAAGCCAAATGATATGGTCCTAGGAGTGAGTTAAGAAGCCCAAGAACAAAGCCCTGGAGTATTTAGACATTAGGGAAACGAGAAGAAACTAGCAAAGATGAGTAAGAAAGGAGCAGGAGGTGAGGAAGGAAAAAAACAAGCAAACCCCAAAAAGGAGACTGAGATGTGCTGAAAACTGAGTGAAGAGAATGTTTCAAGAAGGGAGTGATTGATTGTGTCAAATTCTGCTTATATGTCAAGTAAGATGAGGACTGAAAATTGACATTGGATTAGCCAGGTGAATGTGAAGGTCAGTGGTGACATCAATACCCATTTTAGAAGAGTGGTCAACTCAAAAGAGAATGGAAAGGGGCCCCTGGGTAGCTCAATTGGTTGAGCTTCTGCCTTCTCAGGTTGTGATCCCAGGGTCCTGGGATGGAGCCCCACATTGGGCTCCCTGCTAGGCAGAGAATCTGCTTCTCCCTCTCCCTCTGCTGCTCCCCTGCTTGTGCTCTCTCACTCTCTCTCTGTCAAATAAATAAATAAAATCTTTAAAAAAAAAGGGAAGAGAGAAGTGAGACAAGCATAAGAACTACTTCAAGAAGTAATACTATAAAGGAGACCACAGAAGCTGGGTGCTTGTGGGGGGAGGTGAGATCAAGGGATAGTGGTATTGTTTGTTTTAAGATGAGAGAGATAATCCTAATGAGAATATTCAAGAGGAAATGGAAAGATTATAATAAAAGAAGGGGGAGAATCCTTGAGGCAGTGTCCTTGGGAAGGTGAGAGTGGAGGAGAGCTGTTGGTCAAGTAGAAGGGTTTGCCTTACATTGGATCATGGATGTTTTCACCTGCAATAAGGAAAGGGCAGTGGGTGTTACAGGTACAGATGCTGTTAGGAGGGGAGTTTGGTGTCTTTTTATTGCTTTTGTTTTCTCAGTGAAATTGGAAGCAAAGATACCAGCTGACAGTAAGGTCAACAGAAGTGCTGAAGGTTTGAGGTGAGAGTAGAAAATGTGAAATAGAGAGGGAAGAGTGAATGGACTAAGGAGTTGTGCTGTGATTACTGGATACATTAGGCCCCCTGGAGTTCTTGTTCATGAATGTGGTATGAGGCCAATCGTGTTTTTTGTTTTCTCCTTTCACATTGGTCATGCTGGGTACAAATACCACAGAATGGGTAGAGACTGATTCAAGTAGGGTTTTGTGTTTTCTCAGATGAAGATGACAAAATGTGGGAGGAGCAATGAAGTTGAGGGTCTGTGAGAGATAGTGAGCATAGGAATGGGCTTTGGGATTTCAGCTGGCTAAGGTAATGAAGGTGGCAAGGGAGAATGAGAGGATAGAAGCATCGGTGAATAACAGATCCTGGTAGGAGCCAAAAATTGTTGGCAATGGGGAATAACCTGAAAAAATAGAAGTTGATAATTGAAGAGTCAGATGCTTCAAGTGGAGCTCACCAAGAGGCTGTGCTTGGTAGTAAGGAGGACCAGGGTGTGAACAGGGACACAATGGCTCCTTGAGGGTAGACAGTAGTTTCAGATTTTATAACCCATACATCCTAACAGATGCTCAATAAGTGTTTCTGAATGAATTCAGAGAAAAAGTTGACTATCAGCATGGAGGTGAAAGTAGGTCATTCTCAGTCAAATTTTAATTAGCAACAGCTTTTGTTCTTATACATTTGTGGGGTGCACATGACAAAGACCCCCTCAGACTAACTCAAGTAATGGGAATGTATTTCAAGTCTCAGACCTCGCTCTACAGCTGGGACTCTTGAGAACTGAGAGTCCAGCAAGAACTGAGGTGCGCTTTCAGTCTGTCGAGAAACACTTGCTCTCCTCCTCCTTCTCCCAGCGGGACTGCTTTCCTCTGCTTTTCCTCACAGATAAATCTCTTCTCCTTCTCACAGACAAACATGGTTGCCTCAGGCCAAAGTCCACATGAACTTTTGACCCTGCACCACACATGTAACTCATTTTCTTAAAGCTCATATTTCTGGGAGAGAGGTATGATAGGTCTAGGTTGGGTTAGGTGATCCCAAAGCCACAGTCAGGACAGAAGTGTCCGTGATAAGGTACCATTATGGCCATTTAGGCCCAACCTCTTAGTAAAAATGGCAGACAAGAGAGTGATGTGGGGGACTGGGCCTTCATGGGATGGATAACCCCAAATAAGTCATCTTTTTGTGAGGGAGGTTGAGCAAAAATATTCTTGCAGTTATAATAATACATTTTTTAGCTACTGGAATTTTATCTTTGGTTTTAGCAGAAGTTCAGCAGAAGATAATCCTATTATTTAGTTAATATTGTTTATTTTGCTAGTTACAGTGATTACTAACAAGCCTTGACCACTGAAGAGCTTTATAAACTTCTTTCCATTTCTTCTGATAAGGCCATGTATTTATCCCTTGACTTAGTTAGTTAATTTGTACCAGAATATACCAGGATAAGTTATTTTTCAGGCCATCCAGTTTTAAAATAAAAAATCTTTCTTTATCACTTTCCTACTGCAGAGGTATTGACTAAGCAGACTCTGTAAGAGGAACTTGGGTAGTAGCGTCACAAGATATCAGCAGTCTTCCAGGATGAGTAGACATTGTTCTTATTATCATTTTAGAGGGATGTTAGGTACTCCTCCAAACTATAGCTCCAAGAATATCTCTGATCAGATTGGTTTGCCTGTGTACTGATCTGTATATTCCCTGCTAGAAAGTAAGCCTTTAGTGGACAGTTAGCTTATCTATCTTGTTTGCATTTATATCCTCAGTGCCCCGACAGCAGAATGATGGGCTCATTTAGAACCTGAGAGATGGTCTATACCTGTGTGTCAGATAATGGAGTGATGGGTGTGATTGTGAGTGTGAGTGTGTCTATAAATTATTAACCAGCTTTAGGCAAGCCTGGTGTCTTTTTCCAGCTCTTCCATGTACTATTGAGTGTATACTCATGTTGCAAGGTGCTGATCCCTGTGTTACACCTTAGGAAGACCCAATGTGTATAGTGTGTGTGTTTGTGAAGTGTGACAGTCACTGTACAGAATAAAGAGATCGATCCTAATCACTGTCCGGTGTGAAACAGCTGTTGCCTGAGCTCTTCAGTGCCCAAGGCAGTTATTCATTTCTCTGGTTTGCATGGATGCTTCCAAAATGATTCTGTCACAGCATGTGTGTTCTGGCATTCGCTCTGAACACTGGGAATCCTGGAGCCAAGGATCTATTAGTGCCTGAAGTGTAGAATGTGTGACATTGATCATCTCCTCTCTGAGCTGGCACTGCTCTGAAACAGCCTGAGAACCAGGGGAACAAATCTGCTGCCAAATCCATCTGGTTTTGATCCCATTGCACTTCATGAATCAAAACATTATTTTAGAAACACTTTATTTTTTTTTTTAACTATTCCAGAGGTTCAGTGAGTACTCTGACTATACTTAGCATGGATCTAAGAAGTGTTTCATGCAGTCACTGTAAGAGACATTCATGAAGACATGTAACGTGTTATCATCACATATTTAATAGGTGCTCAAAAGTCCTTCAATGTGATTAAGTTGATGGCAGTTTCTACTTAAGTTCTTGGTTTCCCGCCAAACTCAACCTCTAAGAGCATGGTCTTTAAGTAGCATTTAAAAACAGACTGAGATATGTGGTCATAGCACTATAAATAAATGACCTTTGCTTTTTTACTTCTCAGTGAAAGTTTGGAAATCTCTATCTCAACAAGCTGATTTTTGGTTTTAAGAAACTGAAAATGTTTCCACTATTCTTCTATTGGAAACCAGTTAATGGAGGAGAGGAAAATGGAGCTAAACAATAGCACATATTGGGCATCTACTACTTACTAGACACTATTAAGCCATGCACCATCCAAAGTCTTGCAAGATAGGCATGTCATTTAGTTGCATTCTGTAGATAAGAAAACAGGCTCAGAGGGAGACATGCCCAAGCTGCTGTCATGGATAGCAAATGGCAGAACCAGTATTCTGACTCTAAAGTTTGCACTTTTTCTATTCACGCGCGCAGTCATACATCCTCTTTCTCAGTGGCATTAGTAGCAATTCAGGGTTCTTGGGGAGGAATGAGGGTCTCCCAAGTGCTTTGGGAATGTGGAAGTAGTGCTACATCTCCTAATTTATTGTGTACCGTGAGTAACTCACTTTTCTGTATATCTCAGTTTGCCTCATAAAATGGATCTAATCCTTGCTGCTTTGGAGGGCTCTTCTGATTTCATGCAGAACTATGATCTTTCAAAAGATGGGTGACATTTAAAGTGCCTGAATTCATCTTAGGTAATAGTGAAAATGATGCCATTTTCATTTATGTCCTGTAGCAATTGAAGGCTTTCCTCATTCTTCCAAAGAGGTTCCCAAGGGGCAGCAACGTTTTTCATAGGTCCTCACAGAGGCATCCTGTAGATGAAGACAGAGAATGCTGGGCAGTGACCATGAGGTAATTCAGCCCTGACTGTCTGTCAGGAGTGAAATATTCCAGTACTGTTGCTGCATTCACCTTCCTGTCTTACCAAAGCCACAGAGACCTGATGCATTTTTGAAATTTCACCAGAAAGAGAAATGACAGCTGAGGGGGTGAGGGGGTATTGTGCAATGTATTGGAGAGCTCAAGAAATCCCAGGAAATGAATCTATTTTTGCTCATAAAAATGAAAAGCCAGCTAGTGTTAAACAGATATTTTAAAGGTTAGGGTATTAGCTTTGGGATGAGCTTTGGCAATTGCTTTTTTTTTTTTTTTTCTTTTTGTGAAAATGGTGACTGTTTTTAAATCTACCCAGAAAACTCTTTTTAATAATACCACATTCATTAATGAAAGCACAGATGGATTCCTTGAGTGGGAGGAGCAGCAAAAATATGGGAAGGATTGGCTGTCTCTGTAAAAGAGGTGAGGGCATGATTACTTCGCAGGGCCCACATTAAGGTGCTACCCAAAATGGCTATAAAGGTGTTCTTGATATTCCTAGACAGTTTCTTAAGTAGAATTGTTATGTGAGTAGTTAGAACCTAGCAATGACACTTTAATGTTTGTAATTCTAGGACCCAGTGCTAGAACTATCAGGCGTTTCTTTGCCTGACTTTTAAGTGAAGTCTGATTTTAATTTGTACATAGCACCTTTGTCTTGTTTAGAGAAAAAAAGTCCTAATGGCTGAAACCCCGGTTTGCTGAAATCTGCCTTTTACAGCTGATTTTATTTACTTATAGACATAATTACATTTAGAAAATGTTTTATGACATCAGCACTAAAATCAAATGAGTGTATACCTTTTCTAATCACTTATTTCCTACAGAAATTTTATTTCATTTTCCTATTTTTGACACTTACATCTTCAAGAGGGTTGGGAGGGGCAGAGGGAGAGGGAGAATCTTAAGCAGGCTCCATGCCCAGTGTGGATCCTTACACGTGGCTAGATCTCACAACCCTGAGATCGTGATCTGAGCTGAAATCAAGAGTTGGAGCTTAACTGACTGAGCCACCAAGGCACCTCTATTCTCTACAGAAATTTTAATTGTTCAGATCTATAGATTTGGGTCTCTCTTTCCCTTGACAAAGGAATGTTTTTCAAGTCTTGATTTTTCACTGTAACTAGAGGTTGCACTCTTTCTGTGTTGGCCTCTAAAGTTTATTCTCTTAAACCTAGAGGGAATTTCACAGATTTTAGAAATTCTATTTCCAAAATTTAGAAATTTAAATTTCTAAAATTCTATTTCTAAAATTTCACAGATTTTAGAAATTCACAGATCATAGAAATTCTAGGGAATTTCCTAGATTTGTTCCTATGTTCATAGCCCTGATATAAACATCCTGTGCATGAGGAAATATTTGCACTGCTTCAAGGAGCAGCTTCTGTGGTGGGAGCAGGTAAGACAAAAAGACCTCACAGTTGTGCTTCTATGCCCCGAAAGTAGTCCAGAATGCTGGTCTGTATATGGATGGTAATGGAAGTCTAATCTGCATGTGCTTGGGGAACGAATCTGAGAACCAGAAGAAAATTTAAAAAAAACAAGGTCTGATTCTCTTGCTACATGATCCTGGCCAAATTGTTTCACACATTGGAGCCTCAGTTTCCTATTCTGTTAAATGGCAGTGATAAAAATGACCACTGACTAGATTGCTGTGAGGACCAAAGAAGATATCTGTGTGAAAACATAAATGATAAAATACTAGACATGTGGCTCAGTGAGGGACTCATATAGGAAAAGAACATATACATTGATGTGGAAGAGCCGATGGTTGTAATTACAAAACACTGTTGCAAAAAGAAAATTTTCTTGGAAATATGAATGAGTTGACTGTATTCCTTCCCTTCCTTTAATTCCCCTCAGCCAACAGATCATTTTCAAATATCACACTTGGTAGGGAATCTAAAGCTTAGTATGATACGTTTACCTGGTGGTTATTTGAAAACTAATGTTCTAGTTTTACGTAAATGTCTTTGAGCTATGTTGATGCCAAGATACATTGGTGCCCAAGTGTGTCATCTAGTTTTAGAGTTTCGTGTATTATGTGGGTTTTAAGAGTTAATAAAACGTTAACTACTTAATAAACTGCTCGGGAGCAACTGTGACAAATGTTGTTGGCATCAAATGTACTGGGAAATAGGGTTTTTAGCAGAAGTGTCTTAATTAGGAGTGGGGCCAGATTCCATCCTCTATTTCACCTTGGTTTCTGCTTCTGGGACGAGTCACAAAACTAGTCAGCTTTACAGCCTCAAGCCTCGTGACTGGTTGCAAATGAGTCAGATTCCTGTTCTGTCTGGTGGTTTAATACCATTGGTAAGTCTATGTAGATAAACAGCAGAAAGACTGCCAAATCCATTTGAGGACAAACAGTGTATCATGGTTTGGTGAGCCATCCTCTGTCCTTTCACGTAGACCTAGGCACTGGAAAAATATGACTCCTAATGCAAGGTGAGAAAGTATGTCAAGGTGTTTGAAATATTTTACCTAAAACAAGTAATGGTATAAAATGTGGGGAGAGGTAAGAGCTGGTGAGAAAACAAAGAAATAATCATTTACAAATAGCTGTTTACCTCACTTGAAAATGATCCTAATCAGGAATTTGCATTTCTTTAAAGCCTTTTTGTTAGTGATAATATCCCTATCCCTATTTCTCAAAAGGCAATTATCACATAAAATGGCTTATAATAGAAGTGTTATTGCTTTCCTGGCATTCAGCATGTAAGATTTTTATTGGTATACTTGTCTTTTTTTTTTTCTAAGCACCTGCAATTATATTTACATTCTGACAAAATATAGTGGAGGTGGCACTTAAATCTCTAAGTTCCTTTCTACAATCCTAAGCAATTTTAAGGTCTTTTCAGCTATCCCTATTTTCTGTAACAATTTCAAGTGCAGTTAAGGCACAGAACTATCATTTGTAAAGTTTCTGCAAAGAGAATATATTTTGGGTATTGGTGCTAGATAACCTTACAATAACTTACTTTATAATTAGTGTGGTAGTTCTAGGATTAGCTCAGGATCAGACCCTTAGTGAGGCTATAAGATCTGAGCTTTGAGTGCAGGAAAAATTCTGACTGAGGAAAGAAGAAAGAGGTGAGGTGCTGGCAATTGTCATCGGTAATGTTGAGTGGTTGCCAGGATGGGATGTTGATGGTAGCACAGTGAGTTACCTAAGAGATGATAGGTTGTGAGAACCAAGAAGAAGGAAGATCACAAACACCACACAAAGTCTCTTCTACATTAAAATATAGCACTCTCTATTCTCCTAAGAATAGGCAATAAACTCATCTTAGATTTCTACTAAGAAAAGGGAATGAAATGTATACAAAGTGTCCTAATTTGCATTCATCTAGCAATCATGAATTTATGAAGCATCTTCAGAGTCTCTGAAAGGTCTGAGATTTCCCCTATTTACAAGCTAAAAAGTTAGCCTGCCACAGCTTCATGGATAGGCAGGAGACAGAATCTGAAAGGAGACAGGCCTTTCAGAGACAAGGACTTTGTTACTCATGGTACAGCACTCAGGCTGCGCTTCCTGTCCGTAGCACTTCCTGTGGCCCCCAAGTCCCATGGCGGCCATGTGGAGGGCTCTCAGGTGGATGCTGTTCATGTGGTGGGTTTGTGTTACAGTCGAGAGATGTGAGCTTAGGGGAATCTATGGCCTTATAGAAACCATGCTCTTTGTCCTAGGAAAGGCATTACTTCCTCAAGGTTGGCTTGCTGCAAACACAACCCTGAGTCTGGATTAAGGGCAAAGAACTGCTAGAATCTGGCATTCTTGGCACCCAATACAGTATTCAGGGGTGCTTAGGACCCATGGTGGATTGCCTCTTCTAACCCTTAGGAACTTGAGATAATTATCTTACAAACAGTATGTGTCTTTTGCAATATGTATAAATTCTTTGCACATATATTTGTAGTTGCAAAGCATTATTATTCTCTCTTTTTAGCAAATTAGGAATTCGAGACTCAATGTGTTTAAATAAGAAGCTGAAGTCACAGCTAAATGGCACAGCAAGGACTACAACACAGTGTTTTTAATTCATAGCCTAATATTATTACCATTAGACTGGTTTTGCATTACTGTTAAAGACTTTTCAGTCTATGTTGGCTCTGTGTTTTAGTAAGGGCTTTTCCATTATTTTATTTACTGCCGTGTACATTGCAGGAAATGACTACTCTTTTTGTTCATCTATTGCTGCATTTTGATTTTATCAGATGAAAGTGTTCCTGCATCTTTTCCTCCCTTTAGCCTAGATAAATCTGTTTATTTCTAAAGGCCTGTAGCTTCCCCAAAGTTCTAGGAAATAAGTTCAAAACAATGAAATTGACTGTTCATAGAATTGCAGAATTACAGAGATAAAATGTACATCAGATGCAATTTAGTCTAACCACCCCATCTCCATTTTACGAATAAGAAAGCAGAGGTCCAGAGAGCCCCAGTGAATTACCACCCAAGGTCAAAGGTCTTATTAGTGATAAAGAAAAGAGCAGTACCCAAGTTTTTTTGTATCTAAAATACAGTGTTTTTGTCACTGCACTACATTGTGTTCTGAAGGAAAAAGAATTCAAGGACATTGATAGAAGGTAGTACCTTCTCAGTACATGTTCTAAAGTTCTGTTTGGTAACAGTAGTAGTTCTGTTTTTCATGTGCAGAAAAATCACCCCAGGTATTGCAATGACAACAGAATTATAATTCCTTTAAATTATGGCTTACAAACTTAAATGCCCTTCTAAGATCAGCGGGTGACTGTGAAATAGCCAGTATGATCAATGGGAGGAATGGAGTCTATGGCAAGCTAGAGAAAGCACACCCATCCAGGCACATTTTGATTCAACATCTTGAATATTATATTGTGTTCCCCCCCACCCCCCACCGCCACCAGGTATGTCTGCATCAGGATTTGATCTTCCAACTGCCATTTTATAACATCTGACTTGAATAACGTTGTTTTAAAAGATTTGCTGTATCTTTCAATGTGATCTTGTCACAGTCTTTTAGAGCTAAGTAAGGTATTGTCAGCTGCTCTAACCCACTATTATGCTGAAAGAGAAACAAAAGAGATTCAGTGACTTTATTGATTCAAGTCAGTAAAGCTTGTTTGTCACACCGACGGTGACCAGAACCAAATTTCTAAGACTTCTAGTCCAGTGTTCTTTCTACTTCATCTTGAAACATTTTTTTAAAAGATTTTATATATTTATTTATTTGAAACAGAGAGAGAGCGAGCAGGGGGAGGAGCAGAGGGAGAGGGACAAGCAGACTCCATGCTGAGAGTGAAGCCCAACATTGGGCTTGATCCCATGACCATGATGTCATGACCTGAGCCGAAATGGAGAGTTGGACGCTTAACTGAGTGAGTCAACCAGGTGCCCCATCTTGAAATGTCTTTTTTAAAAGGGTATTCAGTTTTGTAATAAAAGTGATGAGGGAATCACATTTAACATGGAGCAACACATTTTACAGATAACCTCTCAGGAATCAATTAATAATTATTGGATGTATTACTATAGGCTCATGCTCAGTGACATGAAGCCTACTAACCTATCAGATATCTTTACTTTTTCGTTTCTGTCTTTTCTAGTTGGGAAAGTCAAAACTACTATTACAGAATAAATAAATGCTAGGATCTTTGGCTCTGACTTTAAGAAAACTTCAGAAAAGAAGGGAGATTACTGAGGCCTTGAAAGCTTCAACTGTCCATATTCTAATAATTATGTTTATTAGCATATTTAAGAGGACCCCCCCCACCACAGCCAAAGGAATATTATGACATTTGCTAAAGGATGCCAATACTAGAATTAAATGTGTGCAAATGAGTGTGTGTGTGTATATGAGTGTGTGTGTGAGAGAGATTGAATTTGAATCTGTGCTATTCATTCTTCATGTTAAACCATAATTTTTGACCATTGATATCTTAAATATTTGGTTGATCCCTAATCTGAAATTTGTGGCAAGTGCTGACATAGATATAAAAGGTATGCCAACTAAAGTTGGGGTAAGATAGAGATGCCTACCTTCTGATTGAGGTATTGTAAGAAATATCAGTCTTGAAAACTAAACTATTCCTCTAATAACTTTGATTTGTGTTTTATTTTTATCAGTATTTGGATCCTGTTTTCATGCTCTGTGATCCTGTGGTCAGTCTTACCCTGATCATTTTATTCTGGCAGGGATTTCTCTCCTGTGCCTGTTTTGCATCTTGGTTGGCATCTCTAGCAAGATTTGTCACTTGGGTCTTTTTCTTTCCCTCCGTTTCAGATGCTCTATCTGCAGAACTCTCCCTTCTTTGGTACTTTGAAATTAATCCTGATCTCGGGGCGGGGGTCAAAGTTTTTCTATAAAAGTTCAGATAGTACAAATCTTTGGCTTCATGGACCATATTGCACCTGTCACAATTACTGATCTCTGGTTTTGTAGCATGTAAGTGACCATGACAATAGGTAAACAGGTGAGAGTGGCTGTGTTCCAATAAAACTTTATTTATAGAAATAGGTGATGGGCTGATTTGCCAACCCCTACTCTAATCCATTGCTGTTATAATAGGGAGTGCTTACTCCAAGTGTTGAGCAAGATGATATCTGATTGTATAGGAAGAAGCTTCTGTTTGTATTTTGCTCTATCTTCTAACTAAAATGTCTATTTTTGTTTTATAAGTACATGTCAATAAAGTTGGATACAAATGTAATTTATAGATAAACAACTTTACATATATTGGAACCCCTGCTCAAAAAATAGTAATGTGCAAAAAATATTGGAAAATTGGAGACTTATACACTCAATTTTGCATGTTCCTCACAAATACCATTCATCTGGGAGAAGATACCTTTGTTGTGCTTATACATGATAAAGGTATTCTAAGCCTAATGAGTGGTATATGGAGTTGTGAAATAGAGGGTTCTGGAGAATGTTAGGATTTTATGAATTCTGTCTCTCATATTCTAACATTTTAATCAGAACTGCCTCAGCTAATCAGTAGTTAAGCATTAGTCTGATTTTCCCGTTAACAGTAGTCATTTTCCCCTTGGCATACTCAAGAATACTCTGAATTATTACTTTCTAAATATTGTTAAAATTACTTCTTATTCTGTATATTCTTGTTCTCTAGTTCTGATGATGGCTCAGACCATATATTTTGTCATTTTTTTAACCCCACAGCATCTGACAGAAAGTCTGATACACGGAAAGCAGCATGTTTATAACTAAAGTGTGAAACAAAACGTAATTGACTAAAGGCCCTATCAGTCTCTTTAGAGACCACAGTGAGAGGCATTGGCCTACTGTCTAAACTAATACTTGTCTATCTTTTTCAGGGAGCTGTGATAGTTACAAAGTTCGGGCATGTATTTTGTGATCCATTTCTTCCACTTCCTCTGCCCACCTAGTTCTAAACATGCCACTGGGAAGTGTTAGTTTTTTTTTATTTTTTATTTATTTATTTATTTTAAAGGTTTTATTTATTTGAACAGACAGAGATCACAAGTAACCAGAGAGGCAGCCAGAGAGAGGAGGAAGCAGGCTCCCTGCTGAACAGAGAGCCCGATGTGGGGCTCGATCCCAGGACCCTGGGATCATGACCTGAGCCGAAGGCAGAGGCTTTAACCCACTGAGCCACCCAGGCGCCCCGGGAAGTGTTAGTTTTAACATGAATTGCAATTGATTCATTGTGAGAACGTTTTTGTTAATATCATGAGGCTGTTCGATACAATGACAATATTTTGGGGCACTAATAAATCCAGGGTCAGAATATCCATTATAGGTAGTTAACAGAGGTAAACAATCAAAACCTTTCACACGGCATCACATTATTGTTTTATAGTAGCCTTTTAGCTTATAATTAAGAAGTTGTATTTTTTCAGTTTTGTTGCTCTTATGCATTTAATTGTGCATGCATTTAGAGAAAAAGTTGTAGATGTAAAATATAATAAATACAGACAATTCTGCCTGTTTAGTGTGGCCTTGCAAGTTAGAGTTTAGGTTAAGTTGAGCACACAAAGCAGATCATGCTAGTGTTCTATGGTGATCAGCTATTCTTGGGCGTGTTGTCCATTTTGTGGAGATTGGCTCTGTTTCTGAATACCCAGTTTCAGGGTTAGTCTGCATTCCTGTTGGAATTTTGGGAACTAGAATAGACCCTTTGGACTTTTTGCAGGGCTGGCAACATTTCAGTGTTGTTAGTTATCTTTTGTTTCTCTGTTAAGGGCTATATGGAAAAGTTACTCTCTTACTTCCTAGCAATGAATCTTCATCTTTCAGATAGCCACGCTGTAGCCATCACCTCCCTCTTCCTATGAGGGGACAAAATCTTTTAAACTGTGTTCAGAGCAAGCCTAAATGTGTCATTACTTGAGATTCCATCTGTATTTGCTTATTTCTCTTTTTGCTTCCTTCTCATGCTTACCAGGCTCTCAGATTCTATTTGTAATGAAACAAACCAGACATTTAAACTGGAGGAGGCGTCTTGTGCAGTTGGAAAGACAAGGAGAAGAAGAGGACACATTTTTACTCAGGGCTTGATTTGTTCCAAGTGCTTATTCTAAACACTTCTCTTGTGTGAAAATTCTTCCTTTTTTTGTGTGTGTCTTAACATGTTTGTTATTTATTTGTTTATTTAATTTTGTGGTTGACAACTAGACAGATTATGTTATTAAAAATATACATGTGGTATTTGCGTGGGCATATGCCAAGGTGCTGTGGGTATGTGTTGAGTAAGGGAGTCGTCAGGAGTACAGAAATAGGAAGCCATCAGGTGTGTTGGTGCGTTACAAAAATTGGTAGGAAAATACCTGTCATTATTTGTAGATGCCAATCCATGTGTTGTTCAGTATATGATCAGTCTTCACGCATTTATATTTATGGCAGATATAAGTCATTCTACCTCTGTTTAAATAGAGTGACTTTCACACGGAAACATGTGTCAAGATATATACATAGACATTCACTCAATATTTATACTGGATTAGATCAGGTGACTGGATTGAGGATTTGGGGTTTGTTATGTTAGAGCATATGGGCAAGTTGTAGGCTAGAAAAGATGTGTGGTGTTTTCAATTTCTTTCTAATTATAGAATCTTATCTATATCAATAAAAGTTTATATTCAACTTTGTAAGAAGTGTATGTGGTGAGCAAAATAATTGTAGGCACCCATGCATCTGTAAAGCATAAATTAGATTTTGATAAAAAGTAAATTGATTCTTGATAAAGTTCTGAATGTTAATGGGACAAACATTCCCATCTGACTCTAACTATTTTCTATTCTTGCAGTATCTTTTTCAGCGATATAGGCTGACTTTTTTTTTTTTTTTTTGGCACCCACATATAGCAAATAACTGTGAAACATTTCAAACCTCAAAGTGACACTAAAACTGTGAAGTATGAAATGGAAGTGCCAGAGCGTGTGAGACACATTGCACAGCACTGCTCAGTAATTCAGTGTGTGCATGCAAGAGAAATGACAACACCACTGCAAGATGCAACATGATTAATGCTACAAAAATTAATAAATAATGCAATCTCCATTTGGAAACACTCCCTAATGCCTCAAAGTTACCACCTTCTATGTTTAGCAGCCCTGCCCTGGTAATTACACCCCTCTCACCCCAGGAATATCTGCTGTGAGGGGTAAGATTATAAATGAATATCCTTGCCCTGTCAAGGTTACTAAATGGTTATGATTAAGGGCTGTGGTATTTTAGGCTTCTCCATGAATGCTTGTATTTTTCTTCCTAACATGAATTTCTTTAGCTTTACATTGGTTTGTCTTTATATCTGTCCCCTACTCCTGATGATTGCTCCCTTTCCAGACTTCTTCAGACAGTGTTCTAGGTAGGGTCAAATAGGATCTGTGAGTCCTCAAAATTGAATTCAGGGCCTATGTTAGAGTGTCCTTAGCTATTTACTTGCTTCTGAGGCTCAGTTTGTGAATTTTTATGCCTCACTTTTTGGAAACCTGTTCAGCGGGATTTGGGATTATTAGCAAAGCCTCCTATATCCTCTAGGTTAGACACAATGGGAAGGAGAGATAGTTTCTCCCTGGCGACGATGTCCTTAGTGGTAGAGGAGTCCTGTTAAATAAGGCAAGTGCTGGGGAATTGATGTTTTGTCTCTGTGAAAAGCAAAAGAGCCCATATAAACATTAATGACAGCAGCAACAGATCCCTATTTTCTGAGTGCTTATAAACTTGGTGCTTTCTGTGCAGATAGTTTACAACTTATTTGATGCATTAGAATTTAATTTATAATGTTCAGGTGTATCATTCCCTAATTTTGAAAATGAGGAAACTGTGGCTCTGAGAGGCTAAGTGGCTTACCCCAGGCCAGTGGTGGAGCAGCTGCCTCAGGCTCTTGGCTCACTGTTCCTCTGTGCTTCTCCCTCTAAGTATCTCATACTCTCTGGTATGATACATTTCCTGAAGGAGTGAGTTTTTAATAAGTTTTCAAAAACTCTTGAGAGATAGTGCAACAGAATGGTTAGTAGTAAAGAGTTTGGTGTGTGCCCAGCTGTAAGCTAAAAGAGAATAATGTTAAGGTTTCCTAAGTCAATACCCAGTGATGGACTTTGTTGGAACACGAGGAGGGAGCATGGGGAACAGGTATGAGGGGTGCTGACCTGAGAGAGCTGGATAGAATACTCACCCATCTTCCAGTGTGTTTCTTAATTCCCTTAATGTGGGTTATCTGTGAAGGAAAGGTGTCAACCCTGCTCATGTTAAGTTTTATATCTTTATCTACCTATCTGCCTGTCTGTCCCTCCGTATGTCCATCCATCCACATCTTTCTTGATATGAAACAATGTGAGATTTCTGGATCAGAGACAGACTTTTAATTACTCGGAGAACATCTTACCTCAGTTTCCCCAGGCCTCATGTACATTGGAGTTAGTACTACAGAACAGGAACTCTAGAGATTATGAATCTTAGGGCTTATTTGGGGGGGACATTTGCCTTTCCTTCCCTGGAGAGGTGGGGTGGGTTCCCCCTCCACCCCCCCAGCCCAAGAGAACAAGAAAATAGCAAGTGCTTTATCAATGTTAACTAAATCCATTCTTTGAGAAGGAGGTGAGGTGAAGCTCCTTGTATCTATTATCTTTGGAATGTAAATAAAGGGCTCCAGGGGAGGTGCCTCTTCATCTCTCCTGAGCCTCTATCTTTAACTTCCCCAGCTTGTTTGCCATTCAAGTATCCTTTAACCCAGGTGCCAGAATCTGTTGCTCAGAAAGCCCTGACAGTGCACAAACAGAAAAATATTCATGGAGAATTATCTCCTGACACCTGTTTTAATTCTGTTTAAGGGAAAGATCAAGATGGGCTGATGAGAAGTATACACCAGTCTTTTTCAAAACGTCAGGTGGACCAGAGCCCAGTAAGCCCAAGCAAAGGCTCAGATTTGCAAGTCTTTTCAGTGGAGCCACCTCTTTGGTTTTTGTTGCTGTTTGTGTGTATGTATATATATATATATATATATATATATATATATATATTTTTTTTTTTTTTTTTTTAGCCATTTGTTTTATTTTTTGTAGGAGAGGGTGACCCAAAAAGATCAATAGAAACACATTTCTTTTGGGTGATTTTGTTAAGCCTTTGGCTATGATGTTTACTTGATAGAGATTCAGCTATTTCACTGGGGGATATCTGGAGTTACTTTGCTTTTGGGGGAAGAGTGTATGCTACCTAATTTGCCAAAGGCTTAATGAGTACTATTGTATTTTATGACTGGGTAAGAGAGAAATGAATGCTTGATAGAAAAGTTTTAGGCATAAAACTTTTTTAAAATTTTTAATTTTTAAAAAATTAGCGTAATATTACTTTGTGTTTTGTTTTCAAACAAAAAAAGTTTACATACTTGGTATAGTATTTTGGTAGCACTTTATTTTATGGCACAGGTAGCCTCCACTTTATAACATGTTATATGTCTATGTGTGCCTCATCTCCTGTATGGATTATAATCAATGTCATGTTATAGTAACATTACAACCACTAATTTTATTGAACATTTACTATATACCAGGCATCATGCTGAAGTACTTTGTATGTATTATTTACCCAATCCTCATGGTAACCTATTATCATCATTTACATTTTTATAAATGAGGAAGGTGAATTCAGAGACATGATATAACTTCCTGAGGGTCATACTGATGATAAAGTTCAAATTTGTTTCCCCTCAGGTCTCTCTGTCCTCTTAACTACTTCTCTCTGTGATCCCTTAAAAATAACGCAGCATACCCACCTAAAGGATGAGATTCAGATTCCTGAAATATCGTATCAGTTAACATAATAATTTATACCTGGTAGATATTGAATTGATTATATTTGAGTAAATTGTCCTAAACTTTATTGGAGTTGTGTAATCTTTGTCTTCTTTTTCATTATTATTATTACATTGTACTTTTAGATTTCTGAAAATAGTTATCTATTTGTTGTTTTAGTACATTTGTACTATTGTTTTACACACTGAGGTCTCATAGTGGAGTTACATTTTACTGACAAAACATGTACTAATTTCCAGTATTCTTCTGACATCATAGAGAATTTTATATTCTTTTGCATTTAATTCAATCTGCTCTTGGTTCCTGGCTCAATTTTATTTGTTCACTCAGCATTTATTGAGTACCTAACACATGCTAGGCTAGGCACTTGAGGTATTTGTTCAATTAATGAATGGATATCTTTACTGTGGGATTAATAAAATACACACTTTTAGAAAGTGGTGATGACATTTTCCCCTTTTCTTATAACCATCATGGTCTCAGGCACGTGGCTGAAGGAGATGGTCAATTACCATTTGTTAGTTGAATGGTATTATGTTGAGGATAGTAATACCTACAGGATGGTGGAGTACAAAAATATATAGTGAAATCTGAAGTATTCAGACAACTCGTCTAGCATATTTCCCTTTCTGACTAAAAATTCTTTGTATCTGTACCTAGTAAATGCATTGATAAATTACTTCATTTATTCAGTTAATATTTTTTAAAATATTTTATTTATTTATTTGAGAGACAGTGGTTGAGAGAGCACGAATGGCATAGGTCCGAAAGAGAGGAACAAGTAGACTCCCTGCTGAGCAGGGGTCCCAACACGGGAGCTTGATCCCAGAACCCCAAAATCATGATCTGAGCTGAAGGCAGACACTTAACTGACGAAGCCACCCAGGCGCCCCTATACAATTAATATTATTGAGGTTCTGACTTACAAGCTATGTGTGAGTTAGAAAGGGAATAAAAATGTCTCCAATCATAAATAGCTCATAATGTACAGGAAAAAAGTTCATTCATTCATTCATTCATTCAGTAAATACTGAATGAGCATCTATTATATGCCAGCCACTCTTCTTGACACTGATGGTATAGTTGTGAAAATGGAGCTTACATTCAGCTGGGGGAGGACTGGCCAAAAGCATACAAACAGATAAGATAATCACAAAACAAAAAGATCACAATGAAGGAAAGAGAGTGATATAATAGACTGTGGGGACACATTTAGATACAAATGTCATGAAGGTGTTTCTGAGGAACTCATATTTGATCTCTGATCTCAAGGAGAGGACAAGTGGTATGCTGGTAACTGGTGCTCTGGGGAAAAGAAAAAAAAAACAACAACATAACATGTCCTGACTTTCATGGTTTAAATATTGCTGCTGTAGCTAATTTCAGGCTACCAAGGGTTTAACATCTGGATTGCAAAAGTTTCTAAAAATTTAACAATTGACCACTGAAAGCTGGTAGAAGCCAGCTGCAGCTCATTACTGGTAGTAATAGGAAGAGAAATCCAGGCAGTGAAAAAGCCTTGAGAGGGGACAGGAATTGACTTATTGAAAGTCTTGAAGGGAAACCACTGTGGATGTAGAGTAATGGCAGAGAAAATAAGAATAGTGGTGTGAAAGCATGTGAGAGAGATTATGAGAAATTGGATGATGTACAGTCCATAGGTCATGGCGAAGAACTGGTTTTTGGTTTAAGAGTGGTGGAAAGTGATTGAATGGTTTTAAGGCAAGTGTTATGATCAGATTTACATTTTAACAAGATATGTTGACCTCTATGTGTAAAATGAAGTAATAGAGGCTAGAGGGAGATAGATTAACTACTATTTTTCAGTCCAGGCAAAATATAATGTTGGCTTAGATAGGGTTATTATTCAACACATATGCATTCTCTTCCTCTTCCACCTTGGATTGGAGGATGCTTCCCTGACCCACTGATTGTGAGACTGGCCCTCTGCTTGCTTTAGCCAACAGAAGGTAAGAAGTTGTGATGCAAGCAATACCTTTAAATACATTAGTGGTTTAACTTGTCTCTTATACTCAGTCTGCCATGAAAAGACTGTGCCCCAGGTAGATGCACTCTTCAGCCTGGCCAGTCTTAGCCAGCTGACTCAGAGCTGCTCTGGCCAAGTCGAGTTACTGTGAGCCAGAGAACTCTAAACTTGTAATCCACTGATTTTTGGTTTGGTTTTTAATGCAGCATTAGAGTGACAATTGTTGTGGTATTAATGGAATTGGAGAGAAATGGGCAAATTGAGGATACATCTTAGTGATATGTAATGAGTTTCTGATTTGAATGGGTTTCTGATTTGTAAGACAATATCATTTATAGACATGGGAAATAAAAGGAGGAACAGTTTGGGGGAGAAAATCAAAAGCTTTGTTAAAAATATTTGAGATACTTAATGCAAGTTTACATGTAAGACAGATATATACATGAGTGAAATTTTGAGGACGGGTGTGGTATAGAGAATAATATTTTGGTCATTGGTGTGCGGACGTAATTCGTCCAAGGAGCTGGATGAAGTCTCCTAAGGGACAAGTTATATTGACATAAAAGGGCTTATGATAGAGGCCCACCGCACTCCATTCTCCAGAGGTTTGATAAAAGAGGACAAGTCAGAAAAGGAGATTGAACATGAGCAGCCTGGTTTTCATAGGAGCAAAACCAGAAGAAAGCATCACATAATCTCTTCATAGGAGAGTCACCACTGCCATTGTGTACTGCTGAAGGCCCAGTAAAAATGAAGACAGATTTATCCAGTGGGCATGATAGCACAGAAGTCATTGTGTCCTTGATATGGTGATCATACAAACCGTATTGGGAATGGACCAGAGGGTAAGTGGAGTGAGGAAGTGCAAACCATATGTATAGATAGTCAGTTTTAACATTTTCCTATAAAACAAGGAGAAGGTTTTGTTTTGTTTTTAAGTGATAGCTATGATGATGACTGCATGAGAGGTAATCAAAGTTAAAACCTTTTATTTGACCTTGGGCAGTTTGTTTACCCATCCCACTTACTGTTTATTTCAAATTGTTGCCATTCTCCTGAAGACCCCTTCTGTACTTCTATACCCCTCTCCCAGTAAATGACTTCGCCTTCTACTTCATGTAGAAAATAAAGGTCTTGATGGTGAACCCTCTAGAAACTTATTCATAACAACCTAAAGTCTTATCCACCTTCATTTAGAAGAAAATACCTATTTTCTCTAGATTATGGCTAAATTCTATCTCATCCCTTCCCTTCCTGCCAGGAACTTATCTCATCTCTTACATATTATTTCTTTGTTTTATGTCTCTACCTTGTCCTTTCCAATAATATATAAGCATCCTAGAGTCTCTCCATCTTAAAAATATATTGACACCTAAACATTCTTTCTCAAACTTATGTCTCTGTGATGGTCATTTCACCTCTCTCCTCCCTTTCAAACTGCATTTTTTCAAAGGGAGAATCTACACTTATTATCTCTAATAACTTTATTTCAAATCAGTGAAGTCTTGCTTCTACTTCCATCTTCCCTTTTAACTGTCCACCAATAGCCTCATAATTCCTTCTCTTAAATGTATGAGATAATGGAAGTAAGTTTTTATAACACTGCATTTGGATTACTCAATTATTTGTATAATTAATTATTCAGTTAATTGAATTCCCTAGGACATAGCCTTCATAATCCTCACATTATGTCTTGCATCCCTGGTGCCTAGCTGATTGCCTGTCACATTAGAGGCATTTGGTAAATATTTGTTGAATTAATGATTGAATAAGTGGATGTTGGATAAAAACACAACCCCTGTCCTCAAGAGACCACGAAAGAGTTCACAATCTAGGGAGGAATTGGCATTCTATATAACACACATGTGCTAGAAATTCCAACAGTAGAAAATCATATGACATCCACTCAGCCCACACACTAGAATGTGAAATGTCAGTAAATTGCAATCTGTCATTCTTGACTAATGAATCTGTCTATAAATTTGCAACATTAAGTTTTAAGTTTTATTATAGTTCATATAAAATTGAATATAATTTAAATAGCGGATCTTAAAAAAGAGAAAGGTGAGAAAAATATTTTATAATCACTCAATTTACAAAATCCAAAATCTCATTTTTTGAATGAATAGAATCTGGAAATAACCTGTGTGAAGCACTTTCTTAGTGTTATTAAGTCTCTGTGTTGAAGATACCTTAACATTCTTCTAGCCCAACTATTTTCATGATATAAAATTTCTTAAGGTTTTCTGGGAAGTTTCTGTCTAGTCTCTACCAGGAAACACTAGGGGAATACATTCCCTTGTACAGTATCCAGTTTCTGAATTATTAAAGCTCTAAATTCTAAAAAAAACCCCAAAAACAAAAAACTAGTTCCTAGTAACTTCTATTGGTCTAGCTTAAGTATTTAAGATTGGCTGCTTTTAGCCACCTGAATTAGAGCTTCTAGGCTTGCTTGTTCGTTTTTGTGGAAGAGGAAGAAATAGGGATTCTTTATGAAATTTAGGGGAGAAATGAGGACAGTTGAAGGATAATGTACATAGTGTCTACCATATCTGAGAAGAAAGTTGAAAGAAATTAATCCTTTACATTGACAAACAGAAATTAGCAGAATTAAAATTTTATGTAATTGAATAAGATGTTCAATATTTTATTTATTGATTCATACAACAAATGTTTGATGAATGTGTTCAATATTGAAGTGCCAAGGATTCAAGGGGATAAATTCAGTTCACATCATTAACAAAGTTTACAGACTAATAATGAGAAGGTGGACCAAGTAAACAATAACTGTTGCAAATTGTTTCAATGTTAAGATAGACCGAGGAGCTGAGTCTTGAAATATGAATGGCTAGCAAAATGGAGGAAAATATATCAGGCATTCCTTCATTAGACACATTTTTAAAATCGAACACTTGAGAATCCAAAATGAAAAAAAAAAAAAAAAAAAAAAGAACAAATCTAAACTTAGGGCAGAGTCCAGCTTCTGTTCCTGGTAGTTTCTGCATGTTTCATGGCTACCATTGGACCTTGCATGGGCAAGGAAGGCACGCAGAAAATAGCTATAGCATTTGCAAGATGGGAAGTCAGGTCAGAGATTTCCTCAAATCTGAGACTCCTCAAAAGGTGGTGCTGTTAATGAAAGACTAAACCAGGAAAATAAAAAGCCTTGCTTTGTAAGAAGGAAATGACAGAGAAAGAGGACAATCTCAGCCGTGGCTCTGAGGGAGGGAAAAAATCAAGAAATTTCCCCTTATGATTTGTAACCACAAATAAGCTCACCTGGGACTGAATCAAAATCCATATTACCAGTATTTCAGAAATCCCTAAGTGAGAGATTAGTTTAACATTATTATAAATTGAAGTTTCTCTCAGCAGCCTGGAGGAAAAACAAATCATTTCTTGAGGATGGATCTTACTCCCAGGTTGCAAATAATTCCCATTCCTATAGAATATGAGTTTACAATTCAAAAAAATTTTAAATGCATGAAGAAATAGTCACTCTCAGTGATAAACTTAGCCCTCCAGTTCTCTCAGAATGCAATTGGACTTAAAAAGACCATAGATAATAAAATTGTCTGATAGAATAGAATAAAAAATAAGTAGGCTTAATATGTTTAAAAAGTATAAAAATATGAATGAGCTAGAGAAAATAAAAATGTTCAAGAAGATTTGATAAAGCAGTTAACTTCTAGAAATAAATATATACTGACTTAAATAAGTTTAATATGTTTTTAAATACAGATTTAATAGAGCTGAAGATAGAATTAGTAAACTAGAAAGGGTACCCTAAGAAATTTACAAAAGGAAGAACAAAGAGATGGACACTATGAAAGATTAAGAGCTCTAGAGTGTATTTTGAGACCTTAATACAAATCTAATCAGAGTTTTCTAATAAAGAAACACTAGAGAAGGGGAAGAGATCATGACCTTATGGAAGAGATCATGACCACTGCTTCTTGGAGGCCTGACTCCAGGTCTGGGACAAGGAAAGGACAAAGTGAGCCTAGAACTCTTACTGTGGCAGAAAGGAAGGAATGTTCAAAGACTAATGGAGATATGTCAAATTGTACAGGAACTGACTGGCTGATTTTGACATTATGAGCATCAAAAAGAATAATGATGGGAGTAGATTATAACACACTGAATAAAAATAGAATTAATGTGTCCCAAAAAGAAGGAGAAAGAAAAAGAAGAAAATCTCTCTTTTACAGATTAATGCTAGTTTATAAATAGAGAAGAAAACACAGAATTATTTAAAAAACACATTATTTTGCAATTACTGCTGTAATAACTGACTTAGGCAAGAGTTATTAGTGAGTGCTGAACCATGTTTTTATGAAAGATGGTTGGGGAACAGCCAAAGTATCAGCCAGAAATTATTTAGTAATTACAAAGAAGAAAATGTGCATTTATAATGGAAATATTTGACAGTGGCCACCTTAATCAAATGATTAAATTTAATAACACCTTTAAAAAATTTTTAAAGACTTTTTATTTATTCATTTGAGAGAGAGAGGGAGAGAGCACAGCTGGGGTAGAAGGAGAGGGAGAGGGAGATGCAGACTCCCCCGTGAGTTGGGAGCAGTATGTGGAGCTCAGTCCCAGGACCTGAAGATTATGTTCTGAGCCAAAGGCAGATGCTAAACCATCTGAGCCACCCAGGTGCCCCTAGTAACACCTTTTGATGTGATGTAGTAGGGCCACTTCTGTACTATTCCTGTCAAAAATATTTAATTTTAATTTAGTCATAAATGGTGGGAAGAATTCAGATTGCCTTCAAGAATGTCAAAAAAGATGAAAAAGGGTAGGAGGAATGTTCTAGTCAGTGCTGTCCTGTTGAAAGACAATGCAAACCATAGGTGTAATTTAAAGTTTTCTGGTGGCCACATTAAAAAAGGTGCAGAGAAACAGATGAGATTAATTTCAATACTGTATTTTATTTTTTTCAATATATGAAAATATTATTTAAACATTTAATTAATATAACATTTTAATTAGATATATTACATTTTATAGTAATTTTAGAAATTCAGAGTGTATTCATACATATAGTATAGTGAATGTGTAGGAGATGTATTTGTTCTTAGGAGCTATGTGATGAAATATTTAAAGGTGAAAAGTCATACTGTTTGTAGCTTACTTTCTAATGGTAAAGCAAAAAAAATAAATTATATATACACATATATACATGTACAGACATATATGTGTGTGCATATACATATTAGTAAGGTTATAAAATTTTATGTAAACAACTACATTAAGAAGTTTAATTATTAAATCAATATAGAACAACAATGAGACAATATACATTTTCAGACAGATATGGAGCATTATGAAAATTGACTACACACTATCAGGAAACTTCAAAGAATTTGAAATTATACATCATATTCTCTGATTGCAGTGAGATTAAATTTAAAAATAATGACAATGATAATTTAAAGTCCCATAATTTGAAAATCAAAAATTACTTATGGAAAGTACAGAGGATGGATTGGAGGGTATCATGGTTGGAGGCAGGAATCCAAGGGAAGAGGCTATTAGTGTTCAGAGGACAGATGATAAAGGTCTGCTCTGAGGCAGTGTGTGGGAAGAGAAAGAAGGGATTTAATGACTGATTGTATGAAGGTTGAGGGGGGAATGAGTTTAAGTAACTTCCAGGTAGATGGATGGATGGTAGTGTCATTAATTGTGAGAGAGAAATGTTAATTGGGTTGTCTTTGGGACATGTGTATAGTGTATAAAGATTGTTTGTTATTCAAATTTGGCATTTGAGAGTGGTCTGGGCAAGATACATAGATATTTGAGGCATCTATATTTAGATGATAAATTTAACCATGGGCATGGACCAGATCATTCAAATAAAGCGTCAGAAGACAGCCAAGGGAAGAGCCGTGGTGCATACACAGTAGCTGGGGGTGGTCAAAGCAAAATGAGTCCACAAAGGAGACAGGTGAAAGAGTCAGAAGTGAAGGAAATTGAATGGTTGATTGATTCCAGTTGAAGGAGTGGTCAGTTCCAGCTGAAAACTGAGCAAAGTGTGGTAAATAGTGTAAAGGACCAGAGTCCTTTGGTTGACAATTCTAATGCCTTATGTTCTGTATGTTGGATTTCATTACAAAAGCCCCATATTGATTTTGCTTAATTTTGCTAAGCTTGTCCAGGGAGGACAATGTAGTGAAGGAGTTAATTGTGTGGACTCTGAGGACAGATTACCTGGATTCAAAACTCTGTTGCTTACCAACCAGGTAAGCTTAGATGAATTACTTGACCTGTCTGTACCTCGGATTCCTCTTTAAAATGAAAATAATGGTAGTGCCTACCTTACAGTTTTATTGAGAAGATTAAATAAATTAATGTGTGTAAAGTGTAAAAACCAAACAAACCCACATTTATTGTTTTACCTGCATTTTCTTTTCCCAGTCTTCCTGTTTGTCTCTTATTTACCAATTATTCTAACTAGAGGTGATTTATAATTTAGATTCCAGAACTGGTTTCTAGAGTTTGGTATAATTGGTTTAGAGACAAGATTTTACGTAAAGAGAATAGTTATGAACTCTGAGATGATATAATTTGCCCAAAGTCACACAATAGTCTGGTTCCCCATCCAAAGGTTTAGTAAACTAATTAGAAGTAGCGTTGAATTCTTTATATGCTTTAAGTGCCTTTCTAGAAATCTCTCTTTTCTTTAAGGGATACAACTATACTTTTTTTTTGTTTGTTTGTTTGTTTTACTTTGGATGCAGTCCTAACATGATTTAGTTAAATGTTACCATAGGGGGCTTTTAATTTAGCATTTAAATGGATCATGGCTAGAGTTTTTAACAGATTTTTTTCAAAATAGGCATATAGGGGTGCATATGTGGCTGGGTTGATAGAGCATACAACACTTGATCTCAGGGTTGTGAGTTCAAGCCCCATATTGTGTGTAGAGATTACTAAAAATAATAATAATAATCTTTAAAAAACAACAAAAATGCCATATCTTTTGCTTTATTAATTATTATAGCAACAAAAACATTCTTTAGCATCACTGTAAAATTCACTCCTTAGATCTCTGGATCACACATCTTATGACATTTCCTTCTTAACCCTTTTTCTCCTTTGCTTTTCTGTAGTGATTTTTGCTGTTAGTCATCCTGTCCATTGAGAATGGCAGGCAAGTCTTATTAATTGGTGTATCCTACATCTCCCCTCTCTAGGAGTTAGCACAGTTTTCACTAAGTAGATATTCCTGAATTAAATAAAATAAAATGCATATTGAATATCACGGTGATTAATAATGCAGCTCCAAAGACTGCCTGCCTGGGTTTGCATATTAACTCTACCTCTTGCTAGCTATGTAACCTTGGGGAAGTTAATCTCTGCTTCTCTGCTTCAGTCTTCTCATCTGTAAAATGGGGAGAATAACAGAACCTAATTTATGGTGTACTTGTAAGAATAAAATCTGGTAACCCATGTATAGCAATTAGCACACAGCATATGACAAATATTTTTAAGATTCAAACTTATAAATTCCTTCTCTGCTTTTTCATCTTAGTATGTTTCTCAGTCTGCCACGTGTCTTTATATAAAGTGTGTCTTTTGAGAGCTCCCTAGCCATCCTCCAAAGTACTAAGCAAATCAGAAATCACCCTCTTTCCCTGATTAGGCACCTTAGCCTCCTAAGCTGTTGGGCAATAGTGATGGAGGAACTTTTCGGTCTTAGGGATACAGGTTGGAGCTCTGGCTCAGCACCTTTTAACTTACCAGAGTTTGGGTAGGCTACTTTCCTCCCATGTAAAAAAGTAACCACTATGGTTCACCGAAAACAAACAAAAATGCCAAAACTAGTTCTGAGGCTGTAGTGTGAGGTGATTTGCAGGGAATGCTAAACAACCCTCCTGGTATATTATAAATAGTCCTTAGATTTTAACATTCTGTTTTCTATTTCTTCAAAATTTTTATATTCTGTATTATATATTTTAAATCTAAATTGATGTAATGTGGTCAACTGTGCTCTTCTGTTTGTTAGCATTAACACACCAAGCAGTTTGCAAATATTTCCAAAGCAGAGAGTTTCATTTCATAAGTTCCCTGTGTCATGAATACATCTTTAACATACCTGAGCTGGTAGCGAGAAAGTGCTTCATAGATATCAACTTAATATTTTGTTCTGATGTTTTAAACTCTGTTAGACCTATTATCTGTGCAAAATAGAAGGTAATAGGTACTTAAAGATATTTATGTAAATTTCTCTTTAGACTCTTAAGAACTACTTTTTTTTTTTTTTTTAAGCAGAAGTTTGCCTTTTCTGGACTTCAGTCTTACTCAACAAGTTGATGAGTGTTCCTATTTACATTAACTAATGATTGCTAAATTATTTTAAGATAGCAGACTCTCCTATAAAAGCTAAGCCTTATGATGATAATGATGATAATAATGCTGATGTATATAAATGAGACTGTTGGTATTCATCGGTGTGCGCTGTGCTATTGCAGACATTTCTTAGGGAGCTATCTCCTTTCTGATATATGCAGTTCATTTACTCTATACCTTCAGTGCTAAATTTTAGTAATTGCAAAACATCTGAGGAGCATAGGGTGAGAAAAAACACTCAGATGTGTTTTTAGAGTAACTTTGTGTTAGTAATTTGTTTGAAAAATGTTGTTTCTCTTGTTATTAAAAAATCTGTGATTTGCAATTTAATTCAAAAAATGCACTTAGAACTTGAAAACAAATAGTATACAATTAAAACTTTTTTTTAAAAAATTCCAGAACAAGTTAAGCTGGGTAAAATAGTGACAAATATCGAATCAGTGGGTAAAAAAATGGAGAAAGACAAGCATCAGCACCATGGGAAGTCCAGGTAATGTGTAATTGGCTATATCCTATAGAAAATGTATAGTTTTATTCTACAGTGCCAATGTTTCCTGACCAATTGTCGTGGTTTCTCAAGTCTATTAACACCCCATGCATGAGGCTAATTTATCCTTCTGCTTGAGTCCCTCAAAGCATATCAATTATCAAAATTTTAGTTTTCAGTTCAATTAACTTTTGAACTGGGGGATGTCTGAGTAGTTAAGCAGACCATCTGGGTTTTACAGTGCATAAGCTCAAATCCAATTTGTGGCTTTCTTGAGAAAAATGCCATATTTTATGATAATAGTACATAAGTTTAGAATTTTAATAACATATCTGCAGCAATTATGGAGTAGATTTAAGTTATAATTTTTCTTTTTTAATTTAATAATTTAAAGTTAGTCTTTTTCCAACAGAAGGTGAGGCTGATCCTATAGAGCAGAGTTTCAGGACAGGCATTTTGAGCATTGCTTCTGCTTTCCAAAGGTGTGTGGAGATGGGGCAGTTACTTTTCTGAATTATTCCACTCAATGACATCATCTTCAAAATAACTTTATAGTTGTGTATATAACTGTTAACCCTAGAGCTACAGAACCTTTAAAGGCCCTTGAACACATTTTGTAGGAACAATATACTTGTAGAAAGTAAATACTGCTCTGTTAAAATGTATTTTTCAGTGGGTTGTTTTACATTACTTCACAATGTAACCTTGTCAGAAATTTGGGGTAATTGGCATAGTTGTAAATAATAAAAAATTGAGAAATTATTGCCTTGGTTTTTAAGAGTATCATGGACCTTCCAACATTTAACTGGCAAACTGTGCTTAATAGTAAATGATTCATGATCACAAGTAACCACTTCCTTGGCTTAAATATAATATGATATTCAAATTTGGGAGAATGGAATATATGTACAGTTCTAAGACTGAGGGTTTGGTAGGGGAAGATTTTAATTGCATAGAAAAGAAATGCTTGTATTGGGAATTTACTAGTTTTTAAAAATTTACTTTTGGCCTTTACTTAAGCCAAGACCCAGGTTTGTCTAGCAGAGTGGTTAACTGCTAAAAGAACAGTTAACAGACCAATTTAACCAAATAGTTTAGAATTTCAAGTAAGCCATTAGTAGCTGGAAACGTTAACTGAACTAATCTGAAAACCTACCATTTTCAATGTATTGAGATGGGGCCAAAAATTCAGGAAAGAATAATAATGACTTAAGGACATGTGGAGCACTCCTCAATGATAAATTCGATCAGGTAGAATATCTTTCAGTATGTCTTTCTCAGGAGAGTTGAGTATTTCTCGAAGAATTGTTTCTTCTGCAACTGGTGGAAGATAAAGGTCGCTTGACACCCTAACATCCCATTTTTAATGAAAACATGTCCTCCTTAATGAGGAAGAGCAACACCCTTCGAAATTAAGAGCAAGTACATGTACTTCCAGTGACAGCCTGGGGCACATAAAGCCTGAACTTCAATCCACCAGGGTTGCTTTGTCTTTATTTATAGTGAGCTTATGGCAGTAACTTGTTTCCTACCTTAGCGGTTAGCTTCATTTCATTAGTGTTGGAAGTGGGGTGGGAATGCAGAAGGGAAGACAAATCAGTGTTCTGGGACATGGCGACTCAGGGTGTTAGAAAACCTGTGGTTAGCTAGGCCAATAAGATGTCATTAGAGTGAAATTTTTATTGCAATCTAGTTCACCACATACTAATGATAAAGGAAACTTAGCAATGAGGATATAAGCAACAGAAAGGAAAGCAGAATCAGTCAGAAATCCGGTAAGGGATTGTTGACAACGCAGAGACAGTCCCTAGCACTAATTAGCATGAATTTCTCAACTCTTTGTGAGACTTTTGGAAGATTTCTGTTCAAGACAAATAGACCCCTGTAAGGGAAGCTGTTTATAAACTGCTTACAATTCTCCTGAAGATGCTTGGGAAATTTCTAATATCTAAGGTGACATATAATATTTTTAGGTAGACCATAAAAAATATTAGCTCAATGAAAGAAATTTCTTTGGATAATACATGAAGAAATATAATCTTATAAGTGTATGATTTCCTTTCTGCAAGATTCTCTATGTTTGATTTGTGGAGGGAAAACAAAATCAACTAGTTCTGCATTTCCAGATTTAAGTTTAAAGACGTGAAGTTCTTCAGTGTACCTTTGAATTCTAACTTCAAAGATTCCCATACATTAACATACTTTTTTATGACAATAATGATAAATGTGAGCACATTCTGAATGTTAATTTTCCATCAAGGAAGTTAATTTACTATGCACCTATTTATTAGAGCTATTTATTTTAGTATGTAAGATTTGGTGCATTTGAAGCCATGACAACTGCATTTCTGTAAATGCGTTCTGTAATCCAAGCAAATGAGCCTGGACTTCTTCCCCTAGTTTTGTGATCATTGGGAGTTTCTTATGTGTTACATGACAATTTGTTTTTAGGCTATTCTGATAATTTAATAATAAAATGAGGAGATTATAAAATACTGATAGAATCTCTCATCTCATTTCACATTTATGTTAAAATGACCCTGCCGTTTTACCTGAATGCCTGAATGTTTGTAAAATATTTTTCTTAAGTGGATGAACTGTGGTCTACTTCTGTTAAAATCTTTCATTAATAGGAATCATTGAACAATGCAATTAATAGTCCTAATTTGGAGACTTAAATATTTAACCATGGACAAGATGGAAGAGAGCAAAGAAAACTGTAATTGATCAGTGTATCATGGCCCCATTCTTGGTGACATACAAGTAAATTCTAGAATTTGAAATGGAGTTTTGCAAAGCTGACTATATACTCAAGCCTTTCATATTTTCCCTTGACAATATGATTTTGTCATACTAGCCATATCTCAGTTCTTCAGCCAACTGCATGGGTGTGACAACATGAGTAACAGCTAGACTAATGGATCCTATAAATCAGTCATTATTTACTATTTATAGAGTGTCTACTCTACGCCTGTTTAAAACTCCAAACAGAACAGCCACAGACTTTTCCCTCATAGACTCTAGTTTTTGATGGGCAAAATGTTTTAAAATCCTAAATATTTCTATAACATTTATATAACATTTGAATTAGCAATTCCATTTCTAGGCATTTATAATAAGAAATAATTGGACAGGTTCACAGACATGAATATTCATAGATTTTCATCCTTGTTTATAAATACCAAAAAAGTGAAGTAACCCAGACATCTAGCAAAAGAAGACTGGTAAATAAACCGTTAGTATGTTAAATCTATACAGTGGAATGCTTTGTAATGGGTCAAAATGACAATGTACATCTTTGTACATTTACAAATAAAGATATTTATGATATTAACTGCAAAAAATAAGCTAAAAAGTTCAGGTACATTTTATGTGCACATAAATATAGAGAAGGTATGAAATATATTACACATGTTAATTATGACAAATGGAGTTAGTATAAAATAGTAATAAGTAGTTTAGTTCTTGAGGGCCTACTGCCTATATTCAGATCCTGTCTCCACTCCTTTCTAGCTGGGATAATTTGAACTATATACTACCTAACCTTTGCTTAGTGCCTTCATTTATAAAATGGGTGTAATAATAGTAAAATCCAGAGTCTTGTTGTGAGGATTAAAGGTAGTAAGGCATAGACAGGGCTTAGAATAGTACCCAGCTCCTAGGAAGCATTTAAGGGTTTACAATTATGACCAAAATATTAAGGTGGTGAATTAGGGATAATTCTTATTTTCTTCCTTTTTCTTATGTACATTTTCTAAAATTTCTATGTGGTGCATAGTTTTTGATTCAGCTGATTTGGTTGAAGCTCGCCAAGTCAAGATAGGAAAACATGTTACTTAAAATTTTGCAAAACAGAGAAGAAATAGATATGATGCTTGTTCATTTTTATGATTTTGTTTTCATTTAGAAAGCCAATGTTCCTATTTGTTATCCATGCTCAGAGCCAGTAAAATTTGGTTTTATTTTGTCTTCATTTAATAAATATTATATATTTATCATGTAATATAATGATATATAAATATATATTTTCAATAATGTTTATAGAGGGCTTACTGCATGCCTCTTACTCTGCAGAGCACTGAGGGTACATGCTTAGTCTCCTATGATAGGAGACAAGTGGTTTTCTCTCTGTTAGATTAGCATCTAATCCTTACAACATTAGTCTAGAAAGTCTATATTACAAATTAGGGACAATAAATCACTCAAAGCTCTAACTTTATATTTTGGAAACAGATTGTTGGTCTCACCATTTGCCACCCACATCATCAACCTTGGCTTGCCCTTACAATCCATGACCTCCTCTTCCATGGGGCTTCTGAAAGAATATGGTGAGTCTCATTGCATAAGTATTAATAGCAACACAGTGATTTTCATTATTTTTGCATTCATTTAAAATGCAGTGTCAAACAGCTAGTATTTCCTTTCAGTATTGTGTCAAAAGATAAAGAGATTTCAGAAACAACTACTAATAACTAATTTTCAGTTCTTTTATTTGAACTTGAGAGATTGGATGTTTTTAATGTGTGTGACTATTAAAGGTTTTAAGAAATTATAAGGATAAAATCTTATAATTTTAAAAGTCTCTCTATATTTGATTTATTGTTGTTTAAAAAATTCATAATTCTTCAAAAGAAAATATAGATAATTCTTTAAAGTCCCTTAAGTGTGATTGAGAAACTCTTTGGAATTTGGTGAGTTACTTGAAGACCTAGGGGCTATTGATTCAAAGAAACTATTTTGTAGTTTTCCTCTTTTTAACTTGTTACTCATGTTCTTGAGCTTCAGGCTGTCATTAAGAGAAAACTCTTCTTGTAGAGTGGGACTTTGATTTGGAAAAAAAAAAAATTGAAAATTTGCAGAACAAACTCCTTCTTGAGTTCTTAAGGCACTCGCATAAAATTTCCTTTATCTAACTACAATTTTACCCGTGTTTCTCTGGGCTATTATAAAAAGAATTCAAGCATCAGATGGAGGCTCAAATAACACACTTTCATTAATCCAAGCAATATTCACCAAAACTTTTAATATTGTGAATATAATGTCAGAATCTCGAACACATGAAAATGTTTAAAATTTTTGAATATTGAATTGATTCATGACTTAAATTCTTTTAAGAATTAAAAAAGATCAGATAGTTTGAGGCCCCAGGTAGTATAAATAATGGGTGAGTCTCAATTGAGTCTAGAATTGAATATATATATGAAAAAGTAAATGCTCCCAAAAATTCTCATAAAGCATAAGATCTAATGGGTGAAATAGTTTTAATAGATAATAATCTTGAAATCTGATAACCCCAAGAGCTGTGGTTTGCAGCCCAAGAGCTGAGGTTTGCAGCCCTTAATGACCTCATAAGTGAAAGTTCTGTGACATTTAGAGTTTATTCAGAATCATACTAAGCATTGATAAAAAGCCTGTCTTTTCAAATACCATCGAACTCAGATAAATCACATTTATTTAGAAGCACCCTCACAGAACTGCCTCTTATTAGCTCATTAAAGGGTCCAGTAAATTTCATGACTTCACTCTGAATGTAGAAATTTAAGTCTTTTTCCATATACATGGAGCTTACCATACAGGGGCTTGACCAGTGTTTGTTTAATGCTAAAGAAAAGACAGAAAATCTTTCTAAAACATTTGTTGAGAGCATCTCAGTTACTAGCTGCAGATTATTGTGAAATTGTGTGTGGAAGGCCAGCAGAATGGGACAGTCACCTAAAGGACGTGTTCTGGGGTTTGTAAAGGTTCTGTCCATGCAAAAATGTTCTCTTGAAATATCTGAAATATTTACTAATGGAGCCATAGCTTCATAGAAGCTAAAGACTCCTTGTACTTACTACAGTGACAAAGCACATATTAGGCATTAACAAGCATTTGTTGAATGAATGAATGGATGAGGACAAATTAAAAGAAGTCACCCAAATGGAATATATTTCTATGTATCTGTGTATCTGTTTGTACATAGTAGAAAAAAAAAAAGATAACTGCTAAAAGAAAACTGATTTTGGGTACGTAAAATACAAAAATAACATTGAATATAAACATGCAAAAGAATGCCAACAGACAGTTTTTTTTTTTATAATTCTAATTTGCACAGATTATGCATAGATTGCAGAGATACCATAAAAATAAGTAAAATGTTCTGCATTTAGCTTATATGCTTTAAAACCAAATTGTTGGGCAGATTATTAGTTTTATGATATAAGTCTTTCAATACTCAAATAACTTCATGGGGAGTTGGAAGGTTGGATATGCTGAAAGTAAAAAATTTCAATAAAAATATTATTTCCAAATGCTATAGGGTAACTGTTCCTTTTTTACTTGAAGTGGAATGTACTTTTAATCAAGTAAGAATGGGAATTTCATCATTGCTTTGTTGTATATGAAGTATTGTTTTATTTTGCTTTGTTTTCAGCCAAACCACTCTTTTATAATAGCAACATTTTTTTAAATGAGAACAGAAATATTTGAAGCCTTGTGGCCAGCAACTTACTTTATGTAAGTTGCAAAACATAGAAAAATATGAAAAATGTTGATTTTCTTTTTGAATAACCTAGGTGTTGTCCTGGCTTTGTGTCTTGGGTGAAAAATAATGAATACTTCCTGAATACTTTTTAGAATTCATATTAATATTTTAGTTCAATTTACAGCTTATGTCTACAAATTTATCTCACAAAGCTTTTTCTCCACACTATTGTTAACACTGTTTAGTAAGCTACAACTTCACTGAATGTCTGAAACAGTCACTGAGGTCTATTTAATAAGAGAATGTAGCTTAAATTGTGAGAGAATGCAGCTCTTGTGGTTTTCTCAGGGGTGTTTGGTAATTTACTGGGCTCTTAAATTGAAATTGCCAAATTCTTTTTTAGAATAAATAAATAATTTTTATTAAAGGAAAAAGGAAAGGAAATTAGGACATGGGAGTTAAGACAAAGTCATGATTTCTATTCATTTGACCTATTTATATTATTATATATGATATATAATAATTATGTTACATATAAATATACTACTTGAAGCCTTGACTTTTAAAGTGGTATAATAGTCCCCCTTTATCTGCAGGTTAAGATGTTCCAAGACCCCCAGTGGATGCTTAAAACTGCAGACAGTACCAAACCCTATATATATTATGTGTTTTTGTATACATATGTACCTATGGTAAAGTTTCATTTATACACTAGGCACAATAAGAGATTAATAACTAATGATAACAGAACAATTATAACACTGTACTGTAATACAAATTACGTGACTGTGGTCTCTCTGTCCCAAAATATCTTATTGTACTCTACTCATCTTTCTCCTCTGGTGATGTGAGAGATAAAATGCCTTCTGATGCAAGGAAATGAGGTAAATGATGTAGGCATCATGTTATAGCGTAAGGCTTCTGGAAGGAGGATTATTTGCTTCCAGATCTTGGTTGACTGTAGATAACTGAAACCACAGAAGGTGAAAGTGCAGATAAGGGGTCTCCTACATAGCACAGTAGTGCAGACACTGAAGTTACTCTACTCACCCTAATGAGGTTAGAATTCTGGCTCTGCCAGTTTCTACCTGGAAAACCTCATCCAAGTTACCTAATCACTCCAGGACTCAGTTTCCTCATTGATTAAATGGAGGAATAATCACAGTACCAACCTCAAAGTTTTTAGATTATACTTATAAAGTGTGTAACATACATCCTGGTGCTTAATAAAATTGAGCTTTTGCTATTAGCTACAATTCCTTAGATGTAAATAATAAAACATTATAGACTTGAACGTGGTGTTCAGTGACCTTGCTTTCACCCTATCCTAAAGGATGTATTACTGGAAGCACAAGACACACCTCTTTACCACACTAACTTACACTATCATGCACAGAACTCAGGAAGTGAGGTTTACTGTGGCATTTCCTGTATTCAACTATTTTTGTCATTGTCATTGTTGGAATCCTGTTCTAGACTTTGTACCTGCCTGTTTACTCTGCTATTTCAATAAATTTGGTAAGTCACACTGAAACTGCTATTCCTCAGGCACCCCTTTCACCAGTAGTTTCAAAGCAGTTTCTCCATTTTTATGATGGGAATAGGCCCATGGTAGGAACTCTTTAATGGGATTTTTCAATATAAAGTTCTGGGAAAAACGGAAATGTGTCCAAAAGGCTTACCTTGCTCTACATGAGATCCAACTCAGTTTTGTGGCTTGGTGTGAATCCCTTCAGTTCCCTGGGTTTTAATTTCATCATATGTAACCTTTGAGGAAAGAATGGAATTGCATTCAATGAGAGGAATGAAAAGTTAGAAAATTTTCTTTTCCTCTATGGCTGCTTCTCAGATACTATAATCTCTCTCCAAAATCATTGACCAAGGAACTCTCTTTCTAACTTTGTATGCCTTTTTTGGTGACCTTATCCCTTACCCTTTTTGCTCTTGAAACATGTTTACTCTTCTCCCTGAACTCATAGCCAGTAACCAGCAAAACTCCTAAATCTTTACCCTCTGCTAAGTGTTCACTTCACCTCTTGGTCTTACAGAAATCTGTGATCAGTCTCCAGCCCTGAGGACATTTTCTTCCTCTGCTGCTCTCTCAAGTGGTGATGAGCTCCTCTCCCATGCCTCAACCATATGGGCCTGGAGATGGGGAAATGACCTCCTTATTCCTCACACTGTTTCCAGACCGTTCTTCCTTTCTTTTCTCTAACATACCCAGCTTTGAATCCTATGTCATCAAAGGATAACATCCATTATCTCTTCCTCTTATAGTAATCTATTGATTTGTATCCATTCTCTCATTTCTTAAAGAATTTAGCCCCTGGATCCTTGTGACTTTCTCTAATGCTTGTTTTATAAGAACTGTGATTTCGGTGTCCAAGTAAATAAGCTCTCTGATTCGTTGGCTTCTCCATTCCTTGAGCTCTTTTCATCCAATGATTTTGCCTTCCATCATACTACATATATTCTCCGATAGTTATACCTTTGAAACATTTCCAAAACCTGACTTTGGAGATCACTATCTCCAACCAGATCAACTTTTAAACTCCAACAATATTTTTAGCTCCCACTAAGAGTCTCAGGGCCCTCAGAGCTTATAGAACCTGGGTGAAAATTTTTGAATTTCTTCCCCAGATATACTCATTCCCTTGGTAATTTCATCCAGTCTTTGGCTTTAAGTATCATTTATATGGTGATGACTCCAAACATATCTCCAGCCTGGTGGTTCTCCTGACCTCCAGCTCACATTCAATGCTTAATCAGCATTTCTATTTGATTTTTTAAATAGGCACTTCAAATCTAATGTGTCCAATGCAGGAACCTTGTAGGTGTTGTTCTCTTTGTCTGGAAAGCTCCTTCCCTTTGATGTCACAAGCATCACTCCTTGACCACTTTTGAGTTTTTGTCCAAATGCCTTCTTATCAGTGAGACCATTCACTGCCAACTTATTATAGCAGGAGCCACACCTGCCAGCCTGGTTTACCTCTCCTGCCTTACTTTGATCTCTAACACTTGAGGTCTCCTGACATGTTGCTTCTTTTACTTACCTGATTTTGTCTGCCTACTCCTGCTAGAACGTCAGCGCCATGAAGGCAGATAGTTTTGACTGATTTTTCACTAGTAAATCTTTTGAATCCAGAATCATTCTTGGCATGTAAGAAGTGATCTGTGTGTGTTTGTGTGTGTGTGTTTCTGATAAAATGGTGAACAACTATGCAGAGAAAGACTTCTGGGTACAGAACACTTAAAAATGCTAGTTAAATATTAAAAGATAAGGTTAAAAACCTGGCTGAATGGCAGAAAAGCATAAAAATACTAAAACCAGAAAATATAAGAAAGTCTGATTCCGTAATTATTTAATAGTATTTAGTTTGTTTTTAGGACTCATATCTATTCTTGGTAGCTTAGAACTTTCTTAGTTAAAACAAACAACAGAACATTGGTAACACTTCTCTCCCTTTTCCTATCAATCATACACACACACACACACACACACACACACACACGTATTTATTAGTCCTCAGGAATCCAGAATTAGATTAATAGAATTCCTTTTTGTCATGATGCATTATCATTGCTTGTTTATGGATTGCCCTCTTTTATTTTTTATTTTTTTTATAATATCGATGGCAATCGATGCCCTTCCCAAATCCTATCCCTTTGCTTCCACCATAGATTGCTAGATTTGGAGGAGTTCTATTAAATTTTTGATACTAATTCTTTATTAGTTATACTGTGGCTAGCCTTTTAACTTTCTTTAAGGTGACTTTGATAAATAATATTGATTTAAATATAGTAAAATTTAACACAAATGTTACCTTCTTTGGGACAAAAAAGTGACTTTGAAGTACTTGCAGGTTTGTTCTTTTTCTATTTTGAATTTCTTACTATCATTATCCATTATTTCAATTTTGTCTTTTTTTTTCACTTTAATCTCACAAACCATGCCATAATTGTTACTACTTAATAAAGATGATGTTTGTTTAGATTTACCTACCTCCAGGTAGATAAAGAATTGAAAGAAACTTAAAATTTTTCAGAATGAAATACAGATAATATATCATTTTATATAGGTCTTTTTTTTCTTAATATATAATGTATTATTTGCCCCAGGGGTACAGGTCTGTGAATCATCAGGCTTAACACATCTCACAGCACTCACCATAGCATATACCCTCCCCAATGTCCATAACCCAGCCACCCTTCCCCTACCCCTCCTGTCCCCAGAAACTCTCAATTTATTTCATGAGATTGAGTCTCTTATGGTTTGTCTTCCTCCCGATCCCATCTTGTTTCATTTTTCCCCTCCCTACTCCTCCTGACCCCCAACCCTGCATCTCAAATTCCTCATATCAGAGAGGTCATATGATAATTGTCTTTCTCTGGTTGACTTATTTTGCTTAGCTTAATACCCTCTAGTTCTGTCCACGTTGTTGCAAATGGCAAGATTTTGGTTTTTTTGATGGCTGCAAAGTATTCCATTGTATATATATACCACACCTTCTTTAGCCATTCATCTGTTGATGGACATCAAGGTTCTTTCCATAGTTTGGTAATTATTGACATTACTGCTGTAAACATTGGGCTGTACGTGCCCCTTTGGATCACTAAATTTTTATCTTTAGGGTAAATACCCAGTGCTATGATTGCTGGGTCATAGGGTAGCACTATTTTCAACTTTTTGAGGAACCTCCATACTGTTTTCAAGAGTAGCTGCATCAGCTTGCATTCCCACCAACAGGGTAGGAGGGTTCCCCGTTCTCCACATCCTCGACAACATCTGTTGTTTCCTGACTGGTTAATTTTAGCCATTCTAACTGGTGGTGAGGTGGTATCTTGCTGAGGTTTTGATTTGTATTTCCCTGACGCTGAGTGATGTTGAGCACTTTTTCATGTATCTGTTGGCCATTTGGATGTCTTCTTTGCAGAAATGTCTGTTCATGTCTTCTGCCCATTTCTTGATTGGAATATTTGTTCTTTCGGTGATGAGTTTGATAAATTCTTTATAGATTTTGGATACTAGCCTTTTATCTGATATGTCATTTGTGAATATCTTCTGCCATTCTGTCAGTTGTCTTTTGGTTTTGTTGACTGTTTCCTTTGCTGTGCAAAAGCTTTTGATCTTGATGAAGTCCCAATAGTTCATTTTTGCCCTTGCTTCCCTTGCCTTTGGTGATGTTTCTGGGAAGAAGTTCCTGGGACTGAGGTTGAAGATGTTGCTGCCTGTGTTCTCCTCAAGGATTTTGATGGATTCCCATATCACATTGAGATCTTTCATCCATTTTGAGTCTGTTTTCGTATGTGGTGTAAGGAAACGGTCCAGTTTCACTCTTTTGCATGTGCGATTTTCCCAACACCATTTGTTGAAGAGACTGTTCCCCCCCCCCCCCCCCAGTGGACATTCTTTTCTGCTTTGTCAAAGATTAGTTGACCACAGACTTGAGGGTCCATTTCTGGACTCTCTATTCTGTTCCATTGATCTATGTGTCTGTTTTTGTGCCAGTACCATACTGTCTTGATGATAACAGCTTTGTAATAGAGCTTAGAATCTGGAATTGTGATGCCACCAACTTTGGTTTTCTTTTTCAACATTTCCTCTGGCTATTTGGGACCTTTTCTGATTCCATATAAATCTTAGGACTATATGTTCCATTCCTTTGAAAAAAATTGATGGTATTTTACTGGGATTGCATTATATTTGTAGATTGCTTTCGATAGCATAGACATTTTCACGATATTTGTTCTTCCAATCCATGAGCATGGAATGTTTTTCCATTTCTTTGTGTCTTCCTCAATTTCTTTCATGAGTACTTTATAGTTTTTCTGAGTATAGATTCTTTGCCTCTTTGGTTAGGTTTATTCCTAGGTATCTTATGGTTTTTGGTGCCATTGTAAATGGGATTGACTCCTTACTTTCTCTTTCTTCTATCTTACTGTTGGTGTATAGAAATGCAACTGATTTCTGTGCATTGATTTTATATCCTGACATTTTACTGAATTCCTGTATGCGTTCTAGCAGATTTGGAGTGGAATCTTCTGCATTTTCCACATAAAGTATCATATCATCTGCAAAGAATGAGAGTTTGACTTCTTCTTTGCCGATTCAGATGCCTTTTATTTCTTTTTGTTGTCTGATTGCTAAGGCTAGGACTTCTGTTACTATGTTGTATAGCAGTGGTGAGAGTAGACATCCATGCCGTGTTCCTGAACTTAGAGGAAAAGCTCTCAATTTTTCCCCATTAAGAATGATACCTATGTGTGTTTTTCATAGATGGCTTTGATGATATTGAGGTATGTACCCTCCATGCCTACACTGGGAAGAGTTTTGATCAAGAAAGTATGCTGCACTTTGTCAAATGCTTTTTCAGCATCTCTTGAAAGTATCATATGGTTCTTGTTCTTTTCTTTGTTAATGTATTATATCACATTGATTGATTTGCAGATGTTGAACCAACCTTGCAGCCTAGGAATGAATCCTACTTGGTCATGGTGAATAATCCTTTGAATTTGTTGGATCTTATTGGCTAGTATTTTGGTGAGAATTTTTGCATCTGTGTTCATCAAGCATATTGGTCTGTAATTCTTTTTGATGGGGTTTTTTACTGGTTTAAGGATCAAGGTAATGCTGGCTTCATAAAATGAGTTTGGAAGTTTTCCTTCCATTTCCATTTTTTGGAACAATTTCAGGTGAATAGGCATTAATTCTTCTTTAAATGTTTGGTAGAATTCCCCTTGGAAGCCATCTGGCCCTGGGCTCTGGTTTGTTTGGAGATTTTTGAAGACTGCTTACATATACTTACTAGTTTGGGGTCTGTTCAGGTTTTCTATTTCTCTCTAGTTCAGTTTTGGTAGTTTACTTGTCCCTAGGGATGCATGCATTTCCTCAAGAATGTCAAATTTGCTGGTGTATAGTTGCTCATAATCTGTTCTTATAATTGTATTTCTTTGGTGTTGGTTGTGATCTCACCTCTTTCATTCAGGATTATATTAATTTGGGTCCTTTCTCTTTCCTTTTTGTTAAGTGTGGCCAGGGGTTTATCAATCTTATTAATTTTTTCCAAGAACAAGCTCCTAGTTTCATTGATTTGTTCTACTATTTCATTGACTTATACTTTAATCTTTATTATTTCTCTTCTCCTGCTGGCTATAGGCTTTCTTTGCTGTTCTTTCTCCATCTCCTTTAGGTGTAGGGTTTGGTTGTGTACTTGAGACTTTTCTTGTTTCTTGAGAAAGGCTTGTATTGCTATATACTTTCCTCTCAGGACCACCTTTGCTGTGACCCAAAGATTTTGAACAGTTGTGTTTTCATTTTCATTTGTTTCTATGCTTTTTTTTTTTCAATTCTTCTTTAATTTCCTGGTTGACCCATTCATTCATTAGCCTCCATGTATTTGAGTTCTTTCCAACTTTCCTCCTGTGATTGAGTTCTAGTTTCAGAGCATTGTGGTCTGAAAATATGCAGGGAATGATCCCAGTCTTTTGACTGGTTGAGTCCTGATTTGTGACCCAGGATGTGATCTATTCTGAGGAATGTTCCATGTGCACTAGAGAAGAATGTGTATTCTGTTGTTTTGAGATGGAATGTTCTAAATATATCTGTGATGTCCATCTGGTCCAATGTGTCATTTAAAGCCTTTATTTCCTTGTTGATCTGTTCCTTAGATGATCTGTCCATTTCAGTAAGGCGGGGGGGGGGCAGCTAAAGTCTCCTACTATTATTGTATTATTGTTGATATGTTTCTTTGATTTTTTTTTTTTTAATTTTTTTTTTTTTTTATTTATTTGTTAGAGAGAGAGCGAGCAAGCACAGGCAGACAGAGTGGTAGGCAGAGGCAGAGGGAGAAGCAGGCTCCCCGCGGAGCAAGGAGCCTGATGTGGGACTCGATCCCAGGACGCTGGGATCATGACCTGAGCCGAAGGCAGCTGCTTAACCAACTGAGCCACCCAGGCGTCCCTATGTTTCTTTGATTTTGTTATTAATTGTTTTATGTAATTGGCTTCTCCCATGTTAGGGGCGTAGATATTTATAATCGTTAGACTTTGTTGTTGGACTGACCCTTTAAGTATGATATAGTGTCCTTCCTCATCTCTTATTATAGTCTTAAAATTTTATTTATCTGACATAGGGAATGCCATCCCAGCTTTCTTTTGATGTCTGTTAGCATGGTAAATTGTTTCCCCCCCCCCTCATTTAAAATCTGGGTGTGTCTTTGTGTCTAAATGAGTTTCTTGTAGACAGCATATCCATGGGTCTTGTTTTTTTATCTGTTCTGATATCCTGTGTCTTTTGATTTGGACATTTAGTCCATTTACATTCAGGGTAACTATTGGAAGTTACGAATTTAATGCTATTGTATTGCCTGCAAGGTGACTGTTACTGTATATTGTCTCTGTTCCTTTCTGGTCTGTTACTTTTAGACTCTCTCTTTGCTTAGAGGACCCCTTTCAATATTTTCTGTAGGGCTGGTTTGGTGTTTGCAAATTCTTTTAGTTTTTGTCCTGGAAGCTTTTTATCTCTCCTTCTATATTCAATGACAGCCTAGCTGGATATAGTATTCTTGGTGGCATATTTTTCTCATTTAGTGCTCTGAATATATCATGCCAGTCCTTTCTGGCCTGCCAGGTCTCTGTGGATAGCTCTGCTACCCAGCTAATATTCCTACCATTGTATATTACAGACCTCTTGTTCTGAGCTGCTTTTAGGATTTTCTCCTTGTCACTGAGACTTGTAAGTTTTACTATTAGGTGATGGGGTGTGGACCTTTTTTTTTTTTTTTTTAATTTTGAGGGGGGGTTCTCTGTGCCTCCTGGATTTTGATGCTTGTTCCCTTTGCCAAATTGGGGAAATTCTTTCCTATAATTTGCTCCAATATACATTCTGCCCCCCTCTCTCTTTTTACTTCTTCTGGGATCCCAATTATTCTAATATTTTTTCGTCATCTGGTATCACTTATCTCTCAAATTCTCCCCTTGTGGTCCAGTAATTGTTTGTCTCTCTTTTTCTCAGCTTCTTTATTCTCCACCATTTGGTCTTCTTTATCACTAATTCTCTCTTCTGCCTCATTTATCCTAGCACTAAGAGTCTCCATTTTTTATTGCACCTCATTAGTAGCTTTTTTAATTTCAACACGATTACATTTTAGTTCTTTTATTTCTCCAGAAAGGGATTTTATTTCTCCAGAAAGGGATTCTCTAATATCTTCAATGCTTTTTTGAGCCCAGCTAGCACCTTGATAATTGGCATTTTGAATTCTAGTTCTGACATCTTCCTAATGTCCGTATTGATTAGGTCCGTAGCTTTTGGTACTGCTGCTTGTTCTTTTTTTTTTGTGGTGAGTTTTTCCACCTTGTCATTTTATCCAGATAAGAATAGATGAATGAGAGAAGAAAATACTAAAAGAGTAAAAACCCCAGAAAAATATACGCTAACTAAATCAGAAGAGACCCAAAACTGAGGGGAGTAAAAAGGGGGGAAAATACACACACACACACACACACACACACACGTATGTGTATGTATATTATGTATATGTGTATATATGTGAATGTATGTATATGTATGTATATACATATACACATATATGTATGTATGTATGTGTGTGTGTATATATATATATATATTAGACTGATGAATAGAACAGAGCCACACACTTGATTTTGGGTGTATTTTGGTCTGTTAGAAGAAACTACCTCCCAAAATTTTAAGGAAAGAAAAACTTAAGTATATATATACAAAAATAAGGGTAAACATGATGAAGGGATGGAATATGAATATAAAGATGAAAATTAAAAAAGATTGTAAAGAAGGAATTGATTAGATAAGTTGGTTGAAAAGGAGAAAAAAAAGAGGAAAGAATGTGATCGGGCTGGAGACTAGAGCAAAGCCATGTGCTATATTTAGGGTATAGTTTGATCTATTAGAAGAAATTGTATCCCAAAATTTTAAAGAAAAAAAAACCAATATGTTTACAAAAAATAAGGTTAAATACAATGAGGGGATAAAATATGACTATAACAATGAAAATTTAAAAAGATTTTTAAAAAGGTATTGATAACATAAAATAGTTAAAGAACGTTAAAGTTGGAAGGAGGAAAAATTAAAAAAATAGAATAAGAAAAAATTAAAATAAAAAAAATTAACCTTGAAAGACTAAGAGATCATGGGAAAAAGCCGTGAATGCTATATGTTGCTTTCCCCTAGCTCTGGAGTTCCATAGTTCTCATTGATTTGTGAACTTGGTCTTGGCTAAATGTTCTTGCTGATCTTCTGGAGGAGGGGCCTGTTGCAGTGAATCTCAAATATCTTTATTGGAGGTGGAATTACACCGCTGGGTAATCTGCTCAGGTTTGCTCTTAGTAGCTTTTGTTCCCTGAACACTTTCCATACAGCTTTGAAGGACAGGAATGAAAATGGTGGCCTCCCAATCTCTGGCCTCTCATAGGAGCCGAGAGCCCAGGGCCCCACTCTTCAATGCGCCCCCAGAGAAAAGCAGTCAATGACTCCCGTCTCCCTGGTCTCTGGCCACACTCTGTGCTCAACCAGCTATTGACCTAACATTTTTATTTCTGGTGCACAGCCCCATTTGGAGTCTCCAAACCCCAGCAGATTCCTGTAGCACGTGCCTGTACTGCTCCTCCTAGAGGAGGAAGAAGGGGGTCTCTTCAGATATGCCACTGTGAGGTCCCTGCTGGAAGAGCCATAGCCCAACTGTGCCTTGGATTATGGTTTTAGGTAACCCCGAGCCGATAGCACACTCCTCGTCTCCATCTGTCTAGTTGGCTTCCCGCTAGAGCTCTGCCACACTCAGGCATCCCTGGTCTTTCTGTAACCCTGTGGGTCCTGAGACCACACTGTCCCTGCGAGGGCTCCACCCTCTGCTTAGCATCTGGAGCAACATTCCTCAGTGGAGCAGACTTCTAAAAGTTCTGATTTTGTGCTCCGCTGCTCTCTAACTTGCTGGAAGCTGGCCCCTCCTGCTGTGATCTATCTTCCCATGGCTTCGGATTCACTCCCCTGCACATTCTACCTTCTGGAAAATGGTCAATTTTCTGTTCGTAGAATTGCTGCTATTCTTCTCTTCTGCCTCTTGTTGAATTTGTAGGTGTTCAGAATGGTTTGATAACTAGCTGAACTCCTGGCACCTGATGATATTTTGGTCTCTGCAATCTTGCTTCTCCCCATATGCCTTTTTTTTTTTTTTGGATTTTATTTATTTATTTGACAAAGAGAGATCACAAGCAGATGAAGAGGCAGGCAGAGAGAGGAGGAAGCAGGCTCCCTGCTGAGCAGAGAGCCCGATGCAGGGCTCGATCCCAGGACCCTGGGATCATGACCCGAGCCGAAGGCAGAGGCCCCAACCCACTGAGCCACCCAGGTGCCCCTCCCCATATGCCTTTTTAAAGTCAATAATATTTTATAGTTTTCTGCATCTTTTTTAGATTTATTTCTATGCATTTGATGTGTTTGGTCCTATTTTAAATTTTATTTCAGCGCCTACTCCATTTTCTACAATATAGAAATACTGTGATCTTTCTTACATGTTCCTTACATCTTGTGGACATTATAAATTAGTATAACTTCTAGTAGTTTATCTTGTTTATCTGTTGATCCTTTAGATTTTCTAAATACACCATCATGTTGTCCTTGAATGATGGCAGTTTTTTGTTCTTTTCTTCTTATTTTAGACCTTTTCTATTTGTTTTACCTTATTGCTTTTGTTAACCCCCTCCTGCACAATGTAACACAGAAATGGTGAGCAGCTTTCTTTTCTCAATTCCTATCTCAGAAGGAATTATTGTATATATTAGCCTGAAGTATAATGTATAGTACTTGTTAAAACCTCTCTATATTATTTTTAAAAGTTCTGTAGCTTAGCTAAGAGGTTTTATCATGAGTCAATATTGAATTTTATCAAATGATTTTATTTTTATTTCTTAAGATGATTATATGATTTCTCACCTTTTTTCTCTTAGTGTAATGAATTATGCTCATCGATTTTCAGATGTTAAACAATTCTTCAACGTTGGAACAAACCTAACTTGAACTTAATTGGTTGATATTGTGTTGAGCATTTTTAAATTTACATGGATTTTCCTTGTTTATAATGTTCTTGTCAGAATTTGGCAGTGAGGTAATGATATTATACAATAACTTGGAAGTCATTCCCTCTTTGTTAATTTGTCTGGAAGAGTTTGTAAAATTGTGGCATTTTTTTTTTTTCTTAAATGTTGGAGGAATATCTGTATTGATGTAATCTGGCCTGAAGATTTCTTTATATGGAATTTTAAAATCACAGATTAAATGTCTTTAATAAAATTAAGATTGATGAAACTATTTTCCTCTTTTGTCAAATTTTGTAAGTTATGTTTACAGAAATATGTCTAAATTGTCAAAAGTATTGTCATAAAGTTGTCCATAACAACATTTATACTGATGTCCCCTTTTTAATTTTCTATATCAATTATTTAGGTTTTCTCTCTCTACTACTTAATTTTTTTTTTTTTTTAAGAAACAACTCTTAGCTTTTCTATTTCCTGAATTTCTATTAATCATTGTATTTTCCTGCTCTTCATGTTGGTCAGCTCTGAGTGAACATTTTCTTTGAGATCCTAATATTTATTATTTGATTTTCATTCAGCATTTACTCATTACTATGAACATTATTTAAAAGATTTTATTTATTTATTTGTCAGAGAGAGAGAGAGAGAGAGAGAGTAAGCACATAAGCAAGGGGAGTGGCAGAGGGAGAGGGGAAGCAAAGAGCCTGACGTGGGACTCGATCCAAGGACTCTGTGATCATGAAGTGAACCGAATGCAGACACTTAACTGACTGAGCCACCCATGTGTCCCACAATGAACATTTTCTAAATATTTTACATATGGTATTATTATTCTCAGTTACTGTGACAGAATCTTCTCTCAATACAAGGAATGAGTTTTAGCAGGACAGCACTTCCCTTTTAAAAAGAGAGCCAAGAGAAAGGTAGACATTTGTGAACTCAAAATATGTTTTATAAATAGCTTTTGTTTCCCTGTAGAGATAGCTTAAAATAAACAAAACCCTTGCCATTAGACTCATATTGTGTTGTAATCACTGGCTAAACGTTAGTTTTCATTTTTTTTTCTATTATAAAAATACATAGCACTGTATTAAAGAACAATTTGGAAAAAAAAAAAAAGAAGAAGAAGAAAAATCTTGTCCATTAATGCCACTACCCTCTCACAGACATGCTTAACAACTTTATTTCCTTCCAATTTTGTTCCTTTGCATCTTTTTAAAACTTAATGGCAATACTTAAATTTTTTTCTAGCTAAGTCTAATATAATAGTTTTCTTTCATTAATTGGACATAAGCATCAGTTTCATTTTCTCTCAACAATTATAAGGGAATTCTCACCCATGTACCAGTGCATCAAACTCTCCAGAGCTTCTTCACCTGCCTACTCCATCAGAGGTTATTCAGGTACTAGTTAGCTTGGGTTACTGTAACAAAATTCCATAGACTGGGTGGCTAAAACAGCAGAAATATTTTCTCACAGTTCTGGAGGCTGAAAGCTGAGATCAAGTGTCTGCATGTTCGGGTTCTGATGTCTTGCAGACAGCCACCTTCTGTCTGTTTTGTCATATGGACTTTTCTGAGAGCACACAGAAAGAGAGCTCTCTGGTTGAACTTAATGGGGACACTGTTCTCATCATGAGGTCCCCACCCTTGTGACCTCATCTAAACCGAATTGCCAAAGGCACCATCTCCAAATACTATCACCTTGGGGGTAAGGACTTCCATATATGAATCTGGGGCGAACACAATTCAGACCACAGCACTCAGTTTATCAGGGAAGGAAAAGCTATATTCTTTGTTCCTACCTTCTCACACTATGTGAAGCCAGCTGAAGTTAGGAAGGAAGAGGAGTAGAGAGGCATTTTCAACTCATTGTAGAAGTGGAAAATAGATGTTTAAAAATAATAAATTCTTTTTTTTTTTAACATCACAAATAAAATTTTTTTGGTCACCATTAAATGTCTGAATTTTAAACAGATTCTTGGACTGGTGGCTCATATCTATCAGCTCATTCAACTTTAGCACTATTCTCATCCCCAGTAGTTTTTCCAGAACTACTGCCTTCACTGTAAGGCTCCATGAGCTTTCCCAATTCAAACTTGGGCTTCTTGAGCATTTTTACTTTTCTGACATCCTGGAGTGGAAAAATAGACTGAACAGTCTTCTCTCTGTCTTTTCTGATGCTGTCTGGAATCAGTTTATTGACCATTTCTTTCAAGTCAATTGTCTACTCCTCTAAGATCATGGATTTTCATCATCTTTTTCTGAATTTGGAGGTCCCGGTGGTGCTGAGTTTAAGAGGTCTTCTGAATCTCATTGTTAATTAGTTAGTTTGTTTGTTTTTGGTAAAACCAACATGAAATAGATGAAACAAAATCAATTGTCTTGACATCAACATGAACTTCAGTCATGGTCTGCCATTTTCTGACCATGGAGCACATTTTGTCATGGGTAAGATCCTTGCCATGGAAATCAGTCAGGTAGTTTTTGCCCTGAACATCTTCAATAATTAGCTTGAATTTTCTAAATGCAGCTTCATCATTCCACAGATCAAGGGTCACTTCAAAAACGTGACCCTTGAGGCCATCAGATGGGATTTGTGTTCTTGAGTTCTCGTGAATAGTGTTTTTCCAATATTTCTTATATTGACCATAGCTGGTGTTTTTCTATCATACAATCTTTCTTAGAAAATGGATCAATGACTTTCTTCTTGGTTCCCTTTTTGCTGTCTTTCATAAGGTGCTTGTTCTTGCCCTAAATTAATAAGTTCTGAATGTTCTAAATAGATTTTTTTTTCAGGAATCCACTATATTGTAACAGGTATAGAGGTATAGAAGTATAGAGGTATAGAGGTATAGAGGTATAGAGGGAAGGAGATGATGCTTGCCTTGTGTACATTTAGACTGTTGTTTCTTACCTTTTTGATTCTGTGGTCACCTATCTTCCCCAGTTCTACTGTAATCATCAAGTACCTTCTCATACACATTTTCATTTATTGATGTAATGTCAGTTATTATTTTGTACCAAGGTGATTCCAAGAATTATTTGAAAAAGCTGGAACTTAAGATATTTAAAACATTTTTATTTTATTTTTTGCATCAATGGCTTCTAAAAACATTAACTGAAGGATAGATGCTTATAATAAAACACTAGAATAAATTTGTTCTTAAATAATAATATAATTTGTATCATTCCTTATTGGTAATAAGTTTCTTTTTACATGTTGTGTCCTTGATTCTCATGGGATATTCAGGCATAGTTGATCTAACCTTTCTCATTGTTTAGATGAGGAAACTAAATATTAAAAAGTTTGCAAAGAGCTCAAATCTCACAAGTATTAGGTTTCTGATTTCTAGTTCTTATTCTATTTTACTGTATTGCTTTATATATGTTCATATTGTCTTATATGTATCTATGACTATTTTGTATCTTTTGTATCTATGGCATATAAAATTGGGATGATTTCTTCAATATCTTTTCTTTTCTTTTTTTTTTTTAATTTATTTATTTGTTAGAGAGAGCGAGCGAGCGAGCACAGGCAGACAGAGTGGTAGGCAGAGGCAGAGGGAGAAGCAGGCTCCCCACGGAGCAAGGAGCCCGATGTGGAACTCGATCCCAGGATGCTGGGATCATGACCTGAGCTGAAGGCAGCTGCCCAACCAACTGAGCCACCCAGGCATCCCTTCTTTTTTTTTTTTTTTTAAGTAAACACCACATCCAACATGGTGCTAGAACTCATGACCCTGAGATCAAGAGTTTCATGCTTCACTGAGTGAGCCAGCCAGGTTCCCCTAACATTAGATATTTTAAGACTATATTTCATGATAAAACAGAGTAATTCAATGTAGGGTGGCCTTATGAGTATTTTGTAGTACATACAACGTTATGAACTAAAGGGTAGTGTAAATTTGTGTGATTTTTGAGTTTTTGTGATTTTGAGTTTGTGTGATTTTGAGTTTTTCCCATATAACCTAAATATGGTGTTTCTCACTATTATATGTATTTTTAGAAGTACATTTTCAACCAGTCTTACAAGTTTATCAATAATGTTACTACATCATGTACGTTTTAGAGAGTTAGCCTTTATGTTGAATTATAAATTATAAATTATAAATTAGCTTGTATTGCTGTTTCGGTATGTAACAATATATTAGGAAAGATAGCTTTCTTACATTATTCCCCACTGTTCACCTTAATAGACATTTCATAAAAATACATGTGTTTTACTGCCTGAAAATGTACCTTGCCTCATCTTCTTTAGGAAAATCTAAAAAGTATTTTTAATGTGCCCAATTCTAAATAATAAAAAATTTTCATGCTGGGAGAAATGCATACTATGATATTAAGTGTTCAGCAAATCTCTAAGAGATGCTTAAGGAATATGAAAAAGCTCTTTTTCATTCTCTTACAAGAATGCTTGTGTCTTGAATCCAGGTATCTCTCTCTGTTTATTGTATGCTCTATCAGGAAAAGGAAAATTTCAGTTAGGTTAGAAAAGGTTAATTTCAGTTAAGCTAATTTCTGAAATTTCAAGAGATTAAATATATTGTCTATAAATATTGATGGTGACAGGAAGATACATAGTGGATTACAGATATTTCTTATTTAAAATAATCATGAAATATAACATTTAATGATCACAAGTAGGTAATTCATTTGTATATCTTGAAGCAAGATTGAAAGGGCATCTTTAGACCAATGATGTACAATAGAAATAAAATGTGAGACATACTTGTAATTTGAATTTTCCAGTAGCCACATTCAGTAAGAGAGACAGATGAAATAAATTTTAAACATCTTTACTTTAACCTAATATATATAAAATTTATCATTTATATGTAATCAATTTGAAAGGTTATTAGTATATTTTATATTCTTTTTATTTTCTTACCATCTTTGAAATCTGGTGTATGATTTAAAATACAGCACAGGTCAGTTCATACTGGTCACATTTCAAGTGCACATAGCCACCCATTACTGCACTAAGAACACAGCCTTATGGATTTTGGGTTCTAGTGGACATCAATCTCTCATGCTTGGCACATAGTAAATGGACAATAAATGCTTAAAAAAAAGAAGAAAAAAAGTAGCAAAGATAGGTCACACAAGTTAGTAGTCTAATCAGACTATATATATCTACTTACTAGATGAATGATCTTGGTAAGGATATTTATCCTTTCCAACCTCAGTGTTCTTTTGTAGAAATGAGATACTTGTATGTGCCTTTCAGTATTATTGTGAAAGAATTAAATGAGGGTAACAAAGGTAGAACACCTACTTGGTTTCCTTCCATCCCATTTCCCTTTGGAAATCTGAATTGTCATACATTAGATGACATAATCTATTTATATCCACTTCTTTTAGATCTTATAAACTGTCCCACCAAACATTACATTTTTTCAGTTAAAGTGAGTGGAAAGAGAGAAACTAGAATCAGAGTAGGAGGTTCTTGGCATCAAGATTATAGCTGAGGACAATTATGTTAAATTGCTTAGCATGCTGTGGAATTAATTGCCCATGATCTTATAATTATAAATATTTAATATTTAATTTATAAAACATCCTTTACACATGCAAGTCTACATTCATATGTGTGAACATTTTGGTAAATAAGCTTCAGTCTGATAGTTTAAAAAGTTAATGGCATAATCACTTCAGATCTTCTCATTTCCCTTCTGCTCAGACCTCACCCACAGCTCAGGAACTTGCAGTAACAAATAGAAGCATAATCTCTTCTTTCCTCCGTTCACACGTACACATACACATACACAATACAACACATATGCAGAGATGTGCAGAAAACATACATGTATGGTGAGGGGTTGGTTTCATGGGCATGTGACCCCACTGTCACACAGAACTCCACCCTCAGAACAGAATCAGCTCTGGGGATTAATGCTCTGTGGTTGCCTTCTTGAACTTCTTAGGAACTTACCTTTAAATTTGTGGTTTTGTAAGTGAGTCTGAGAGGATAATAGAATAAGCCTGGGAAGCTTGAAATCTTAGTTCACAAGTGGTCCCACCTCCTCTTTCCCTACCTGTCCTTCACCTCCAGGATGGAGTCTTGACCAACCACTCCCATGTTCCAGCCTAGTGACTGCAGATGCCCTCTGTCCCATTTGTGTTTGTAGGTCAGGGAGCATCTGGTGAATGAGTGCAGTCTGCACACCTGAGGACATGCTCTAACCCAGCAAGTGTTCCCATACTCAAGAGAGCATAACAATATATTGCAAATAAAAACCACTATGATAGACTGAGAGAAACCAATGAATAAATGAAAATCTCATATGATGTGGTGGATAATTATAAAGTTAACCCTGTGTGAGCACTACACAGGTCATAAAATAGAATATTGTCAGCAATATTCTGTTTTATATTGTCAGCAATATTCTATTTTATAGATACAGTTATAAATGTGAAATATCATTTTATCTCTATCTGTAGTTATATCTACATTTTATAGTTATAAATGTGAAATGTGAAACAGAATATTGCTGACAATATTCTATTTTATAGATTTAGTTACCCCCACCCCCACTGGTCTCTTCCTAATTGGAACACTTACTCACCCCTCAGTGTTAACCACCAGCTTTGGTTTTGTGATAACAATTTTCATGCTTTTCTCTCTAGTTTTACCACCCAGACTGATAATTCTTTGCATCCATTTAAAACATTTATATAAATTAATTTGTACTGTATATATTTCATATGCCCTGTCTGTTTTGCTCAGCACTGTTTGCAAAAATTTCCCATGCTGTTACAGACTACTGCAGTTTGTTCATTTTCACTAATGTATAGTATACCATTTTAGGACTATGTCATCTGATATTTAGTCTACCTTGAAGAACATTTGAGTTGTTTTCACTTTAGGGATGTATTGGTACTACTGTGTATGTCTCCTGTTGTACATCTGCAAAGGGTTCTCTAGGGTGTATACCAAGGAGAGATTTTCTGGTTCACGGGTTATATATACCTTAAACTTCTCTATAATGCCTGTATTCCAAGGCCGGTACTAATTCATGTTCACACTTGCCAGGAATGAACAATCTTATTGTTGTACGTCCTCTTCAGCATTTGAAATTGTTAAAATTGTAAAATTTGTGCCAATCAGTTGGGATTCAGTGTTTAAAAACATTTTTTAAAAAAGATTTATTTATTTATTGTAAGGAGAAACAGAGATAGAGAAAGAAGGTGCACAAGCAGGAGGGGCAAGGAGAGGGGCAGAGAATCTCATTCAGACCCCGTGCTGGGCATGGAGTCCAACTGGGGGCTCTGTCCCATGACCTAGAGATCATGACCTGAGCTGAAATGAAGAGTTGGATGCCTAACTGAGTGTACCACCCAGCTGCCCCACATATTTAAAAATTTTTAAATACTGGGGCACCTGTGGTGAAGTTGGTTAAGGGTCTGATTCTTGGTTTCAGTTCAGGTTGTGGTCTCAGGGTCTTGGGATCAAGCCCATGTGGAGGCTCCATGCTCAGCAGGGATTCTGCCCTCCTCCTTTCCTTTCCATTTGCCCCCCCCCAACCTGTGTGGGCATGCACTCTCTCTCTCTCTCAAATAAATAAATGAATATTTAAAATTTTTTCTTAAAAATTTTCCTTTCTCTGATATTGATTAGATTGAACACTCTTTCATATGCTTCTTGGCTATTTGGATTTCCTTTTAAAAAATCTTGTTTAATTAACTTTTTTCCATTTTTCTTTTGAGTTATTGCCTTTTTCTTATTGAGTTTTAAAAATTTCTCATTTAATTTCATAAACTGCATCTTTGTCAGTTGCATGTGTTGAAAAAAATTGATAAATAAATTGATAAATTCAATTTCTATTTGTCATGGTTTATCTTCATATTCTCTTTTATGGTGCCATGACAAATAGAAATTGAATTTATCAGTGTTTCCTTTATTACTATTTCCTTTTGTATCTTGTTTGTAAACTTCAGTGTAAAACTGTTACTACCTAAAGTTCATTAAATTAATGTCCATTAATGTCTTCTAAATTATCATAGTTTTTATGTCTATATTTAGGTTGTAAGCTTCTTGAAGTGTATTTTTGTGCAAGGTGTGAGAGAAGGGTCCAGTTTCATTCCTTCCCCATGCTCCCCACCCTCCCCTGCCATAGTGACACTCAGTTGTCCTAGACATATTTATTGAAAAGCTTCTTTTTACTCAGTGGTACTCTGGCCCACCTCTTTCATAATCTAAATGTCTACATATGCACAGGTCTCTTGCTGTGTTTTATTCTGTTCCACTCATCTGTCTAGTCTTAGAAGAGTATCACATGCTTCTAATTACCATCTATTTATAATAAGTCTTGTGTCTATTTTTTTTAGCTGTTTGTGTCAGGAAGTCAATTCCCATAGCAGTTAGTATTTCAAACATAGAAGACGTATTTTCATTATATATAACTATGACTCCTTCCCATGAACAGTAATGGAATGTATATATATCTGTTTATTCTTTCTTCTTGTCTCCTTTATCCACCACCCAATTTTATCAGATATATCTTTTTCTTAGTATATAGGTAAACATGATAATGATTTCACTCATGTGTGGAATTTAAGAAACAAAAGAAATGAGCGAAGGAGAAAAAAAAAAAAGACAAAGAGAGGCAAAATCAAGAAACAGACCCTTAACTATAGAAACAAACTGATGGTTACCAGAGTGGAGGTTGGTGGGGAGATGGCTTAAATAGATGATGAGGATTAAGGAGGACACTTGTTACGATGAACACTGGGTATTGTATGGAAGTGTGGAATTACTATATTGTACACTGATAATTAATATTACACTGTATGTTAACTGTATAAGAATTTAAATAAAAACTTAAAAAAAGAGTATGCACGGTGAAGTAAAATGGTATTCATACTTTAAATATACCTATTTTTGTACAAAGTGTTTTACTAATTTCAAATGAGACTTATTCCCTTTGGCTATAAAAGATGTGGAAATCAGCTATGTAGGTCATTTACCAACTAACTTCTTTTCCTTCTCAAAATTTTGATTAGTTACTTATTGATTGTGTCATCTAGGCTAGGATGAAATTCTTATGTCATGCTCATTTTTTATAGACATTTCTCTACTGGCTTCTAGCTTGTGGCTTTGCTTTTTATAGATATATTGTTCTTTTTGTCTGGATATTCAAAGGATTTTTTTATTTCTGAATTCTTATAATATTTCTGAGCTATGTTTTGGTGAGCATTATGCTGTGACAATTTTTTCCCTGATATAAAGTATGTCCTTCAGTATGTTTTTAATATATTTTTATTCTATTACTTTGTTTCCTTTCTTCTTTTGCCTGTTTCCTATGTCTATCATTTTTCTTATAATCCTTTTAAACTTTCTTTTTTATATTTCATGCTCACTTTTATCAGTCCTATTTTCAGTGCTCCATACTCTGTCTTCATTTCTCCAAATGATTTAATTTTTTCCCTTTATTTCTTCTTGGGCTCCATCAACTCAAGCAATGATCTCTGTTGTGTCTCCAAATCTTTCTTCAGCTTTTATATCCCTTTTTCGAGTATTCTTTAAATAGAAGTAATTATCTTTTTTCCTCCAAAACCTTTCTTAGGCAGTACATTCAGTCAAAATGTTTATCTTAGTTGTGGCAATACACTTGATCTTAGCCAAAAGGCCGAGAAGCGATTTAGTTGTGGCAATATTATTCACCTTTTTTTCCCCTCTGGCAACACTTTTCTCATGGTATTCGTGTGTTATTTTTAAAAATACCTTTTCCATTTTATTTGTTTCTGCAGTATTTTTAATATATATTTTATGCTAGATGATGATGATATTTTTATATATATTTTATGCTAGATGATGATGATGATAGATGATGATGATGACAATGATGGTGACTCACTTTGAGTGGGGTGCATTCTTCCTGGAGCAGCCATTTGTAGGAAGTTGCAGATAGGAGTGGCCAGAGCAGTGTTCTAGGTTAATGGAAAATACCTTTAATGATACGGATCTGTGGTGTGCATGAGTTCTTTTAGCCTTTGCTTCTCCCCAGCTATTTTATTTGTACTCTGAAGGACAGCTCACATTGCTGAATTTCTTTCCTTACCCCCATTTCAACTGGAGGTTGAGTACTGAAAATCTACTTCATCTATGTATTTTCTCATTCTGTCAGTCCCACCTTACCAACTTCTTAAGACTTGAAAGTCTTAATGTCCTGAAAATATGGTTCAGGGCACTTCTGCTGTCAGCATAAACACCTTATTTTCATTTTTCCCCCTAAAGGGATTTGCTCCCCAAGATGTGGCTACTTATATTGGAGAACTATTCTCTGCATTACCTGAGATCGGCAACCATGGTGTCTTTAATTTCCTCTTGCACTTTCATGTAATTTTCGTCTATATTTGGAGCTTCTCTCATAATGTGCTTCTGGGTTTTAGATGGCATCTGATTTCATCAAAGGAATTTGTTTTTTTATATTTAATTTTTATTATTGGCTTTGGACTATTTCTAAGAGTAGAAGGGGCCAAGATTGTATTTTTACTCCGCAATTTGTAAACCAGAAGGTATGATAATATTTTGAGGAACTCAAGCAAATGCCAGCAAGGAAGCCTCCCTGAGAGAATTATAATCCATACATTAATCTTTAACACAAAATATATTATTACTGTACTTTTATGTTAAATGATAGTCTAATAACTTCCTCAGAAGTTACTGATAAAATGTTAAATGTACAATGACATTTTTATAGAGTTCATTAGTTTGTTAGTGTTGCTGTACCAAGTTACCCCAACCAAACGACTTAAACCAACAGTAATTGATTGTCTCATAGTTCTGGAGGCCAGAAATCTGAAACCAAGGTATTGGCAGGGTCATGCTTCCTCTGAAGTCTTTCTTTTATTCTCCAGTTTGTGAGATCCCTAGGTGCTACTTGTCCTGTGGCAGCATAGTACGTCTTTGTCTCTGATTTTATATTGATGTCTTCTGTATGTCTCTGTGTTTCTCCTTTTCTTTTAAGTATATGAGTCATACTGGATTAAGGGCCCACTCTACTTCAATATGACCTCATCTTAATCTAACTAATTATATCTCCAATGACCTTTGTTTCCAAAAAACAGTCATATTCTGAGATACAGGGGTTTAGAATTCAACATATCTTTTTGGGGGACACAACTCAATGTAGAGCATAGTGGGTAGTATCTTTTGGTAGATAATAGATTAGCTTATGGTTCTAACACTATTTTTTAACAGATAAACAAGGTTGTCATGAAACAACTCTAAAATATTCTTAAAAAACACGAATATTGTGTATTTTATGACAGTTATATTGAACCATTGAGACATATTGATTTCCTTATTTTAATACCATGTTTACATTTGTGTCATTTCTAAATTGAGAAAAAGGTGTTTGAAGACCTGCCAGTGATTAATATCATAGATGTAAATATAGTCCAATGTTACTTAGTTAGTTATCTACTCATGGGCAGATAAATATGTATATAAGACTGTAAAATATGTTACCATGTAGCCAAGGAAATGTGGACATTGGAATGGCCCCTCTTTTTAGTTTGTGGATAAATGTAATCTATTAAACTTTGATTTTAATAATTTGACAATTCTGATGAGGCACTTATTTCAGTAATGGGAGGAAGAAATATTATTTGGATAAATTGCCCCTTTTGAAATAATAAAATATGTTAGCTGAATTTTGTTTTAAAAACTATATTAAAAAGTCATCGAAGAACTAAAAAGACAGTGGGAAATGTTCCAGGCCAGTTTTTCTTTGACCATCTAAAACTAGAGTGGGAAGCAGAATATTGGAATGCCAAACCTGTTTATGCCATGAAGGCATTGTTGTTGCTGCACAGTTGGGAAAAACAAGCATGGAGATAAGGAGGACAGTGTCAAGACTTAGAATCTGTCTCTGCTGGAGATTTTTACACAAAAACCTGTTCACAAAACCTGTTTACAAAAAACATGTTCAGGGTCCAAGAAGGAGTGCATATCCCCTCTTAGGAATATGGCAAAGGCAACAGCTAAAGGGAGATAGTGGCTGAAATTATTCCAGAACTGTTGGAAGACACCAATCGTCAGATTTAAGAAGCTTAATAAACCCTAAATTGGATGGATAAAAGGAAATATACACTTTGAAACCATACCGAAGATAAAGGAAACCAAACAAGAAGAAATTGTTTTAAAAAGCCAGTCAGAAAGAAAAAAAGAGAAAAGGAAAAGAGAGAAACCAATTATTTCCACAGCAAAAGCAGTAAGATAACTGATTACTCAACAGTGACAATGAAAGCCTGAAGAGAGTAGAATAATAACCTCGATGTGCTTACAGCCATACCTGTGAGTCTAAAAGTCTATAGGCATAGTAAATATCTTTCAAGAGGTTAAATGGAGGGGTGCCTGGGTGACTCAGTGAGTTAAGCATCTGTCTTCAGCTCAGGTCATTATCTTAGGATTCTGGCATCGAGTGTCATGATCTTGCAGTCCTGAGATGGAGTCCTGGTTCAGGGTCCCTGCTCAGTAGAGAGTCTGCTTCTCCCACTCTCTCTGTGCACACACACACACACACTCTCTCTCTCAAATAAATAAATAAAATCTTTTTTAAAAAGAGGTTCAATAAGGATCTAATTAAATAAACAAAAACAGGGTGTTTATGACCAACTGAATCTCTCGAAAGAAATACTAAAGATGTGTGTAAGGACAAGAAAAATGGTCTGAAAAGGGAAAACTGAAATTCAAGGAAAAAATACAGATTTATTTATTTATTTTTTAAAGATTTTGTTTTATTTGTTTGAGATAGCGCAAGCTAGTGAGAGAGAACATAAGTGGAGAAGGGTAAAGGCAGAAGAAGAAGCAGGCTCCCTGCTGAGCAAGGCCACTGACATGAGGCTAGATCCCAGGACCCTGGGATCATGACCTAAACCAAAGGCAGATGCTTAACTGACTGAGCCACCTGGGTGGTGGGAAAATATAGATTTAAAAAGTCATAAATATCTATAAGAAAATAAGCTTATGATATGCAATAGCAATAATAATGTATAGTAGAGCTAGAAAATATAATTAAAATATTAGTGATTATATTCTATTATCTTTAACATAAAAGTTAAAGCATTCTAGCAAATTTTGTTTAAGAAAAGGATAAAGCTTTTGTTAAGTATGCATTTTTAATATGTAGAATATCATTTTAAAAGTGTATAATGTTCAAAGTGATGGAGGGTTAAAAATAGTGTAATAATAAGTACTTAGCACAAATCAGGGAAGAAGAGGGAAAAAAGGAATGTGACAAAAAAGTATTGCACATTGAAAATAAATGAAAAGAGATACTCCAGTTAAAAATCAAAGTATTTTATTAAAGATTTTATTTATTTATTTATTTTGACAGAAGAGGGAGAGAGAGCACCCACAAGCAGGCGAAGGGACAGAGGTGGAGGGAGGAGCAGGTTCACTGCTGAGCAAGGATCCTGATGTAGAGCTCCAACTAGGGCCCTGGGATCATGACCTGAGCTGAAGGTAGATGCTTAACTGACTGAGTCACTCAGGCATCCCAAAAGCCAAAGAATTTTAGAGTGTAGGAAGAAAAGTCAGCTCTGTGTTATATATGAGATACACTTAAAACAGAACATATAAAGTTGAAGTAAAAGGTTTGTCAGCTTTTTTTGATCTGTGTTGGTATAGTATATATATATTTCAACCCTTTTACCAATGTTAAGAATATAAAAGGTGAGGGACACCTGGGTGGCTCAGTTGGTTAAGCATCTGACTCTTGATTTTGGCTTAGGTCATGATCTTAGGGTCTTGGTATTGAGCCCAGCATTGGGCTCCTGTACTCAGTGTGGAGTCTGCCTGAGATTTCTCTTTCTCTCTTTCTCCCTCTCCTGCTGTCCCTCCCCCATGCCCTCTTTCTTTAAAATAAATTATATCTTAAAAATAATAAAAAGTAATATTGCTATAGATATCATAGATGTAGAAGAAGAGAGGGAAGATGTTATGACAGGAATATTGAGAATGTAGACACAATAAAAAAAAATAGGGAAAATATAGGAAAAACATAAACCACCCTAACTGACTCAGTAAGAGTATAAACCTAGACTTTGAAAATCATTAAAGAAAGTAGGGAGGCCTGGGTGACTTAGTAGGTAAAGTATCTAACTCTTGATTTCCAGTCAGGTCATGATCTCAGGGTTGTGAGATCAAGCCCCCCCTTCACCCGCCTTGGGCTCCACACTCAGCACAGAGTGTGCTTGAGATTCTCTCTGCTCCTGACCAGCCTCATGCTGTCTCTCTAAATAAATACATAAAATATTTTTTAAAAAAGTAATTCTTTGTGAAAAATCTTTCTACAAAAAGAAAAAGCCAGGGCAGATGGCTTCACTGGCAATTTCTATCAAGCATTCAAAGAATAAAAAAGTCTGATTTCATATTTCAGAAGATGTTAGAAGTTTATATTTCAAAAATGTAAAGGATTTACTTTAGTCTAGGCCCAATCAGGAGACATGGAGTACACAGTGATTTAAACAAGGGACATTTGATATAAAGAGTTATTAAGCTATGATAAAATAGATGTAAGGGAATTGTACAGTATATCCTAAGGCTGAGGGAGATCATCTTGGGATGGAAATCCTTTGAAGGCGCCTCCTGACCCTACACTGGAGAAGATGTAGTTGCCGCCTGCTGTAAGGCAGAGAAGTTCACTGTGTACCTGGGTCAGAGATGGTCAAGCAGAAGCAGCCTGGGTTGCATCTAAGCCTCATTCAGGGGCAGACACACAGGCACACGGGTGTGCATGGGCAGTGGGTGTGCTCCTGTGTGGTGGGAGGTCTGGAAGGCCTGGTGTCCACATCGGAAGAGGATAGATGAGCAGAGGGCGTCAGGGTGCCAGTGCTGGCAGAAGGCCTGGAGTGAGATCTTCCTTTTGCATGGACTGTGGAAAGTGACCACCAGGCCAGACTGGGGCAGTGAGTTTGCCAGCGGATCTATACCTCACATGTATATCTGACCTACTAAAGAGGAAGCAGTGGATATGAGTGGAAATAAAAAGGACTTTCCAATACATTGTACTAGAAAAATTAATTATCCTCATAGAAAAAGGCAAAATTGAACAATTATTTCACATCATCTTACGTGACTAAAGGGGAAGGAACATCAGAAGCATTTCAACTTGCTAGAAATCTCATCATCATTCATAAGAACTTTGGGAAAAATTTATTAAGCTGAATTCTCATGTTCAGTTTTCTTTATGAGTTGTATTTCAATAAAAAGTTAAGAAATGTGAGTTTTTTTCTTGGGAAGTATAGAGAACTACTCCAGGATATTGGAGTAGGAAAGGATTTCTTAAATACTATACTGAGTCACCAAACAAATGAAAAAACTGGTAATTTTCATTTCAGTAATAACCTGAAACTGGGGACAATTAAAATGTCGCCACCAGTACAATGATGAATAAGTTATGCTAAATGCATCCAAAGGAAAAGTATACAGCAAGAAATTGGACAACCTATGTCTACATGTAGCATGTAGTAGATGAGTTTTCTAAATATAATGCTAAGCACTAAGAGCAGAACAGGAAAACATTTTGGTAGATAAAGTTCAAATAAAAAGGTAGAGCTAAGTTTTACAGCTTAATACCATTGGAAAATTTATTTTAAAAAGACAAAGGAACATTTAGAAGAAAATTCAGGAAAGGAATTAACTCTCGGGGGAGGAAAGACACTTTGAGAAGGAAGGGTTCTGAGGTGGTGGCATATATCTTGTTTCTGGTACCAAGTGGTCCACTGTTTGTTAAAAACTGTACATGTAACAATTTCTGTGGTTTTCTTTATGTATGTTACATTTTAAAATAGTAGATTTTTAAAAGAAAAAATTCACTACATAAAGCAATGCTGTGTACCTATTCTATTAGAGCCTTGGGAGTGGGAAGTCTTAGAGTGATCAACTGGCCCAGCTCGCTCTGGATTTCCCAGGATTTGTGACTCTCAGTGCTAAATTAGAGGCAGTCTTGTGCATGCTGAGTTGGCTGGTTACTGAGTTGTGCATCTAGAACATTTTACTACCAGAGAGGCCATTAAATATGAAGGATAAGTCCTGAACATTTCATCAATTATTGTAAAATTATGCTAGGAAATATAAATGTAGGAAGGTAGAGTAAACCCAGGGTTTAAAATAGGTATCTAAAGTTAATAATCCATTGGAGAGATTTATTTGGAGTTTCTAGATATAGCATCAAGGAAAAGGTCACATTTTTTTTATGTTAAGACTTTTTTATTTAAAATAATTTAAACTTCCAAATAGCTGAAAATAGTATGCAGAGTTCCCCTACCCTTCACCCAGGTTTCTCTAATGGTAGCATCTTACATAAGCAATGTTAAATGAGCTAAACCAGGGAATTAACATGAATATGATATTATTTTTTTAATTACTTAAAAAAATTAACATATAATGTATTATTAGCTCCAGGGGTACAGGTCTGTGAATCATCAGGCTTACACATTTCCCAGCACTCACCATAGCATATACCCTTCTCAATGTCCATAACCCAACCACCCACTTCCTAACCCCCTCCCCCTGGCAACCCTCAATTTGTTTTGTGAGATTAAGAGTCTCTTTTGTCTCCCTCCCCATCCCATCTTGTTTCATTTTTAAAAGGTCACATTGTTAAACCATCAGTTAGGTTTCTTTTTTTTTTTTCTTTTTTTTTTTTTTAATTATTTGAGAGAGACAGAGAGAGAGAGAGAAAGAGGGTGTGTGTTGAAGGAAGGGGCAGAGGGGAAGTAGAGGGAAAGGGAGAGAGAATCTCAAGCAGATTCTGCACTGAGCACAGAGCCTGACATGGAGTTTGATCCTCTGACCCTGACATCATGATCTGAGCAGAAACCAACAATCCGGAGCTCACCTGACTGATCCCCTCAGGTCCCGCCCCCCACTGCCAACAGTTGTTTCTTACGGAGCTCCTGACCACCAGTCTTGTCCTGCCTTCTCAGCCTCTCTGGATATCATGGGAAACTTTTGGCTAAGTTCTCTTACACCCTCCAGTATGGCTAAACAGTTGTACTAAGTCTCAAATACTCTGTATCTTGGGATAAGAATGCCCTTTGAATACCCTGGGAATGTAGGACTCAGAGCCCTAACTTGTCATTTTTATTGTTGTCCCATTTGTGAGACAGAAACACTTCCACCTCCTGCTAGAGCTACTCATCATCCTTTAGTATTGAGTGCAAGTGTCCCATCATCACCTGTGAAGTTATCTCGCTCGGGGCTCCGCAGGTGGAATTGCTTTGTCTCGGACTGAGCCTCCACAACGTACATCTAGTAAACACTTACTGCAAGGTGGTAGTGAGTTGTCTTTATTTAGTTTTCCCTATTAGAATTTGTGTTTCTAAAAGCCTGTGTCTTGTTCGTCTTGTACTCTCAACACTTAACACATGCAGGGCACATAGTAAGCATTCAGTGTTTAGTTGCACCTAGTAAATATGAGATAAATACCCGCTGGGGTTGTAGACAATAAAACCATGTATTGGACTGAAATACTAGGTGTAACAATGTATTTAGCCCTGAAAAAAACCACACTATATTATTATTCCTAAGGTTTATTAAGTATTGCTTACTTGAGTGAGTGTAATGGTGGTAAATAACACTTCTGATTAAAAAAGGAAGTATAAAAAAGATAAGTTAAAAAAAAAAAGTAAGCACTGATCTGTAGGCTACTCTTACTGAATGTATGTCTTAGAACATAAACCTCTCTGTGGTAGATACTATGTTGTGTGTGAGTTCTGGTAGGTAGCACAGTTATTACTCCTAATTAAGAAAAATAACTGATGTGGTTTTTCTCTCTAATACATATGGCCAAAGCTGATACAAATTTTATGGACCAGTAGACCTATTTGTGTCCCAAATATATTTTTGACTCTATCCTAACTCTGAGGAGAACTATTCATTACTGTGTCCTAACTCATAAGGAAACCAAAGTCAGTCATTTTTCAAATTTAATATCCTGGAACAATATCCTAGTGTTCTAAGATATACTTTAAACCAATGAGAATCTCTGTTGTATTTGGATGATTGAGCTTTGAAGGAGCTCCAAATTTTCCTGTGCAGTCCGTGAGATGGGTTTATAGTTTAGATAGATGAAGGCAATAACTGTTGAAATCACAGAATATCCCTTCTTTGCTAAAGGGGGAAAAGAATAGTTTTGTCATTCCTGACTGCTTTGCAAAAGGTAAAATATTTCATTGCTTTTAAGTTGGAATTAATTTATAGCAACTATTCAAAGAATCTATTCAATTACACACCAATGAGTATGAAAATGAATTTTCTATTTTATGACCCTTCATTTTTATCAGTTTGTGCTAAGCTATGTTCACTGGGAAATACAGTGTATATAAGGGATGTTTCTTCTAAGCATTTCATACATATGAATCTTTTAAACATGAGGTAGTGAAACTATGATGGCAAACTATAATTCTGTTGCTTAAAAACAAATAAAAGCCAAGGTGGTTTGACTTAAAGGTTTACTGGGGTTTAGCAGTTCTTCAAAGTGCCATTTATTAATTGTCATATTAATTGCTTGTACCATCAGTCCTATAAAGTAGACCTCTGTGAGAGCATTTCCTGAAGGTAGTTTTTGTTTGTTTGCTTGCTTTTTAATTTTCTCTTTCTTTCTCCTCACTGTTTGGAGTATTTCTTCTTGAATATACACACTGAGAATTTAATTTTAGACTACAGAAAGCCTGATCTTATTCCTTAATTTGACTATTTTTTTGATTGATTTTCCAACCAGATTTACAATTCCTTTTTTACAATAAGGTAGTTTCTCTGGCAAAAGTTTTAAAAATCAGACTTAATAATTCATGACCATGTGAGCTAAAGTAAATTTTATAAGCTTATCTGACTTAAAAAATGGAAGGCTAATGCATGAAAATGAGTATAATTCAATGTTACGAAGTCTTCTTTTCCTGGGTTTCTAATTTTTGTCTTAAATTCCTCTGTGGGAGGGGCGCCTGGGTGGCTCAGTGGGTTAAGCCTCTGCCTTTGGCTCGGGTCATGATTTCAGGGTCCTGGGATCGAGCCCCGCATCGGGCTCTCTGCTCAGCGGGGAGCCTGCTTCCTCCCCCGGCTCTCTCTGTGCCTGCCTCTCTGCCTACTTGTGACCTCTGTCTGTCAAATAAATGAATAAAATCTTTAAAAACAAAACAAAACAAAACAAAACAAAAAATTCCTCTGTGGGAATATCTCCCACAGGAATCTCCCCCTTATAAAATTGGGAAAACACGTAGACTTTTAAAAAGAATTCTTATGTTTTTCATGATCTTAATTGTCCCCTAATAATTTTCTTTAAATTGTATGTGAATGGAAGTGGTTTTCCACAATTAATCTGTACAGCATGAATTTTTAAAATGGTATTTATATTTTTCAATTTTTAGTGTTTCTGAAATAATACATAATTAAAAATAGATAGGATTATGTGTGATTCTAATACCACAGGTCTTTAAAAACAATTTTCATTAGAATTAATAAATTGAAGTAGAGAAAATAATAAGTAAAATGGTTAAATAAAATTATGTTCATTCACTCATGACTCTTTAATTTTCTATTAAATTTTTCTATTAATTTTTCTATTGTTTTGTCAGAGTTAGATTTTTAATTATCAATGAAAGTGAGAACAAATATTTTCTGAAGGATACATCAAAGATGTCTAGTTGCTAAAAATCTTTTAATGTACTTTTGGCATCATTAAAATTGCCTTTGTATTGAAAGATTAGGCCTCAAAATGAAAAAAGAATTGGATAAAAAGAATAATTTATTTAGGAAAAGTGGGGATCTCAATTAAGCGCAAAGCATTTAAGGGAGATGATAGAGTTAGAAAATATGGTTAGAATTTAAGGAATAGAAGAAGAAAATAGTTAAACAAGAATTTCAAGCAAGATCAGGAATAACAGTAAAAGAAGAAAAAACCTATGTTTTGTCTTATTTATAATGAGGACGAAAATTACTCTTTTATCTACTAATCATGGTAAATACAAGAATCAGACAAGACTAGGTAGAAGATTAACTGTGAAGTGCTCAACTTTGATTACTACTTTTAGAATAGAATATTAATAACTTGAATTGTAGAATATTCAGAAATATTTAACTTCAGAAATACTGAAGTTAAAAAAAGTCTTCCATGCCAATTTAAAATACATACAAGAGTGCTAATTCTCCTTAACAGAAAATGTAATACTTAAAAAATAGTATTTAAAATTTGGTGCATTTGCTAGCAAAATAACAAGAACTTATTCCCAGAAAAACTACTCAGCCACTTAGAGTTTGAAATGGTTTGTTTTGTGACTGATTTATTCTGAAGATAAAGTACTTTCAAAGCATTTGGGAGGAGCTCTTAACCTTTTAGGATTATAACTTAAATTTGATTTGATACCATAATATGAGTAATATAAATTGCTTATGTGAAGATGCTAATAGAAGGCACATAGGATATTTAATTTATCTTTATTTTTTATTGAAATATAACTTACATTTAGTGAAATGCTCATATCTCAAAGATACCATTCATTAACTTTTAAGGAATAGATATCAAGACACAGCATTTCTATCACTCCACAAAGTTTCTGTCAGACTGTTCCTAATCAGTCTACCCCTACTCTACTCTCTGCCTCTAAAGTAAGCACTGGCCTGATCTCTATTGTCATAGTTTAGTTTTTGCCAATTTGGGAATTTCATATAAATCGAATCATATAGCATGTATATTTTCTTGTCTGACATTTTTTGTTTAGCATGTTTTTGAAATGAATCCATGTTGTTGCATGTATCAGTTCATTCTTTTTTTAGGGGGGGAGGGGCAGAAGGAGAAGGGAGAGAAAATCTTCAGCAGGCTCCATGCTAGGCATGGAGCCTATAGCTGGGCTGGATTTCACAACCCTGAGATCATGACCTGAGCTGAAATCAAGAATTGGCACTTAATGGACTGAGCCACCCAGGTGTCACCTCCCACCTTTTTTTTTTTTTTCTTAGATAAGTTTAGGAGAGAGAGAGAAAATAGTTCATTCTTTTTATTGCTATTGTTTGATAATACCACAGTGTAGCTATCCATTCTCCTGTTTATGGACATCTGAATTGTTTCCAGTTTTTAGCTATTATGAATAAAGCTTCCAGTAACATTTGGTGCAAGTATTTGTGTGGGCCTATGTTTTCATTTTTCTTGGATTAATATCTGGATGCAGAATTGCTGGGTTACAGAATAGATGTGTGTTTAACTATTTAAGAAGGAAAATGGGTTTTACAAAGTGGTGATAACCGTTTTAAATTCTCATCAGTTGTGTATTAGTGTTCTGGTTGCCCCCCATTCTCCAACATTTGTTGTCAGTCTTTTTCATTTAAGCCATTTCAGTGGGGATAGCTCTTTGAGGTTTCAATTTGCATTCCTCTGCCTGATGACTAAAGATGGATGCTAAGCATTTTCTCACATGCATATTTTTCATTTGTATATCTTTTATAATGTGTCTGTGTCTTTTGCCCATTTTAAAAATAGAGTGATTTGTTTTTTTGTTACTGAGTTGTAAGAGTCTACATATTCTGGAATTAGGTCCTTGTCATGTGTTGTGAATATTTACTCATAGTGTATAACTTGCCTTTTTTTTTTCTTTTTGCCTTTTCTTATGAGTAGGTTTTATTTTTGATGAAGTCCTATTTTTCATTTTCTCTTTGTGACTTGTGCTTTGTGTCTTCTTAAAAAAAAATCATTGCTAGTCCCAATTTTGTGGAGCTTTTCTATACTTTTTTCCTGGTGGCTTTGTTGTTTTACGTTTTATGTTTCAACCTATGATCCATTTCAAAATTAATTTTTGTATATGGCTCAAGGTAGTACCATTTGTTGAAGATATTTTTCTTTTTCCATTGAATTGCTTTAGTACCTTTGTCAAAAATCTCTGTATTTTTGTGTGTCTATTTTAGGTCTCTACTCTATTTCATTAATCTATTTATATGTTTTTTGCCAATACCACATAATCTTATCCTGTAACTTTATAGTAAGTCTTGAAAATATGTGGTATACATCCTTCAGTTTTGTTTATTTTCAAAACTGTTTTAACTATTCTTGTTTCTTTGCTTTTCCAAACAAACTTTTTTAAAGTTATCCTGTTAATTTCCAGAAAAAGTGATTATAATTGGCTTTGTTTTGAAGCTATACATCACTTGAGGGATATAAAACAACAATCTTAATGCTAAGTGTTCAATCTATCAGCATAATATATCTCTTCATTTATGTAAGTCCTTCTCAGCAATATTTTATATTTGTAAAATATATATTTTATATTTATGTAAGGTTTTACATGTTATTTGTTAAATTTATTCTTAACTGATTTTTGTAATTTTCTACTATATGGAATACAACTGATTTTTAATTGATTTTGTACACTGCAACATTGTTAAATTCACTCATTAGTTCTGCTGGTTTTCTTTTCAATTCTCTAGAATTTTCTACATACACAGTGATGTCATTATGAATAAAGATAGCTTTACTTTTTTCTTTCCAAGTTGTATGACTTATCACTGTCTTGTTTTATTGCACTAGTTAGAAACTCTAGCACAATGTTAAATAGAAGCAGTGATTAGGCATCCTATCTTGTTTCAAATCTAAGGCAGACGGCACCAATATCTCACCATCATGTATGACATTAGCTATATTTCTTTGTAGGTTCCCTTTATCAGGATTAGGAAATTTCCCTTTTTCTTAATTTGTGGTAAAAATTTTTTTTAAAATCATAAATGTGTGTTGAATTTTGTAAAATGTTTTTTGTATGTATACTTTAATGATTATTGATTTTTCTCTCAGTGTTTTACTGTAGTGAATGAATTATACTAATAATTTTCATATATGAAACCAATTTTATATTCTTGGGCTACACTTAATTGATCATGATATATTATGCTTTTCAATTTTGATGGATTTGATTTGCTAATATTTTATTAAGGTTTTTTGCATCTATATTTCTCAAGGACATTGGTCTATTTTTATTTCTTATAAAATCCTTGTCTTGTTTTGCTATCAGGATTTTAATGGCTTCATAAACTTAGTTGACTTTCCTGGCTTTCCTCCTACTGCAGCCAGCCACCCGTTGTCCTCATGCAATGTCTCTTTTGGAGACAGCCTTCTCTAGTTTCTTCTGCTCCACCTGTAAACTAAGGCTAGACCCACACACCTATGTCACAGAGGAGGTCTCTTTCAGATCTCTTGCCTTACCATCAGACTCACTGGGAGCTTTTAGAAAAGAGTTAAAGTGTGGATGCAGATGCCCCATTTGGGCTTCTAAGAATTCTGTACTAGTAATTGAGTGTGCATTTGACCTTTAAAGGTTTATAAAAAATTTCAGCTATTTTTTTCTTGCATGCTTCTGTGATGGTCATCTCTTCTTCTCATGGTCTGTCCAGGGTGAATTGTATTCTGTCTTTTCTTAGAAGAACTTGCCAACCTGTTCATTAGGTTGCCTTGTGACCTCAGCTCTTCTAGTGGCTCAAAATTATTGTTTTATAGACTATCTGTCTTGTTCTCATTGCTAGAGTGGAAAAGATTTTTTTTTGTGTGTGTGTGTTTGGCTCTCTATATGTAAAGTGAATAGTGGACTCTACATATATTTTAATATTTGAAATGATATTCCCTAATATCATATCTAAAAGCCCACATAATAGGTTTGATTTTCTGCCTCTCATCCTTTGACTCTGGGCTCAACTTCAGGATGTTTTCTCTCCTAGAATTAATAATAATGAGTGAAAATGCTTGATTAATTAGAGATATTCTTAAAGAACATACAGATGGTTCTCCAGTTGAAAGAGTGAAGGATCATGAGTAAAAAGCCAGGATTGGAGTCTCAGCAGATCAGTATATTCTGAGCCTCAATTTTTTCTTTTCTAAAATGGGGGAGGTAATCCCTGTTTTATCTATCTCTTTTTGGATGAAGCTAAAATGAGATGGTGTATGTAGAAGCTCATCTTAACATGTTAAGTAGATGTAAGTTACTGATAAATAATTTTCAGAAAGATGCATATATAATTAAAGCTTGAATCTCTGAGATGAATATTTATTCTGATGGTTTAATATCTATAATTAATAGTTTATGGTCTTGTGGTAGTAGCCAGGGGAGAACATATTTTATATACAGGAATAATTAATGGATATCTATTGAGCACCTACTGTATGTGCTTTGCTTCTTGCTGGAGAGACATTGGTGAGCATGACAAGTTATTGACCTTGTAATACTTATATTCTATCAGGGAAGACAGGAAATAAACAAATTTTTGATGCTCTGCTCTCCCTGAGGAAGGTTCCAGCCTAGGATTTTACAATAACTTCAACAAAGCCACCATGTGAGGACTTGGTGGGGATTTTGCTTAGCTGAGCTTTCTTGCACCTTATTTTGCAGTTCTATTCTTCCTTTTTCAAACTAGATCTTGCCAGATAGAAAAGTATTGTTATTCATGTTTTGCTCTGTGGTCTGCTCTTTTTTTCCTGATGATTAGCTATTTAATTCAAACTTTTCTTGGCATTGGCAAAGTTTATGCATTTTGGAATAAACAGATAAAAAAGCATTTTATTATGGAAAATCTAAATATATACAAAAATAAAGAGAGTAGGATAATAAACCACGAGCACCCATCACCCAGCTTCAATAATTATAAATTCATGGCCAGTATTATTTCATCCATGTACCCACTCAGTTCTCTTCCCAACTTGGGCTATTTAAAGCAAATTCCTTGATATCTTTCCATTAAATATTTTTCAGTTTTATTATAAAATATAAGGAATCTCTTTTTAAAGAACAACCAAAATATCATTACCTCATCTAAAAAGTAAAATAACTTAATATCACTTAGTATCTAGTAATTATTCATATTCTATATTTTTCATATTTTGATAGAGGCTTCATTCAAGTGGAGATGGGAGTTGTTATATAATTTTTGCTTTTGTCTTTTACAGAGATAAAGACATTTTGGTATAAGTAACCATAATGGAAGTGAAGGTATCATCTGAATTTTGAAGGCAAAGTGATCTTGATTAAATTTTTTTTTTTAACTTTTTGAAAACTGACCATACAGAATGCTGTGTATTTGGTGTATAGGACTACAAATAAATTTTAGATATTACCATGTCCTGTAAAGAATTTATGGACTTGTGGCTGAATTAAGTCACAGAAAAAGGTAACCCACAAGCAGAAAAAACAATGAGTTGTGTTCTGTCCCAGTGGTGGAGATGAGTGGCCTCGGGCTTCATGACCACTCACACTGTTATATCATATCAGTGAGGTAGCTGCAAGGCATATTTTTCCTAATGCTGAAAAGACAAAAACTTTTAAAATTAATTAAATTTTCAGTAATTATAATAGATTGAGGCTTATCTTTGTAATCATGCCAGTCACATTTCTTTGAATTCCAATATGCTTTTTTGAGTGGAGAGAAAAGATGATGGGCCTTGAAAATTTGGCCTTGAAAGTTGAATATACTTTGGGATGATGGAGACTGGTTAGGATGTCTTATAGGGGATAGTAGTCAGGGTTCTTCAGAGAAACAGAACCAATAGGTTCCCCCCAAACTTTCTCTATCTTTTGATATAAATATACTTAGATCTTTACATCTACTTATTTATCTATATATTTAGATAGACATTTTGATAGATAGAGGTATAGTTAGATAGAAAGATAGATATGTGATATATACCCTCTCTCTCATTCTTCATATGTGATCCCTTAAATCTCTTTCTCCTCTTGACTCTGTATATGAAAAGATTTATTTTAAGGAATTAGCATATGCAATTGTAGAGGTTAACAAGTCCAAAATTTGGGTCTGGAGGTTGTCTGCTGGCAGAATTCTCTTTTTGGGCAGGAAGGTCAGTCTTTTTCTTAAGGCCTGCAACTGATTGAATAAGGCCCACCCATGTTATGAAGAGCAATCTGCTTTATTCAAAGGAGATATCAATATTAATCTCATCTAAAAAACCTTTACAGCAATATCCAGATATGTTTGACCAAATATCTGGCCACTGTGTTTTAGACATTTTGACACAAAATTAACTTAACATCACAAATGGAAACCATGGCATAGGCAAATGAGTGGACTTCAATACTTTTTCAGGTTAAGGCAAGTAAAAAAACCAGTAAGGTAAAACCAATAAGGTAAATTAAGAATAAACTTTATTTTGTTCTCATTTATTCTTAAAGTTGCTGTTAAAATGATACATATTATGTTTCTCAAAAAACCAAATTTTGTTGAACTTGATCTGTTGCTGTGTAGGAGTAAGAAGACAGAGCATCTGTGAAATATTTTATTAGTACAGTCAATTTTCATTTATTAGTGATAATGGAAACAGGGTCCACATGGTTACTGAGCTTTATAGATAATACTTAACACTTTAAAATCCAGAATCTTCATCATTCACCCAGAACTTAGACTATTACTTATATATCTAACAAGTAGAAATGTTGATTTATGTTATATCTTTGCCTCATTTCTGATGATGATTGAAAAGACTGTAAAGGATGAATAGAAATGGCTAATTCTTAAGCCCAATAATTGTACTTTTTAATCAGAATAATAAAAAGTTCATTTTTTTAGTTTATTTAACTAATATTTGTTATATTTATGTGTGATACTTGCTTTATCTTTATTGACTTAGGCTTTGTGAATCTCATTGTACTTAATTTTCTATAATACTCTGCCTATAACTTAGTTAAGTTTCCAGCAGCCATACATGTTCTATACCTCTCAAGGTGACAGACCAACTTTCTCATAGCCATGACTAGGAGAGTAGAAAAGAATAGAGTGAAACATTTAGAATGAAAATACTGACATAAACAGAGCTAAAATGCTGTTATATAATTATCTCTTTGTTTTTGCCACCAGAATCTTTTCTCCTGCCTTGACTGTATTGTTTTAATGAATTTTAGTAAAGATAATGATACATTAATGAACTTCAATTTTCTGACAAGCCAATCATCAAAGATAGGTAGAAATAACTAAAAATTAACAATCTTTTTTATGGGATTAGATTCTTGTTTTTATTTTCTAAAAAGGCAAGCTCATTCCACAATTTGCACAATTATTCTAGCTCATGCATAACCTGTGAATAAACAAAATACCAAAGATTTGTGACAAAATATTTTGTAGATAGTTTTATTTTTTAAAATGTAATCATCCTTTTATATTACAAAACAACTATATCTTCATTTCTAGAATTTTTTGAAAGAATTTCTAGAAAGCTAAATATTCAAGTCAACCTCCTTTACCCAGAAGGGAGTGGGATGTGGATTTTTTTTTGATTGATGCATATATGTGAAGGCATCATGGGGAGTCATCCCCTCAATTTAACAGTCATTTTAGGTTCCAGATTTCTAACATTGGGATTATCAACTTGCTTCAGAAACAAGTAAAGGAGTTGGTTCACCTCTTAGCCAACAACCTAGTTCTTTTTTGTTCCTTTGGCATTTAAACTGTTACAATGTAAGATTTGACTGTGTCAGATTGTTTCCATGTGGAAACTGGGCAGTCTGAGCCAAGTAGGTTTGGTGTGCATACCCCCTCATGTCTAACTCATGTATGTTTGGCACCAAACCCTTGACTAAAATCAGTAAGATCCATATTGTCCAAACAACAGTGCATAGTAAACCTGGAAGAATTAATTTAAAAAAAAAATAAAATTATATGAGAGAAACATATGGCTAGTTATTTGTTGCTTCCTTTTGCACACAGGACCTAACTTCTGCCCGCCTGGAGTGTGCAGTCAGTGGCCAGATGCATTGTATTTGTCATAGTGCTTCTTGGCAAAAATGACAGGTGAGCTGTCTTCAAGAGGCATTTTCACACCATGTGTTCAGATAGCTGCCCTTGTATTGCAGAAGTAAATCTGTGACACACCTACTGCCTGTGCTTCTGCTTTAGTTAATCAAGAGTATTTTCTTAACTTTTGCATCAACATGGATGGGACTGGAGGAGATTATGCTGAGTGAAATAAGGCAAGCAGAGAAAGTCAATTATCATATGGTTCCACTTACTTGTGGAACATAAGGAATAACATGGAGGACATTAGGAGAAGGAAAGGAAACGTGAAGGGGGAGAAGTCAGAGGGGGAGATAAACCATGCAAGACTGTGGACTCTAAGAAACAGACAGGGTTTTAGAGGAGAGGGTTGTGGGGGGATGGGTGAGCCTGATGGTGGGTATTAAGGAAAGCACGGATTGCATGGAACACTGGGTGTTGTACATAAACAATGAATCTTGGAACACTGCATCAAAAATTATGATGTATTTTAAGGTGACTAACATAGCACAATAGAAATTAAAACAAAACGTAAAAACAAAAACAAACAAACAAACAAAAAGTATTTTCTCAGCCTAAGACCAGACTTTCTCAAAGCTACTACAACACAGCAGACCGCTTCTCTTCCTGGGAGGGGATTATGTGTTTTGACTGTTTAAAGATATTGCATCTCCTCCCCGCTCCCCAGATGTTGTGGCCATTGAGGACAAATTTACAAGTACAAAATGTCCTTGTTAGGAAAAAAGAAGTAAAATGTCTCCTTAGAGGTAAATGTCCCTAAAGTTCTGTGGTGATTTTGCTAGACTTTGCTTTTGCTCATAGCTTTATTTTTTTAACATAATTTTTGCCTATTTTTACCAAAAATTATATACTTTTATTTTAAATGTGTTCTCTCTGAAGTTGCAATTAGTTATAATTAATTGCAGAAAATGTGGAAAATACAGAACACTATCACATAAAAAAAGATAATCCTTGATTATTCTACCACCAAGAGATACTCTCAGTGAAATTCTGGTGTGTATTTCTTACAGTCTATTTCCAAGTATATTTTTCCCCTTAAACAACAGAGTGCCAGAGGAATATTCAGAGGTTGTTCTTTGGATAGAAAGAGGCACTTCCTGAGGGGTGTTGTCATGACTTAGGTGATTCTATTTGGAGTTTTAAAAGGTAGAATAGTCATTATTTACATCCTATGGAAATGAAAATAGTGATTATATTGTTCTTAGTTGTTCTTGTCTTGTTTACTGAGTCTCTGGGTACATATTCCAGACCCTTAGCCATTGTAAGTGCTGACCAACCAACGCTGGTCATTGGTTACTGTTTTTGATAATCCTAGAACAAGATTCCATTGAAAGAACATTTCATTTGAACTGTGAGTGAGTTCATGTTTATACACTAAGATATAAATTGTTTCATTCATAGGGAAGTAGAATAAAACAGAAACTATGAGGTTAGGACTGGTGGGACCAAGCTGTAAGTCTGAGCTGTGAATCCACGTTGACTACACAAGGTCCCACTAGAAATGGCTGCATTGATTATGGGAAGAACTGCCGGTACTCTTGGCCCATGATTCCTAAACTCTTTTAACCTTAATTATGATTCATGTCTTGGTCTTCAGATAGATGTCTTTTATTTAAACAAAAACAGGACTTTTCTCAGCAGACTTTCAGGACAATTGTATATTTGAGAATCATTTTTTTTCCCTAGCCTTTATAAATCAAAGACAGTTTGATTATAAAATTTCTGTTTCACAACCTTTCTTTTTCCTGAAAATTCTGTTTGTGATGTTCTATTATTTATTGATTCTTTTGTTGTTCCACAGTCGACATTAGATCACAACCTGTGTTTTTCACGCCTTTGAGAAGCTTTTTCTTTGTAAATGTGTCTGAATTTTTCTAGTAGTTTAAATTTTCTTTATTCCTGCAATTTTGCAGAATGTACTTGCATACAAATCTCTTTTAATTACTTTTAATTACTTTCTCCTAATACACAATACAACACTCAAAGATTCCTATCTTTTTTTTCAGCTCAGGAAATTATTATTCAGTAGTGTATGCTTTTTCTATTTCTGATTATTCTGATTTCAACCTCAGTAATGTATATGGTTTCTTTGATGGATATTTATTTTTTGTCCTCTTTAATTTATAAGCTTCCATAATTTTCATCTTTAGATACTTCTGTATTCTAGGAACACTATGCTAAATACCAGTCATTTGATACTCTGTACTGTCTCTTACACTCCTACTAAGTGTGAAGTACATTTTAATTCTGTCATTACATTTTAGGTTTCCTTGTATTTCTTTCCTTTTAAAAAATGTCTCATTTCCATTTTTATTTATCTTACAAATATTATTATTGTTTAAAGTCTTAGTTTGTTTTCTCCCTGTACTGCTTTTGGCTTCTATTTTAAAGAGTTTAGCTTGCTGTAGTACAATGGAATGCCAGTACTATTCTAAAATTTTCTTCTGGGCCTACTAGAATATTTTTGACTTAAACTCTTTTACTAGAATTGTGGACTGTATTAATTTCCCAGGGCTGCTCTAACAATTTACTCTACACACTTGGTAGATTAAAACAACACAAGTGCATTCTCTTACAGATCTAGAGGCCAAAAACTTGAAATCAAATCACTTTCACTGGACTAAGTGGAGATGTTCCCCAGAACTTTCTATGCCTTTACGGGTTCTGAAAGCTATTTGCATACCTTAGCTCACGACCTGTTTCCCAAATCACTTCAGTCTCTTGCTTCTGTCATAACATTTCCTTCTCCCCTTCTGTAGGCAAGTGAGGACCCTTGTAAGTACACATAAGGGCCATCAGGATATCCCAGATAATCTTCCCCCCTCAGGATTCTTTCTTTCTTTTCTTTTTCTTTCTTTCCCCTTGCTTCCTTCCTTCCCTCCTTCCTTTTTCTTTCTTTCTCTCTCTCTCTTTCTTTCTTTCTTTTCCTTCCTTCCTTCCTTCCAAGAGAGAGTGTGCATGCAAGTCGGCGGGGGTGGGGGGATGGAGGTTGAGGTGGGACAGAGGGAGAAGAAGAAAGAATCCTAAGTGGGCTCCACACCCAGAGTGGAGTGCAATGCAGGGCTTGATCTCATGACTCCGAGATCATGACCTGAGCTGAAATCAAGAGTCTTTGATGCTTAACTGAACCACCCAGGCACCCCCCAGGATTCTTAATTTAATTATATCTACAAAATCCTTCTTGCCATGTAAACTAACATTTATAGGTTTCAAGGATTGGGAGGGATATGAGTATCTTTTAATCTTCCACTGGGACATTTCCCCTTATATCTCTGTCACTTGGGCTTCATTCATATCAGAATGATCTGGGTTTACACAACTGCTTAACTAGCTGTCTAAACTTGGGCAAGTGACTTAATTTGCTTTCTCCTCTGTTAAACTAGGGTTATTGTGCAGATTAGGTCAGGTAATTCATGTAAAGTATTTAGCAGTCTTGGTCCTCGATAAATGTTAACTACCATTCCCATGATCAATGTAGGCCCCAGTATGTTTAGTCTGCCCTGAATGAAGAGAAATAGCTCAGTGCACAGTGAGTGATTACAAACAGAGAGAACATACGGATTTTTCTCTACTCTGCTCCATGTTCACTTGGATGTGTCAGTTGTCTTTCCTAGTTCAATAGTTGATGAGTAGGTATCAATGTCCACTTTTCTGCCTAATTCTCAGTCACCTGATGTTGTCCATTTGGAACAGTCTGGCTCTCCCGAGGTGGGGCCTTTCCTCTTCCACACCTTCATTCTTTATTATTTTCAGCTGTTCAGTGCATGAAAATTACAATCCCCATTATGCATTGCTATCATGTCCTTTCAGTCCCACCCTCTGTGCAGAGCTCTTCCTTTACAATAGGACTTTGTTGGATCCTGGTGCTATAGTCAGGATTGCTCCCTCTCCTAGTTGTTTCCTGAGAGTTGGGGTGTCCAATTGGAACCTGGTAGGTAAGGAAATGGAAGGGGAAGTGTTCTTCAAAAGCAACACTCACATTAGAGAGAAAAGGGTTTTGTCCTTTTTTATTTATCTTTTTCTTGAGTGATATTAAACCTTTTTCCAACATCTTTCAAATGGGTTAGGAATTTTATCATTATATAAAGGTCACTAATTGCTTTCCGCAATTCACTTATGTCATCTTAATTAAAGAAATCTTTTTTTCTCATCTGCAAATTGGTAAATGGTTAGACTTAATAATTTGTGACCTTGAGATTTTTTTCTTTTCCTTTATTATTATAGTGTTTTAGCAGGACTAAAAAAGGGGCTGCTTCACAGCCAAAAGTCACAAAGACATATTGAACCAGAAATGATTCTTTTTAAACATTTTTAAAATCCACTTGTAGCATGAACGTATTTGCCAAACTTTTCCAAATACTTAGCAATTCAGAAACATATGTTGCAGTGATGCCACTATTCTGTATGATATTATATCCTAAAAAGAATGAAGTTCTCCTATATTTTTCTGACTCACTTTAAGTTTATCCTCCTTCTTAGTATTTGCTCTATATCTATAAACAAACTGATCCCATCAGAAACCAAAAAAGGATTATAGGTATGTCTTCCTTGCTGTCTTTCAGCACACAGTAGAATCTACTACAAAAAGAGTTTACCCATATTTCTTAGATGTTTTATAATACAACATTTGGGAACCATGAATATTAACTGGTATTCAGTAGATACACGTTAAGTTAGTCTATTGAGTCTTTATTTTTATTGAATTCTGTGGAAACAGCTCCTTTAAGCAAATGAAAGAAAGTAAATAGTTTAAGCAATTTGAGAATACATATTGTTCATTTTTGGCTATAAATTAGCAATATGATTGATTTAAATGGACATTTCTGTCATTGATTCTAAAATTTGAACTGATATAACAGATGGAATTCAGCTGCCCAAGCAAGCTTCTGGGATTTGATTATTCAAGTGATTAAGATGCTATTTGTCAACTCTAGTTTACCACCCCTTTTAATTATATAGATAATCAAACTAAGAACTGCTAATTCTGTCTCCTAACTATTAATTGTTTGTAATTACCCACAGATTAAAACTGCATGTGCAATTAACTCAAAGAATTAATTGATACAAGGGAATTGATAAAAGGGAAACAGAACAAGCTTGGCATAAAAAAAGGCTCTAGGGACACAAGACCACTTGAACCCACTAGTGTCTTGGGCTCTGTCATGTCCTCTTAAAGATAATTCTCACTTTCTTTGGACTTCACCTCTGTTGGAGGCAGCTGCCTAGACTATTTCTTATGAACTATTTCTCTTATTACATTACATACTATTATTATAAACTATGTCTTATTTCTTCCTTCATGGTTGGCTGAAACAGTGTATTTGAAAAGTTTGGACTTCTACTGTCTTTGGGTCTTCTGCTGATATTCAGGTGACTTGGACAAATGTATCCATTTGCCACCCAAAAGAAATGTTTGTCACTGCAAAGATTACAGAAGTGGTAAATGTTTTAGCTAGCTAGGGATTTTTCCCTTCCTTCTTGCCTCTTTCTTTCTTTTTTCCTGCTCTTGGCAATATCATTGGAGTATAGGATCTTATCAGTTTTCTGTGAGTCATTTGAGTAATTTTAGTTTCTAAAATAATTATGCTTATTAGATTTTAGAAGTTTCTCTCACCTGTGCAAATAATTGGCTCATCGTTAACTATATAAATTTAAATAAAAATGGGAAATAAAATAGGAAACCACCCCGAACTGAAATGTATTTAAAAACTATTACCATTATAAACATCAAGATGGTGCTAGAAAGTGAGGGAAGATAATCTGGTGGAAAATATTTGGTGCTGAAAAAAACAGAAATTTAAAAACCTGTTTTAAAGTTTTTCCCATTCCTTCAGATATTTATATCAGTTACATTGTATGGGGTTTTCACTCTTAACAGTTTTGTTGATTGGCCTTTCAGTCATGCCAAAGAAGTCCAGAAGCATATATATATATATATATATATATATATATATATATATATATATTTTAGGATTTTATTTATTTACTTGACAGACAGAGATCACAAGTAGGCAGAGAGGCAGGCAGAGAGAGAGGAGAAAGCAGGCTCTCCACGGAGCAGAGAGCCCGATGCAGGGCTCGATCCCAGGACCCTGGGATCATGACCTGAGCCGAAGGCAGAGGCTTTAACCCACTGAGTCACCCAGGCGCCCCTCCAGGAGCATATATTAAACTTATGCTTGGGACACAGCGCTATATTCAGTTTTACAGGAAACACAAAGCAAGTAAAAGACTTTTAAGTTTAGAAAGGAAAATAAAATATGCAGGAGACAACAAAATAACTTGAACTAAATATATAATATTATTCACAGAGAGTCTAAGTAAGTATTGAGGAAATGCAAAGGCAGGAGGACATCAGTATGAATAGTTATTTAACAAAATTTTTAGGCTCCAAATCAGCTCTGGTTCAGTTACTGATTCCTTGTTAATCTGACGGAAACTTTTTGGTTTCTTTCCAAATTTTGATATTACATTTTCTCCAGGTTTGTTTAATATCAGAATATTTTCTTCTATCCTACTGGCTGTTAAACTGGGATTACCAAAAAGATTTCTTATTTTTCTACCTATCAGTATACTCTTGCTCACTCCCACCTCAGCATTCAGAATCTCTGTCCTCTGTGGCAATATCTGTGAAGATTGTTGGCTCCGTGGGGGCTTGTGAACATTTAGTCTGATGTATGACTGTGGTCTTCAAACTATCATTTTATAACTTTTGACTGACTGTGGAATAAGCTGGAATCTGTTGCATGTCACCTTCTGTGCCTGGCTTCTGAGGAGGAGTCATTAGCATACATCAATTTGTGAATGATTACCTTGAGGATTTTAGTGGAGGGTTTACGGCTTCTTGAAGTGGAAAAGTTATAGCTATATTTTCTAGTGTGATACCTATATACTGGAGAAAATAATGCATGACCTTCTCAACTGCATGAGTCTGTTTTGTGAGTAAACCATATAAAATATCTGAAATGCTCTGGACTGTCTTGGAAAAATAATTTGTATAGCATTTAGTTTCATTTTGGGCTTGGGCTGTTCAGTGATCAGGAAGGCTCCCTTTGCCTGTAAGATCTCACCTCCGGAGGCTAATTCTTGTTCACCGGTGTTTATCTTAATTGCATTGCTGATGAACCAGAAGCACAGAGCAATTCCAACCAAGATATTGTCTTTATTATAGAAGGGTTTATAAATTTAAAAAGGAGATTGGGAAGAGACGCCCAATTATCTAAAATGTGAGAACACTTATTGTAGAAGTTCGTTAAGGGAAGTAGGTGGGCCAGAGATAATGCTAGTGATTTGAGGAATGCTTCAAATTACTCAGAAAGCTTCATAAGAAATGTGAGGGCTTATACATCTCTAATAACCCTGTGCTATCCTTTTATATCCCTCCGGGTTTATAAAAGTCCCCTGTTAGAAAATTGGACAGCCACATGCAGAAAAATGAAACTGAAATATTTCCTTACACCACACACAAAAATAGACTCAAAATGGATGAAGGACCTCAATGTGAGAAAGGAATCCATCAAAATCCTTGAGGAGAACACAGGCAGCATCCTCTTCAACCTCAGCCGCAGCAACTTTTTCCTAGAAATATCGTCAAAGGCAAGGGAAGCAAGGGCAAAAATGAACTATTGGGACTTCAAGATCAAAAGCTTTTGCACAGCAAAGAAAATAGTTAACAAAACCAAAAGACAACTGACAGAATGGGAGAAGATATTTGCAAATGACATATCAGATAAAAGGCTAGTATCCAAAATCTGTAAAGAACTTATCAAACTCAACACCTAAAGAACAAATAATCCAATCAAGAAATGGGCAGAGGACATGAACAGATATTTCTGCAAAGAAGACATCCAGATGGCCAACTGACACATGAAAAAGTGTTCCACATCACTCGGCATCAGGGAAGTACAAATCAAAACCACAATGAGATACCACCTCACACCAGTCAGAATGGCTAAAATTAACAAGTCAGGAAATGACAGATGCTGGTTAGGATGCAGAGAAAGGGGAACCCTCCTACACTGTTGGTGGGAATGCAAGCTGGTGCAGCCACTCTGGAAAACAGCATGGAGGTTCCTCAAAAAGTTGAAAATAGAGCTACCCTATGACCCAGCAATTGCACTACTGGGTATTTACCCTAAAGATACAAACGTAGTGATCCGAAGGGGCACGTGCACCCGAATGTTTATAGCAGCAATGTCCACAATAGCTAAACTATGGAAAGAACCTAGATGTCCATCAACAGATGAATGGATAAAGAAGATGTGGTATATATATACAATGGAATAATATGCAGCCATCAAAAGAAATGAAATCTTGCCATTTGTGATGACATGGATGGAACTAGAGGGTATTATGCTGAGCAAAATAAGTCAATCAGAGAAAGACAATTATCATATGATCTCCCTGATATAAGGAAGTTGAGAGGCAATGTAGGGGATTTGGGGGTTGGAAAGGAATAAATGAAACAAGATGGGATCAGGAGGGAGACAAACCATAAGAGACTCTTAATCTCACAAAACAAACTGAGGGTTGCTGTGGGGAGAGGGGTAGGGAGAAGGTGGTTGGGTTATGGACATTTGGGAATGTATGTGCTATGGTGAGTGCTGTGAAGTGTGTAAACCTGGCAATTCACAGACCTGTACTCCAGGGGCTAATAATACATTATATCTTAATAAAAAAATAAAAAAATAAAAAAGTCCCCTGTTATAGTATAATGTATACTAGCCTCTTTCCAGATACTAATACTTTCAGATCCTTTATAATCTTTCCATTATTGGCATTTGCTTCTGCTAAAGAATTTTATTTATTCATATTGAGTTGTGACTAAAACATATGATTTATTATGTTTCTTCTTCTAGAGACTTTGTCTTTTTGATAGAGGACAAAGATTCTTTTTGACTGAAATGGGAGAAATTTTATACATACAAAATTAGAATGGAGTAGGATGTGTGCATGGTATTAATTAGGATGTCTCTGAGATAACATTACATTTTTTATGCTTTTATTTTCCTACTCTGCCTCCCTATAGGACACTTACCTTATGATCCTGTAAATAAACTGAAGCAATGAAAACTTATTACTTTTGAGTTTTCTCTAAATTTATATGAAATTAACCAGTCCATAGATGACTCTATTAAATTGAAAGTTTCAGGAAAGAATATATGTATATAAATAAGTATTAGAAAATTGGAAATGTGAAAACAGTTTGATTCATTCTGGATGGCAAGATTGAACCAAATTTTTACTTCTTTTAAATGATTAATGTTTCTGAGAAATAAATAATCTAAAATTTCCTCATCTTTAAAAAAAAAAAATTCTCTGCGGAAATCCCATGTAACAACTGCCACGAGACTGGAGATATATGAGGGTTATGTTGGCTGACCTTTGCTCTTTCAACCTATTTTCTTAAGCGCTTTTAATAATTTCACTTACTTTGCAATTTCAAAACGTGTGCCTTCATCATAATTCTGAATTTTCTTTTAAAATACCGATGTAACGGGGAAAGGAGCTTCCCTTTGATTTTTGTAAGTGCTACTCACAAATATGATTTTGCTTTAAGCCTCCTCTAAAAAAGGAAGTCAATGTTCTTGAAGAGAAGAGAGTCGAAAGAATGAGCCTATTAGTTTTCTGATGGGCACACTGTTTGCAATAAAAACACAAGAGCTTCACTGTATGAGGAAGCCAATTAACCGAGGCCTCTCTGTGCAGTGGGATGGCTTCTCCTTCTCCCTGATTAGATGACTTGATGCGATTTTAATACAGAATAGTGGGGCCATAAAGATGATTCACTTTCCTCTGTGTAACACTAAGCAGTATGATCAGTGTATACTTTTCTTGGATAAATATTGTTTTAACCTACATTGATATTTCTAACAGACAAAACATTCTCCGATTGGAAAGGAATCCTGCCAACAAAGTCTTCCCGTTTGACTCCTCCCCCAAGCTGGCCTAGTTTGTATGGGTCATCATCAGTGTTTCGGGATTACTGTCCTGTAAGTATTTGTGACTGGACATAGAGTTGAATTACCATTTTTTTTTTCTGGTAGGTTACTGGGTTAATTTTGATATATGAGATTTTCCTATGGACCTATTTCAGTCCTAAAATGATTCTCCACTGAAATTCATCTTTTTTCCTGAAGAAGTGCTTTTCATTTGGTTATCATGTCTTGGGTTACTCTTGCACCATACGGACCATTGTAACTCATAAAACTCCTAAATATGTGTATTAAATTTTATGTGAAGAGTACTAATAGCCAAAGTGATCATCACAATGGTTTGCTCAAAATGTGATAGTAACTATTTTTGTAATAGTACCTAGACTGTCAAGTAAATAGAATGGAGGCCAATGGAGCATGAAGACATCTTTTAGGAGTGCATGACAATTAGAGGACTAAAAAAATCCAAGGACAATTTCATGACCACACATTGATGGTTTTCTGAATGAGGTCTCTCTAAACTGAAACGTGGGACTCTGGGACTTGAAAATGGAATCTGGGCTTTAGTATTCATCAGGGCAAGTGTAAATAGTAAAGGAAATTCATGTGCCTATATATATATGTATGTGTGTATATATATATATACACACACACATATTATATATATAATAGAAATATACTTATTTACTATATTAATAAATATATTTATATATAAACATATAAATATATTTATATTTATTGATATATAAATATATATAAATATATAAAAATATATTTATATTTATTGATATATAAATATATATTTCTATATATTTCTATATATTTATATATCAGGGACACATCTGTGTGTCTGTTCTGGGCATGAATGTGCCTGTCTCATCCTTTCTCTGACTTTTTCTCTCTTTTCATATCACTACTTACTTTTCTTCTTGACTTGTCATTTGTACTAGTGTGCTGGAGCAGCCATAACAAAATACCACAGACCAAGTGGCTTAAACAACAGAAATGTATTTCTCAACATCCTGAAGGTTGGAAGTCCAAGATCAAGGTGCCAGCTGGGCTGATTTCTCCTGGGGCCTCTCTCTTGTTGGCTTGTAGACAGCTGCCTCCCTGCGGTGTTCTCACATGGTCTTTCCTGTATATGTCCTGTTGTCTGTCTCTTCTTAGAAAGACACTGTCATATTGGATAAGGGTCTTCTCCTTATGACCTCATTTAACCCAACAACTTTTTTAAAGACCCTATCTCCAAATACAGTAAATCGGGGGTTAAGGTTTCAATATATGCATTTTGAGGTGACATAATTCAATCTAGGACACTATTAGTCAACTGCAATATATTGAGAAATTATTTTTCCTGTCTACTGAACCGTTCTTTATCAAAATTAAAAAAAAAAAAGTTGAGCTTTTATATTTTTTCCTATAAACCAAAACGTTTGAATCATGTCAAATTTAACTGATGTTGCTAAATTTGTGAGTGAATTTACTAAAGCTAAACACTGTTTTAGACAAGGACATTATATGAATATCATTAAGAAAAATAATACAATATCTTTAACGAAAGCAATACCTATGGAAGGCTGTTTTTATTCTTTCCTAATAAAGGTAAAAAAAAAATGAACTGCTTCTAAACCTTTCAGCTCTACCCTGTTTTATACTAACACTGTAAAGACTGCTCTTAACTGTGTGACAAACTACATTTATACATTTAAATGTATTTCTTTGGAGAATATATCTAGCAAGAGTACATTTGATTGTGGAGATATCCGAACGTAAAACTGGGAGTATTTATTCATTGCTGAGTAGGAAATTAGGAACATATGAGCCTATTAACTATGGCTTTGACATAAAAGATAATGCTTTGTGTATGTGCACTTGTCTAAACAGTTTGAAGTGGGCTGGAGTGGAGACTGGGTGGGCAAGAATAGGTCTTTTACATCAGTCCAGTTAGAGGCTTGTATCTTATCCTTGCAAACCAACTGTATGGGGGGCGGTGTGAATGGGTAAGAGGGAGTAAGATTCAAACCTTCAGATTTCTTTCCTGAAGCTTACTGCATTATCAGTTCCACCACTGAAAGCCTAAATGGCTTTTTTATTTTTTAAAGTTTTTTTTACTAAGAATTGCTCTTTTATCCTTTAAAATAATCACCTTTATCCTTTAAAATAATCATCAAGTTCTAAGTAATCTATTTCCCCAAATTTTTTATTGTGGTAGAATGTACATACATAAAATTTTAACCATTTTTGGGGTGCCTGGGTGACTCAGTGGGTTAAAGCCTCTGGCTTCAGCTCACGGCCTTGATCCCAGGGTCCTGGGATTGAGCCCTGCATCCGGCTCTCTGCTCGGCAGGGAGCCTGCTGCTTCCTATCTCTCTGCCTGCCTTTCTGCCTGCTTGTGATCTCTGTCAAATAAATAAATAAAATCTTTAAAATTTTTTTTAACCATTTTTAAGTGTCTCGTTTGGTGGCATTGAGTATACTCCCACCGCTTTGTGACCATCACTGCCATTCATCTCCAGAACTTTTTCAACTTTCTGAACTAAAACTCTCTACCCATCAAACACTAATTCCCTGATTCACTAATTCCTTCCAATTCACTAATTCCTTCCCCTCATTTCCTGGCAACAAACATTCTACTTACTGTCTCTTGTCTCTTGTCTACTTATTGTCTCTTGTCTTTTGATGTGTCCTTTTGTGACTGGCTTATCTTACATAGCATAATGTCTTTAAGGTTCATTCATGTGATAGCATGTGTCATAGTTTCCTTCCTTTTTAAAAAGATTGAGTAATATTCTGTTGTATTCTGTTGTATTTACATACAGGTTCCCCTGCCGTCTAAAAGTAGAGCATTCCTATGAAACTTTTTTTGTAAGCTGAAATTACATAAGTTGAAGAAATAATTACCATTGATTTATATGTAAAATTTTTGAGTGTTCCCAGATTCAAAAAAATAACTTCTTCTAGGCTTTTCTGATATTTTAAGACACATCTTGCTAATAGAAGAACAACATACTTCAAGATAAAGCGCAGATGCTCACAGACACAGTTCAAAGCTATGGCTGCTTGATGCTGAGATTCTTGCTGAGTGTAGTTCCCAGGGGAGCTTGGCAAGGCCACTCTCACTGCTTGGGTCTTTTTGCCTTTATAATGGCTTGCTGAAAAACGAATGCTGAGTGCTATTTTCACTTTTCATCTTTTTTTCATAAAAGCAAAAATCCTCTTTGGATTACTTTGGGTTAGCAAAAAGAGGTACTGATGTAGATATTTTTTACAAGGGAAGTGGCAGAATGCAAACTTTCAAAAAGCAGGGAATACTTGTACCATATATTGTTTACCCATTCATTTGTTGGTGGACACTTGAATTGCTTCTACATTTTTGGAAATTTGAATAATGCTACTATAAATATGGGTTTACAAGTATTGTTTGAGTCCCTGCTTTCACTTCTCTTTTGGTATATATCCAGAAGTGGAATTGCTGGACCATATTGTACTCCTATGTTTAATATTTTAAGGAGTTATCCATATTGTTTGCCACAATGGCTGTACCATTTTGTATTCCCAATATTGATGCACAAGTATTCCAATGTCTCCATATTTTCATCAGCACCCATTATATTATACGCTTTCTTGATAGCAGCCATACTAAAGGGTGTGAAGTGATATGTAGTCTTGATCTGAAGTTTATTCAGTCAGTCCAAAAAATAATTAGGAAATTGAGAGTGTCAAAGCCTGCCTTGGTAAAAGAGGAGTGGAGAGAGGGCATAGAAAACCCTGTCTTTGATTTTGTAGGAGGAGAGAAAAATTTTGTACATTCTGCTTTCAAAACACTCTCTACAGCATAGCTACTCTTCTCAAAATTTTGATTCACTCAAATAAGAAAGTGACTGGGGATATACTCTCTTTTGGCTAAAAAAACACCATCCCTTTTAAGCCTGGAAGTTTTGTTTTCTTTTTAAAGTATTTTGAATTCTTACATGTTTTCAGTTCTAATTAAATAATAATTTAATAATGTTATATGTCTTTAGTTTTAATATTTCATTTCTGCAACTGCAATTTATTGTATTAGAATTATGTTAGATTTATAGGTACTTTAAGCAATAGCATATGGCTCCCTAAAACATCTTTAAATGAAGTTAAAGAAACTGCATCTTGAAGAAAAGGTTACTAATGCTACTTTTTATGATCTCTGAAGTACTGAGATATTTATAGCCTTAATTGTCTTGGAAGATAATATTTATTCAAGATAAGTGAACACCTGAAAATGTAATGCCTGTGTAACATAAAAATTTAATATTATGTAGCAATAATATGGAAAAGACCACCATCTCTATCTTTCTTGCCACAGTTTCATTTTATAATTATTCTTTAGAAGGTTTGCTAACTTGGGGGGCTTGGGTGGCTCAGTCTGATAAATGTCTGACTATTTATTTCAGCTCAGGTCATAATCTCATGGGTCCTGGGATCAGCCCTCCATCGGCTTCTGGCTTGGCGGGGAATCTGCTTGAGATTTTCTTTCTCTGCCCCGCCACCCCTGCCATCCCTCTCCTGCATGTGCACACACATGAGCTCTCTTTTTCTCTCAAATAAATAAATTCCTTAAAAATTAAAAAAAAAAAAAGGTTTGCTAACTTTATAGTAATATGAAGCAATCTTGAAACCTACAACCTGGAGGACTGTAGTTGTGGAAAACAGTCTTGGTATTTATCAAAATTCTGAGAAGGAAAAATTTAATGTATTTATCAGTAGTGCTCTTAAAAATAGCTAAGATAAAAACAAATATTGACAGAAATTTGTATAAGTGAAATAACTTTTATTCACTAGTTGTTAGTAAGGCAACCCTCTCCTCAGTGAGTGGTTATTAATTATGTTGCAGTACTCTCCCTGAGGGGACATATGTCATTTGCTGATACCCTAGAATGAGGATGAAGTGACAAGTGAGGGAATGCCAAGAGTGTGCCCATGCATCCTGGTGATGGTGATAGGGCTCAGGGTAGCAGAAGAGAGGGGAAAGAGCAGTTGTGGTTGTCTGAGGTGGGAGAGCAGGGTGCATTTCAGGAATTGAAAGAAATTCATGGTGGCAAAAGCACAGTGTTTAGTGCTAAGAAATGAAAATGAAGAGGTAAGCAAGTCCCTGTTATCATCAAGTGCCTTGTCAGAAGACTGTCAGTCACTTTATCTTCCTAACCCTGGTTACAAAAATTTTGCCTAACCTTGACACTTGGAAGTAAGGGACACAAGCAAATAGAATTCAGTTTAATAATTAGTTGCATTATAAACTGTTTTGTGTTTCAGAGAATAAACTGTGAGTCAGTCCTTCGGGCATTTGGTGTCATTCCCCTCCATGCCGCCCACCCCCTCTTCTCTAGGGGAACACATCCTCCATAAGAGAGAAGAAAACAACTTGCTGGTTATATATATATATATATATATATATATATATATATTTTTTTTTTTTTTAAAGATTTTATTTATTTATTTGACAGAGAGAGATCACAGTAGACAGAGAGGCAGGCAGAGAGAGAGGGAGAGAGGGAAGCAGGCTCCCTGCCGAGCAGAGAGCCCGATGCGGGACTCGATCCCAGGACCCTGAGATCATGACCTGAGCCGAAGGCAGCGGCTTAACCCACTGAGCCATCCAGGCGCCCCTGGTTATATATTTTTTTTAACATACTTATAGTTTCGTCTCATAAAAAAAATTCATTAGTTTTATAGAAACATATTTTTTAGAAATGAAGAAGAAATTTCACATATAACATTCTTCACATAATTATTTTGTTTTTTTCATTTTTATTTTTATTAAGTTTTAAAATTTCAATTTCAATATAGTTAACATACAGTATTATATTAGTTTCAGGTGTACAATATGGTGATTCAACAATTTTCCACATTATTACTCAGTGCTCATGATAAGTGTACTAATTCCCATCACCCATTTTACCTATCTTTCCCCAGGTCTCCTTGATATTTTTTTAAAAATATTTTATTTATTTATTTGACAGAGATCACAAGTAGGCAGAGAGGCAGGCGGGGGGGGGGGTGATGAAGGCCCCCTGCTGAGCAGAGAGCCCAAGGACCCTGGTGTCATGACCTGAGCTGAAGGCAGAGGCCTAACCTACTGAGCCACCCAGTCACCCCTCGATATTCTTTATTTTAAATGAGTACCCTCAGTTATTTTTTTTGACAGAAACATATTTTACTTGAGTCATACTTCAGAATATATGGTTCTAAAAAATATATTATATATATAATATATATATTTAATATATATATAATTATATATATATAAAATATATATATATATATATATAATTCCATCCATGAAAAATAGGATATACATTTTCTTCAAGTACAGAAGAATCCCCTGGTTAAATCACATAAAAAGAGGCATAACAAATATTACAAATTTAAGAAGATAGAAATCATACTAAGTCTATTTTCCAACCACAGTGGTACAAAACTAAAGATCAGTAATAAAAACAAAGCTAGAAAATCTACAATGTGAATATTAAATATTGAATATGTAAATATTGAATAACACACTACAGCACAACTAATGGGCCAAATAAGAAATCAAATGGCGGGGCGCCTGGGTGGCTCAGTGGGTTAAAGCCGCTGCCTTCGGCTCAGGTCATGATCCCAGCGTCCTGGGATCGAGCCCCGCATCGGGCTCTCTGCTCCGCGGGGAGCCTGCTTCCTCCTCTCTCTCTGCCTGCCTCTCTGCCTACTTGTGATCTGTCTGTCAAATAAATAAAAAAAAAAAAAAAAAAAAAAGAAATCAAATGGCTTGGGGTGCCTGGGTGGCTCAGTGGGTTAAGCCTCTGCCTTCAGCTCACATCATGGTCTCAGGGTAATAGGATCGAGTCCCACATCAGGCTCTCTCTGCTCGGTTTCCCCCTCTCTCTCTGCCTACTTGTGATCTCTCTCTGTCAAATAAATAAATAAATAATCTTTAAAAAGTTCCAGTTGACCTACATTCTTTAAAAAAAAAAAAAGAAATCAAACGGCAAATTAAAATATGTCTCCAAACAGAAGAAAAAGAAAGCACAATATTCCAAAACCTATGAGATGCAGCAAAGTAGATGTTAGAGTGAAATTTATGCTATAAATGCTTGTAATAAGAACAAAAGTTCAAATAAACATTACACCACATGGAACTAGAAAAAGAAGAAACTTAGCTGAAATTTAGCAGAGGAAGGAAATAACAAAGAAAACTCAGAAATAAATAAGAGACCAGAATAAACAGTAACATAACATTAAAAATAATAACCAGTTTTTCCAAATAAACAGAAATGCAGTGCTTTAACTAAGAATGTGAAGTGCTTTTTAATTAAGAAAAAAATTTAATTAAAAAAAGCAAAGACTCAAAAACCAAAATGAAAAATGGAAGAGAAAACAAACAGATAACCCCAGAAATACATAGGTTGATAACAGATTACTATAAACAATTATATGCTAACAAATCAGAAAACTTAGGGGAAAAAATCCAGATAATTCCTAAAAACGCACAAGTTACCATGATTGAATCATGAATCTTGAATTGAAGAAATAGGAAATTTTCTTAGACAAATAACAAGAATGAAAGTTGAGTTAGGAATTAAAAATCTCCCACCACAGAAAAGCCAAAGACTACATAGTTTCATTGGTGAATTCTACCAGACATTTAAAAAAATAATTAATGATAATCTTTATCAAAATCTGTACAAATAGTGGAAGAGAGGGAACACATTCAAAATCATTCTGTGAGGCCAGTACTACCCTTGTACTAGTGCAGGATTAAAAACAATACAAGAATAGAAAAGTCTAGTTTTTCCAGTATAAGTATTGCTATTCTTTTTTTTTTTTTTTTTTTTTTTTAATTATTTATTTGACAGACAGAGATCACAAGTAAGGAGACAGAGGAAGGGAAGCAGGCTCCCTGCTGAGCAGAGAGCCCCATGTGGGGCTTGATCCCAGGACCCTGAGATCATGACCTGAGCTTGAAGGCAGAGGCTTTAACCCACTGAGCCACCCAGGTGCCCCTAAGTATTGCTATTCTGACTTTCTTTTGACACCCATTTGTGTGATAAATGTTTCTCCACCCCCTCACTTTCAATCTGCAGGTGTCTTTAGGTCTAAAATGAGTCTTTTGTAGGCAGCGTATAGATAGGTCTTGTTTTCTTATGCATTCTGACACCCCATGTCTTTTGATTGGAGCATTTTGTCCATATATATTCAGAGTAATTATTGGTAGATATGTATTGTCATTTTATTACTTGCCAATGTTTCTGGAGATCTTCGCTGATCCTTTCTTGTTTTTGTCACTTTTGGTCCCTCCTTTGCCCTCAAAGAATGCCCTTTAAAATTTCTTACAAGGTTGATTTAGTGGTCATGAACACCTTTAGTTTTTGTTTGTCTTGGAAACTCTTTATCTCTCCTTCTATTCTGAATGAAAATAGAGTATTCTTGGCTGCAGTTTTTTCCCATTCAACACTTTGAATATATCATGCCACTCCCTTCTGGCTTGCCAAGCTTTTGTTGAAAAATCTCCTGCTAGCCTTATGGCTTTTCCCTTGTAAGTTAAGGATTTTGTTTGTCTTGCTGCTTTAAGATATTTTTCTTTATCACTATATTTTGCAAGATTAATTACAATATGTCTTGATGTTGGCTTGCTTTTATTGATGGGAATTCTTTGTGCTTCCTGGAGCTGGATGTCTGTTCCCTTTTCCAGATTAAGAATGTTCTCTGCTATTATTGATGAGGGAACAGAAGGCTGGCTGAGGACAAAGCAAAAGCTGACACCCTCCAATCTCCCCCCCCCCCCCCCCCGCCCCTCCTGGGTGGGACATATGTGACATTCTTTAGGAATCTCCCACCCATCTTAATGTTAGTACCTTGCTAGAGAGCAAACGACCTTGGCAATGGCAAGGCCTCTGATATCTGGTATCTTTTGTAGGTCCTCTTTAGCATATGAAAGTTCTATTGAAACCTCCCTTTTCCTTACCTGCCCCAACTCCATGGTACATAACCTGCCACCCCTCACAACCCCAGAGCAGCAGCTGTTCCTGCCCACGGGTCCTGTCCCTGTGCTTTAATAAACCACCGTTTTGCACCAAAGATGTCTCAAGAATTCTTTCTTGGTCATTGGCTCCGGACCTCACCCCACCGAACCTCACCTATATTCTAGAACTTATTCATTATTTCTTGAAACAAATTTTCTGCCCCCTTTTCTCTCACTTCTTCTGTTGGGACCCCTATAATTTGAGTGTTACTGTTTGATGATGTCACTGAGTTCCCTAAATCTGTTCTCATGTTGCCTAATTCTTTCTCTCTTTTGTTCAGCTTTATTATTTTCCATTATTTGTCTTCTAGGTCACTAATTCATTTCTTTGTTTCTTCTAGTCAGTTCATTGCATCAAGCCTGTTTCCAAACTCATTTATTGTGTTCCTCTTCTCTGGTTGGTTCTTTTTTCACTCTTTTGTCGCTGTGGTAAGGGTTTCACTGATATCTTCTTTTCTCAAGCTCAGTGAGCCTCCTTATGATTGTTCTTTAAATTCTTAACCAGGCATGTTACTTATATCTGTTTCACTTGGGTTCCTGGCTGTGGCTTTATCTTGTTCTTTCAACTGCAATACATTCCTCTGTCTTGGCATTTTGTCTAAGTCTCTGCCTTCTCTGTATTAAAAAAGCCAGTTAGGTCTCCTGCTCTTAAAAGTACTGGCCTTATGAAGAAGAGGTCATATAGCATCCAGGGCCTGGTTCTTCCGGGAGTGTTTCCAGTGTGCTCTGTGTGCACTCTGCTGTTGGTTTTTGGCTGCTCTCTCCTTCAAGCCAGTTGTCTGCAGAGGCTCTCCATGCCTGCAGGGGGCAGTGTTTGATCCCTGGCCTGAATATGGCAAGTTTTAACTAAGTGTGTTCTGGTCTGCTTGTGAAGTGAGACCTGACATCAACTCCACCAGAACTGAGGCCCAGCAGAACTCTCTGATCAGGAGACATGGTGTGGGCAGGGGCCTGCACTGGTCTTTTAGGGGAAGCACCCACCTTACTGGGACTGAGGCAAGCTTGACTCAGAAGGGCAGTCCTGCCTGAGTGCTGAGGAGGTACCTTGGTGTAAACATAGTAGGCAGCTAGTGTCTGTGCTGAGTGCTTCCCTCAGGTGGCTCTGTGTTTATGCTAAGGAGCAGGGGAGGGAAATGGCACTGACCAGCTCTTTTATTCCCAGAGAGGCATCTCTTTGAATGCTGCCTCTCAGGGAAGTGCTCCTAGAAGAGCAAATAACTATTCCCTGTGTACCCCAGATGTTTTTCAAACAGCTGCTTCCATGTAGTCTGCCCCCAGGTTGTTTGCCTGCATTCTCTCCAGGAGCAGCACAGTGGCCTCTTGACTTTGTCCCAGCCAAGTTGGCTGACCTTTAAAACTCTAGGCTGTAAGCCCCACTGGTTGCAAGAACTCATAAAATTCAGTCCCTTTCATGTTTCAAGCCAATAGCTTTGGGGAAACAGTCTCCTTGTGTGTTCCACTGTGTGCTCCTCTCTCTATCACCCTTCTTCACGACCACAGCTCCCTTCCCTTTGCAATAGCCATGAGCTTTTTCTCCCTTAAACCACATCTCTGCCTTTCCTATCTTCTTCAACATGACCTCTTTTTTCCCTTTAGTTGTGTAGTTTGTTCTTTTTAGTCTTCAGTCTGATTTCTGGGATATTTAGGATGATTTGATATTTGTGTTCATGGGATGAGATGAGCCTAGGATCCTCTTACTCTGCTGCCAAATTTTTGAAATGGTATTGCTTTTAATCCATATAAGCTTAATTTTGACCATAGAATGAATTGGCTACATTTTAACAAGAACATTCTAATTACTTTTCTCTGGAGAATTTCTTGAGCCATTTTTATTAAAGAATCTAAGGAGATACTCTTCTTTTTTTTTTTTTTTTAAAGATTTTATTTATTTATTTGACAGACAGATCACAAGTAGGCAGAGAGGCAGGCAGAGAGAGAAGGGAGGAAGCAGGCTCCCTGCTGAGCAGAGAGCCTGATGCAGTGCCGGATCCCAGGATGCTGGGATCATGACCTGAGCTGAAGGCAGCGGCTTTAACCCACTGAGCCACCCAGGTGACCCAGGAGATACTCTTCTTTTAACTTGGAAATTTAGATATCTTTTTTTTTTTTTTTAAAGATTTTCTTTATTTAGAGGACACAGAGAGCTCAAGCAAGGGGAGCAGCAGGCAGAGGGAGAGGGAGAAGCAGGCTTCCTACCATAAGGCAGACACTTAACTGACTGAGCCACCCAGGCCACCCCTTTTTTTGTAATTCTTTACCAAATTGTAGTGTCAGAAGATTGTGGACATTCAATTGAAAGATTTTATTATAGAATTAAAAAAGTTACGTTTTAGTATGTAAAGATTATTTACTTATTTCTTTTCCCCCATCTCAATTTCTTCTCTCTGAGCTTCTCCTTCCCTTCCGCAAAACACTGTGGAGGTGTTTTAATTATTTTCATACTTATGATTTTCTCCCTGGTGGGCTGCATTTGATTAAAAAAAGGTCATCTGATTTAATTGTCTAATATTTGTAAGAATTAGCACAGATCATCTAAAACTACTAAGTTTAAATTTTCTATTTGTTCAACTGATTTCCTAATTCTTTTTTTATAATTTTGGGTAGAAATAAAGTTACTTTTTGAAAATCCTGCAGTAGGTTTGAGATTAAATTAGGCACTGAGTTAACAGCTAGGTGACTATGATTTTTTTTTTTAACATTTTGAATAACATTCCAGTAGTTTACTCTTATCTATGTACTTTTTTGTTTGTTTGTTTTGGTCTAACTATAAGGAGTAGTAATGCATAATGTATGTTATCTTCAACTTCCATATTTTAATTTTGAGATTCATATTCCTTTCCCTATGAAATATTAAAGTTTTTAATCTTTTTTAAAATAAAAGCATTATTGAGATATAAGTCATAGGATTCAGTATTTCAGTGTATACAATTCGGTGGTTTTTAGTATATTCACAAAGTTGTGCAACCATCACCACTACCTATTTCAGAATATTTTCACCAGCCCCCAAAAGAAACCCCATACCCATTGGCAGTCTCCCCATTCCTTCCTCCTCTTGGCCCCTGGCAATCATTAATTTCTAAAGTTTTTAATCTTTATGATAGAATGAAGTGAATTTTACTTTGGATTCTTTGAATGAAGTGGGTATTTACATTTATATATATGTGTGTGTGTGTATATATATACACATATATATATAAATTCATATATAATTCTCTATATAAATTTCTATACACACACAGATTTTAAATTTACATAGTTTCCATTAAAAGCCCATATTTTATAGTTATGGTGCTTTTCAGCAGTTTTATCTTGGCCTGAAGTATATTTTTGTAGCCATTATTTATTTTATTTTATTGACTCTTTCCTTATAGATAAAAATTCCTACTGTTCTCCTAGTTATGATAGTTATTGGGGAAAATAAAGGAAATGCTCTATGCAAAATTCCTTTAGCAATGAATAGGTCAAGAGGAATAGTCACAATAAATTGGTCAAAATTTATATTTAACGATTTTCACAAAGTTTTAAAAGAAAACACTCTTGGTGAGTGCAAGCTTTGGATTGCAATGTTACTTAGATTTCCAGTGTACTAGTGCTTAAACCATATCACAGACCAACACAGACTAAATAATATTCAAAAGTGGAGGGTTGGATAAATAAATGGGATAACTTTAAATTTGTACTTTTGGATCAATTTACTTTTACAGAGAAAAACCTTAATCTATAGCTCTCATTTATTATAAAGAACTGTTGGATTTTTACTTTTGGAAACCATTTCACAATCTTTCTTTATTGTTGAAGCCAAAAGATTCAACCAAATTCTCAATCATATTGATTCTTTATTCTGAGATATCCCCATGGGGAGAGAGGTATTTGAGAGATAGACCCATGTATGTTGGAAATAGTGCTCACAGTAGTTCTAGTTCTACAATTTCCAGTCAACATATGCATTGTTTTTTAAGCTGGAGTGTGATTGTTACCAGAACCTGGATGAAGGAATGAAAGTTGACTGCAGAGAGCATTTAGGCAGATATTAGGTTATGGTAATGAACAGACTGTGCCTGCCCTGGGGAATCCCCCTGAACCCCCACCTGCTGGGAAGCTAGGTACACTTGTTCTCTTGTAAAAGGAACATTAACTAAATTTCTTAAAAAGTAATGAAAGAGAACAAACTGTAAAAAGGCAGCCAAAAAAGGCAAACATCTGTTACTGAACATGTCTCACTTGACTTCCTTTTAATGTTCTTAGGAATAAATTTATGAACTAGGGAAGGTTCAACACTAATTAGCTTGTTTTCATCAAACAAAATGCACCAGACATGGATGTTGAATATGAATGAAAACTTCAGTAGTAATAGTAAGTAGACATAGAAAGTATGAGTAGACGTACAAAGTGCTGGTATCCAGGCTTGGATATTGCAGTGGCTAGTATTGACATTGAGTCAGATTTGGTGTAACTTACTTTTTTAAATGATTAGTGAAGAAAGGTTTGAAAGTCAAGTGTATTCATTAAGCAACAGGTGGATTAGGTGCAAAGTTGTCTCTTCAGGCTTCAGGTAATGAGATGGAATGATTTCGAATAACAAATACAGGGCTACTCAAAGGTAAAGTAGCACATGCAGAAACAGTAGTTAATAGTTGGACCTTGTAGTAATTGCACAGATCTATAATTATTTATTCAAAACTCTTGGGGCCAGATATACTTAGTAATTTTAGAAAATTTCAAACTTTAGAAAGGTAAGAAGATAAGTGGATCTGCAGTGAAATCTGTAATGAAAACATACTAATAGTTTGCAATACAGCATATGAATGTTTTCATTAAGTGAGAGAGAGAGAGGCCACTATCTAGGCCTTTTTAAGTTGGTTCAGGTTGGTTTTACTACCAAATGTCAGTTGAATTTTCTTCTATATGAGTTCTGAAAAATTTGCTAGTTTTTAAAGCTTTTTGGATTTTTGAGTCTGAGATAAAGAATCATAGATCTGTAGTCATAGTAAAAGGTAGATAGGAAAGATAAAGGGACAATATACACACTTACATGAAAACATCTACACATATTGTTAAGGAAAATATCATGATCATATATTCATTGTTTTTGATTCTTGGTGCAAGATATCCTGGAATTAAATTTTGGAATGCCCATGTTTGTATGATTCCTAATGGCAGAATTAGGCAGATGTGATTTTATCTTGCTGATAGATGCAACCTCCTGTAAGAGTCCTTTGCTGACCCCCACCTAAAAGAGCATCCCTACTTTATTTTAATCCTACAAGGTATTCTGACCTGATGGTATATTGTGTATCTCTTTATTGGATTACTCCTGGCCTTCCTCTCTAAAATGTAGGCTCCACAAGGCTGAGGAATTTTAAGGTCACTGATGCAACCCCATTGCCTGGAGTAGTACCTGTCATAAGGTAGACGTTCAGAAAATATTTGCAAAATAAATGAATAACAGGTTGTTTGAAATTTTCTCTAAAAGGAACACAAAAGAAATCCAAGTTCCCAAGGCAGTAAAAAACATAGCCATGATATTATTAGGGAGAGGGAAAAGAAAAAAAATGAATTAAATATATTGCATCAATCTTACTGTAATTATTATTATATTTTCCGTGTTGACCAAAAGGAGTTGTACAATTGTTGATTTTTTGTTCTGTAATGGACTGTACCCTCATTCCTCTTTTCTGGAATCATTTTAATTTTGTCAGTCAGTTCTCTTCTGGTTTCTCTTTTTCTTTTTTCTAACCTCCTTGAACACTCATTAGAAGACCCTCCAGGTAACCTAGGTTACTAGGTAACATGGTATCCAGTTCTCTGCAGGACTAGTTTAAATCAGAGGTAGATTTTAGGGTATCTTGAGGAGTGGGGGGATATCACTTTGGTCCTTCCCACTCCATTGCTCAATAGCATTGTTATCATCTAGGAATTTGTTACAAATGTAGAATCTCAGGACCCCACCCCAGATCTGTTGAATCAGAATCAATAGTGATTTATAAGCATATTATTGTTTTAGAAACACTGCTTTAGATCATTCTCCATGATATTCTGCCTTCTAAGTGAGCTTTGGTAAGTCGTGACAGTGTATATAGAGTAATTTTTTTTTTCTTGACAAATACTTGAAGTGGAGCTATGCTGTGCTAAACTTAAAGTCACGTGGTGGGACGGGTGTATTTTCTTGTGAAAGTTGAGGAGTGAAATTATAACCAATCAGAAATATTAGAAACACATTCTCAAATAATGAAATAGAACTACACTGAATGTCAAAATTGGTCTGGGAAAATATGCCAGATATTTTGATAATTAGAGCTTTCACCCAAGTGGATTAATCTGGACAGTTTCAATAAGCTGATATATCTGTCCAAGTGTATCCTGAGTCTCTAGGAATTAGATCTTTGTGATTTATGAGCACATTAAAGTTTTAGAAGGACTGTTTTATATAATTTCCTATAAAAGTCCTGCAAATAAGGAGTGGTAATCAAGTTGTAGTTAAGGGGCTGGGACCTCTGACCTCTATGCATTTGATTGCAGTTCTAAATCCCATTATGGGGGTGCTTGGGTGGCTCAGTCAGTTAAGCATCTGCTTTCAGCTCAGGTCATGATCTCAGGGTCCTGGGATCCAGCCCCGCATTGAGCTCCCTGCTCAACGGGGAGTCTGCTTCTCTCTCTCCCTCTCCCTCTATGTGTTCTCTCTCTCTTTTTTCTCTAGTTCTCCCTCTCTCTAAAATAAATAAATAAAATCTTAAAAAAAAGAAAAACCACCCTATTCTGAATAAGACCTATTGACTCCCTACAAAATCATGTTTTCTTTACTAAAAGAAATAAAAGTGGAAAACAAAATTGCTGAGTGTCAATCAATTAAAAACCTAACAAACTCCAGTGCTATATTCTGACTGCGGTGATTAAAAATCTGCTTGTGTCACCAGTTTCATCTTTTGAAGAGAGTAGTATATTGAGTCTGAATCCAAGGCATTTCCTACTTGTGTAATCAAGGTGAAGATAGTAAATTCTCAACTTAGCAAAAGGGAATTAAATTATCTATTTTGCTGAGTCTTGGTGAAGATTGAAGAAAATGTACATAAGGCACATAATAGGTTCTAATTACTGGTTATAAGAACTTACTTGTTCTGTGAACAGTTCCAGATCTACCATAGATTACTAAATCTCATGATGATGACCAAACTCAGGTTTACAGTGGTTTCACATTCCAATAAATCTCAAACAAATATACAAATGAAAAGGATTGAATTCAAAAATTTAAAACACTTCAATTTGTAACTGAGTTGCTTAGTAATAGATTAACGTGGAAGGTTAGTTTAAATCCTAAGGGGAAACATATTTCAAATCAAATAAGAACCTTCTATCTATTTCAGCATCAACTTCAACATTAGGATGAACACAAGCATATTAGAATCCCCCGATGGTAAAATGGAAACTCATTTCCTCAATTTGTCCTTTTAATTCTAGCTTACCAAAAAAAAAACCAGTCACATGCATTTACAGATTCATACAGTTTAGGCTTCAGAATCAAACACCTCATACCTAGCAGCAGCTATTCTGTTCTTCAGCATTCTTAAATTTTAGAGTTTCTAAGAATACACGCAAACCACAGGAGATATTTGGAACCATACCATGTCCTAGGAAGTGGTATGAAAAAACTATGGGTTCCCAAGGTCTTTTCATTCCTTTCTTTCTCAAGGGGAAAGATGTTCATCATAAGCTCAAGGAATTTTTCTACCATATTATTTAAAAATTATCTATTGTTTTATATGTCAATTATACACAAAAGCACATTATACTTATCTATCTATGTCTATGTATCTTAAAGAATAATACTAAAGCAAACACTTACAGAACTTGATAGAACTATGTGTCTTTGGCAGTGGGAGCTCAATAACTGATTATTGACTACATGCATAACTGATCGCCTCTCATTGAATGTCTGTGGTGGCCAATGGGCGTATGTTTAGTTTTACCAGGCACTAGCAAACACTGTTCTCTCAACAGCAGCTTATGAGAGTCCTCATTGCTTCATACACTTGGCAACACTTATATGTCAAAATTTTAACCTTTGCCAATTTGGCAGGCATGAAATATTCCTTTGTGATTTTAATCTGCTTTTTCCTAATGACAGATAAGCCTGAGAATTTTTCACATATTTGTAGGCCACCATTATTTCTTCTTTGTAAATGTCATACTATTGTAATTTAAAAAATGTATTTAGATGCAATTCTACCCTTTTTATTTTGTGCTCTTTATTCTTTCCATTTTTCTCTTTTTTCCCACCCCTTTGTTGTCTTTTTTGGAAATTGATTGACATGTTTTCCTTCTTGTTACATTTTTCCTAGAACTAGTTTTGCATTGTACTAGTTTTCCTTATACTAGTTTGACATTTTTATTCTTGTTTTTACCTTTACAAGTGGTTAACCTATAGATTTTAATATACAAATTTAACTTAAAGTATCTTTACCCTCTTCCCATCTCATACAGAAATCTTAGATTGCCTTAACTACCAAAGTGTAGTTGTCGCTTTTTTTTTTAAGTTTTTATTTTAATTCCAGTACAGTTAACATACAGTGTAATATTAGTGTCAGGTGTACAATATAGTGATTCAACAATTCCATACATCACCTGGAACTCATCACGGACAAGTGCACTCCTTAATCCCCATCACCTATTTCCTCCACCCCCTACCTCCCTTGGAGGTAATGGTAACCATTAGTGTGTTTCTATAGTTAAGAATCCGTTTCTTTCTTTCTTTCTTTCTTTTTTTTTTTTTTTAGATTTTATTTATTTGAGAGAGAGAGAGAGTGAAAGAGAGCATGAGAGGGAGGAAGGTCAGAGGGAGAAGCAGACTCCCTGCAGAGCAGGGAGCCTGATGTGGGACTCAGTTCTGGGACTCCGGGATCATGACCTGAGTTGAAGGTAGTCGCTTAACCAACTGAGCCACCCAGACACCCCAAGAATCTTTTTCTTTGTTTGTCCCTCTCTCTCTTTTTTTCCCTTTGCTCATTTTTAAATTTTTTTTTTAAATTCCACATATGAGTGAAATCATATGGTATTTGTCTTTTTTTATTTATTAACATATAATGTATTATTTGCCCCAGGGGTACAGGTCTGTGATTCATCAGTATTACACAATTCACAGCACGCACCATAGCACATACACTCCTCAATGTCCGTCACTCAGCCACCTTATCCCTACCTACCCCTGCAGCAACCCTCAGTTTGTTTCCTGAGTTTAAGAGTCTTTTATGGTTTCTCTCCCTCCCTGGATCCATTTTGTCTTTTTCTGACTGACTTATTTCACTTAGCATAATACTCTCTAGCTTCATCCATGTCACTGAAGATTTCATTTTTTTTATGGCCAAATAATTTCCCATTATAGATATACCACCTCTTCTTTATCCATTCATCAGTTGATGGATACTTGGGCTGCTTCCATATCTTGGCTGTTGTAAATACTGCTGCTATAAACATAGAGGTGCATGTGTCCCTCTGAATTGGTGTTTTTGTATTCTTTGGGTAAATTCCCAGTAGTACAATTACTGCATCATAGGATAATTCTATTTTTAACTTTTTGAGGAAACTTCATACTGTTTTCCACAGCGACTGCACCAGTTTGCATTCCCACCTATAGTGCATGAGTGTTCCTTTTTCTCCACATCCTTGCCGACGCCTGTTTTTTTGTGTGTAGTTCATTTTAGCCATTGTGACAGCTGTGAGGTGATATCTCCCTGTAGTTTTTATCTGCATGTCCCTGATCATAAGTGGTGATGAACATCTTTTCATGTGTCTGTTGGCCATCTGTATGTCTGCTTTGGAGAAATGTTCATTTCTTCTGCTCATTTTTAATTGGATTATGTTTTTTGGGTGTTGAGATTTTTAAGTTCTATGTATATTTTGGTTACTGACCCTTTATTTGGAAATATCATTCTCATTCTGTGAGTTGCCTTTTAGTGTTGTTGATTGTTTCCTTCGCAGTGCAGAAGGTTTTATTTTGGTGTAATCCCAGTAGTTTATTTTTGCTTTTGTTTCTTTTAAATTAGGAGACATATCTAGAAAAAGTTGTTATGGCCGATGTCAAAGAGTTCACTGCCTATGTTCTCTTCTACGATTTTGATGGTTTCCTTTTTCACATTTGGGGCTTTCAACCATTTTGAATTTATTTTTGTGTGTGGTTTAAAGGAGTGGTCCTGTTTCTTTCTTGTACATGTTGCTGTCCAGTTTTCCCAATACCATTTGTTGAAGAGACTATCCTTTTCCCATTGGATAATCTTTCCTGCTTTGTTGAACATTAATTGAGCATATGGTTATGAATTTATCCCTGTGTTTCCTATTCTGTTACATTGGTTTATGTGTTTATTTTTGTGTCAGTATCATACTGGTTTTTTGTTTGTTTTGTTTTTCAAATTTTATTTATTTATTTGAGAGAGAGAGAGAACACAGAGGAGAGTAAGGAGAAGTAGACTCTCTGCTGAGCATGCAGCCCCATCTGGAGCTTGATCCTAGGAACCTGAAATGATGATCTGAGTTGAAGGCAGATGCTTAACTGACTGAACCACTCAGGCGCCCCTACTGTTTTGATTGTATAGGCTCATAATATAACTTGAAGTCTGAAACTGTGATGTTTCCAGCTTTGCTTTTCTTTTTCAAGGTCAGGATCTTTTGTGGTTCCATATGAATTATAAATTTGTTCTAGTTCTGTGAAAAATGCTATTGGTATTTTGATAGGGGTTGCATTAAATGTGGCTTTGGGTAGTATAGACATTTTAATAATATTTGTTCTTCTAATCCATTAGCATGGAAAGTCTTTCCATTTCTGTGTCATCTTCAATTTCTTTTATCAGTGTTTTATAGTTTCCAGAGTATAGGTCTTTCACCTCTTTGGTTAGGTTTATTCCTAGGTATCTTACTATTTTTGGTGCAATTGCAAATGGGATTGTTTTCTTAATTCCCTTTTCTGCTATTTCATTATTGGTGTATAGAAATGCAACAGATTTCTGTACATTGATTTTGTATCTTGTGACTTTACTGAATTAATGTAACAGTTCTATCAGTTTTTTGATGGAGTCTCTCGGGTTTTCTATATATAGTATCATGTCATCTGCAAATAGTGTAAGTTTTACTTCTTTCTTACTGATTTGGATGCCTTTTATTTCTTTTTGTTGTCTGATTGCTGTGGCTCTGATTCCATTACCATTACTATGTTGAAGAAGTGGTAAGAGTGGACATCCTTATTTTCTTCCTGATCTTAGGGGGAAAAGCTCTCAGTTTTTCCTCATTGAATTTGATGTTAGCTGTGGATTTTTCATGTATGGCCTGTGAGGTATGTTCTTTCTAAACCTACTTTGTTGAGGCTTTTTATCATGAATGGATATTGACCTTTGTCAAATCCTTTTTTTCTCTATTGAGATGTTCATATGGTTCTTATCCTTCTCTTATTGATGAAATGTATCATGTTGATTGATTTGCAAATATTGAACCATTTTTGAAACCCTCTACCTGTCAAGTAGGAGTAAATCCTACTTGATTATGGTGAATGATTTAAAAAAATGTATTGTTGCATTCAGTTTGCTAGTATTTTATTGAGGATTTTTATATCTATATTCAACAGGGATATTGGCCAGTATTTCTCTTTTTTTAGTGGTGTCTTTATCCTGTTTTGGTATTAGGATAATCCTGGCCTCATAGAATGAATTTGGAAGTTTTCCTTTCTTTTCTATTTTTTTGGAATATTTGAGAGGACTAGATATTATCTCTTCTTTAAATGTTTGATAGAATTCCCCTGTGAAGCCATCTAGTCCTGGAATTCTGTTTGCTGGCAATTTTTTGATTTCTGATTCAATTTCATGCTGTTTATCAGTCTATTCAAATTTTTTATTTCTGCCTGTTTCAGTTTTGGTAGTTCATATGTTTCTAGGAATTTATCCATTTCTTTTAGGTTGTCTACTTTATTGCCATATAATTTTTCATAATATTCTCTTAAAGTTATTTGTATTTCTGTGGTATTGGTTATTATTTCTCCTCTCTCGTTTGTGATTTTATTTTTTTGAGTCTTTTCTCCTTTTTTTTTTTATACATTTGGCAAGAGGTTTATCATTTTTATTGATGGCTTTTTCACAGGATCAGCTCCTGGTTTCACCGAACGTTACATTTTGTTTGTTTGTTTTGGGGAGGTGTGGCAGGAGGAGAGGGAGGGAGAGTATCTTAAGAAGGCTCCATGCTCAGTGTGGAGCCTGGTGCAGGACTCAGTCTCATGATCCTGAGATAATGAACTGAGCCAAAATCAAGAGTCAGATGCTTAAATGATTGAGCCACCCAGGCGCCGCTATTTCTGCTCTAATCTATATTATTTCCTTCCTTTTGGTGGTTTTAGGTTTTTTTTTGTTGTTCTTTTTCTACTTCCTTAGCATAAGGTCAAGTTGTTTATTTGAGATTTTTCTAGTTTCTTGAGGTAGACCTGTATTATTATAGTTCCTTCTCAGAAGAGCTTTTGCTGCATTCCCGAGGGTTTGGACTATTGTGTTTTTCATTTTCGTTTGTTTACATGTACTTTTTAATTTCTTCTTTGATTTCTTGATTCACCCTCTGATTATTTAACAGCATATTATTTAAACCTCCATGTATTTTTGATATTTCCAGATTTTTTTCTTGTGCTTATCTTCTACTTTCATAGCATTGTGGTTAGAAAACATGCATGGTATGACTTTGATCTTCTTGTATTTGATGATGCTGGTTTTATGGGAGAATATTCCATGTGCACTTGAAAAGAATGTGTATTCTGCTGTTTTAGGATGGAATTTTTTTTTTTAAGATTTAATTTATTTATTTGACAGAGAGAGTGCAAGCAGGGGGAGTGACAGGTAGAGGGAAAGGGAGAAGCAGATTCACCACTGAGCAGGGAGCTTGACATGTGGCTCAGTCCCAGGACCAAGATCATGACCTGAGCCAAAGGCAACACTTAACTGACTGAGCCACCCAGGTGCCTGGGATGGGCTGATGTATATATCTGTAAAATTAACGTACTCTGGTATGTCATTCAAAGTTATTGTTTCCTTGTTGATTTTCTGTTTAGATGATCTGTTCACTGATGTAAGCAGGGTGTTCAAGTCCCTGAGTATGATTGTATTATTACTGATTACTTCCCTTATTTTTGTTACTAAATGTGTTATATTTTTGGGTGCTCCTGTGTTATAAATAGTTATAATTGTTACATCTTTTGGGTTCTTTATTATTATGTAGTGTCGTTCTTTGTCTCTTGTTACAGTCTTTGTTTTAAAGTCTGTGTTATCTGATGTAACAATTGCTGCTCCAATTTTCTTTTGACATCCATTTGCATGATAGATATTTTTCGAACCCCTCACTTTCAATCTGCAGGTGTCTTTGGGTCTAAAATGAGTCTCATGTAGGCAATATATTGATGGAACTTGTTTTTTATCCATTCTGCTACCCTGTGTCTTTAGATTGGAGCATTTAGTTCATTTACGTTCAGAGTCATTATTGATAGGTCTATATTTATTGCCATTTTATTACTTGTGTTGTGGTTGTTTCTGAAGATGTTTTCTGATCCTTTCTTGTCTTATTATCTTTCATGTTTTGCTGATTTTCTTTAGTGATATATTTGGATTTCTTTCTTATTCCTTGCATGTTTATTAATGGTTTTTGATACATGTTTACCATTGGGTTTGTATTTAATATCTTCTGCATATAGCAGTCTCTATTAAGTTGATGGTTGCTTAAGTTTGAACCCATTCTTTTCTCTCCTCCTTCCCACATCTTAGGTATATGTTATTATATTTTATATTCTTTTTTTGGTGAGCTCCTTGACTCATTTTTTTTAAATAGAAATATTCATTTTTACTGCTTTTGTGTTTCCTACTTTTATAGTGTCACTTTTGGTCTGTTCTTTTCACTCAAAGAGTCTCCTTTAGTATTTCTTGCAGGGCTGGTTTAGAGGTCATGAACTCCTTTAGTGTTTGTTTGTCTGGGAAGCTCTTTATCTCTTTTTCTATTCTGAATGATCGCCTTGCCAGATAGAGTATTTCTTGGCTGCAGACTTTTTCCGCATTCAGCTTGTTGAATATATCATGCCACTCCTTTCTGGCTTGCCAAGTTTCTGTTGAGAAATTTCCTATTAGCCTTATGGGTTTTCTCTTGTGATTTACTGACTTCTTTTGTCTTGCTGTTTAAAAATTTTTTATCACTATGTTTTGCTAACTTAATTACAATATGTTTTGACGTAGACCTGCTTTTGTTGATTTTGATGGGAGTTCTCTTTGCCTCTTGGAACTGGGTATCCTTTTCCTTCCCAGATTAGGGAAGTTTTCAGTTATTATTTCTTGAAATAAATTTTCTATTCCCTTTTGTCTTTCTTCTTTTGGGACTCCTGTAATATGAATCTTACTATATTTGATGGAGTCATTGAGTCCCCTAAGACTATTCTTATTTTGTGTAATTCTTTCTTCTGTTTTTTGGTTCAGCTTGATTACTTTCCATTATTCTATCTCCTGTGTCACTAATTCATTCCTCTGCTTCTTTGATCCTGCTATTTATCCTTTCAAGTACGTTTCTCATTTCATTTATTCAGCTCTGTATCTCTGCTACATTATTCCTTAACTTGGTGTTAAGGGTCTCACTCACGTCTTCCACTCTTTTCTCAAGTCCAGTGAGTATCCTTATGATCATTGCTTTAAATTCTCTCAGGCATGTTACTTTTATCTGTTTTGCTTAGATCTCTAGCTGTGTTTTGTCCTGTTCTTTCATTTGGGATAAATTTTTCTGTCTCATTTTGTCTGCCTCTCTGTTTCTGTGTATTGAGAAAGTCAGCTATGTCTTCTGTTCTTGAAAGTAGTGACTTTATGGAAAAGAAGTCCTGTAGTCCCCTGCAATGCAGTGTCTCCTATTCACCAGAACTTGACACTCCAGGAGAATATCCTGTCTGTTGCTGATGGCTGCAATTGTATCTGATTCACTTTTGCTTTCAGCATAGTTGTTTGCACTGACTGCCTATTGTGGCTCTACTTGCTCTCTGTGGTGTTAGTAGGACTCGGGGAGGCCAGCTCTGAGGCAGTGTGCCCACCAGTGAACTTGGGAACAGGACAGTGGTGTTAGCAAAATATGCCAGATTCCCCGGAATAGTGTGGCTGCTGTGTGCTGTGGCCAGGGATGCATGGCACATGACCTTGGCTGGGTATAGCTGGGCCTGGCACACTACAGTAGCTGGGGGTTTGCCTGGCTGGGCTCTTCAGGGTGTCTCAGCAGGGCTCACTGAGGCAGCTGTGCCCTGGGGCAGCTGGGTGGGATGCACAGCTTTAACAAAACTTGTGCTAAGCCCAGGGAGCTGATGCTAGCAGGCTTGGAATGTGGGAGTCTTCATGAGATCTCATGGGGGAGGCACACTGATAGCAGGTCTTTAAGTAGCAAGTGTGTATGTATGTGGCCCTGCCTCCTGTAGGTGGCTCTGTGTTTACACTGGAGGGTGGTGGAGGAAAATGGCATCTGCCAGCTCCCTCATTTTTAGAGAAGTCCCTCAACACACTCCAAAAGCGGTATGAACAGATCTGTCTCCCATTTGCCTCTGGTGTTGTATAAACTGCTGTTTTCATGTTGCTTCTCTATGTAGGCAGCTGTCTTTTTAAGGGTAGCAACCCAGCTATCACTCTCCCTTCCCACTTGGCCACTGCTGATTCAGGAGACCTTTAAAGTTCCAGGCTACATGTCCCACTAGTTTTACAAACTCATGGAATTCAACCCATCTGGCTTTCAAAATCAAACATGGGGATTAGTCGTCCCAAGGTTCCTGCCCTCTCATGCATTAAGTTCCCTCCCTCCCATGGGCAGCCTCCCCCTGCCTTTCTGATTAACTTCCAGATGAAATTTCTTCTCTATATTTAGTTTTGGAGTTTGTTCTGCCTCTCTTCGATCACTCTCCAGTTTATTGACTTGGATGTGGATGATACCTACCTAAATGTGGGATGCGGTGAACTTAGGGTCTTCCTATGCTGCCATCTCCCCCAGTACTTTTCCTCTCTCTCTCTCTTTTTTTAACCTCATAAATTACACACAATTATTTTGTTTTGTACTAATTGTTTAGGTTTATCTACATGCTCCACCCCTTTCTTTTTTTATTGTCATTGTATCTAACATTTCAGACCTATAGGATGATTTTCCTTCTTGAACTACATCCTTTAGACATACATTTAGTATGGGTCAGTGTACGGAAAACTTCAACTTATAGTATATTTATTTTTTCTTCCTCAACCGTACATTCTCAGCATTTTGATGTTATCATTCCTATTTTCTGGCTGTTGCAGTTGTTTTTGAAAACTCAGATGTTTTTTCAGTTGTCTTTCCTTTGTTTTTGTTTTTGTTTTTTTAAAGATTTTATTTATTTATTTGACAGAGATCACAAGCAGGCAAAGAGTCAGGCAGAGAGAGAGGAAGGGAAGTAGGCTCCCTGCTGAGCAGAGAGCCCAATGTGGGGCTTGATCCCAGGACTCTGGGATCATGACCTGAGCCAAAGGCAAAGGCTTTAACCCACTGAGCCACCCAGGCACCCCGTTATCTTTCCTTTATAAGTAATCTTCCTCTGTCTCTGTCTGCTTCTAAGGATTACTTTTTGTTATTGCTCTGCTATTTTATTGTGTGATATTTAAGTGTGGTTTTGTTTTCATTTATTCTGCTTGTTAGGCTTCCTAAATACGAAAATCAATGTTTTTCAGCATTCTGAAAAAAAAAAACTCTGCCATTATCTCTTTAAATGCTTTTTGTCTTCCCTTCTTTCACTCAATTTCATTCTTTGCCTTTTTTCTTTTTTATACTTGCCATCTCTGTCTCTCATTGCTGCATCCCAGGTCATCTTTTATCCCCTGATTTCTCTTAGATTATTACTTCACTTTTTATTGTTACCAATTTTAGTTGTTATATTTTTCATTTTTAGAATGTTTACTTGTTATTTCCCAAATCAGCTTTGTCAATTTTGATAAATTTTGGTTCCTTTTAATCTATTTTTCTATACATGTAGAAATAAAAGCTCATTCTTATTTTATGTTCCATATAGCTTTATAGTTTTGCAGTCTTTGAGTCTTTTGAGTCTGAATATGCAGTTTGTTTTTCCTTCTGACTCCTTGATTGCTTTTTTTCTTATGTTTAATGACCTTTCTGATTTTGAGCTCATTTTCTTGATATTTTATTGTAAGAATCCTTTGAAACCTGTGTTTAAATTGTTTTCTTTTAAAAATGATTAATGTTTGCTTTTACCTGCTGCTTTGGAGCTCTACCAACCTGAGACCACTTCATTCTAAACTTTTGCCTTTCATTTTTTTGAGGGATGGGGGTGTTCTGGAGCCCAAGATCACCCAGGGCCAAGGTCGTGACAGACAGGTGGTCTCATAGTATTTCTTTATCTTTCTATTTTTTTCTCTCTATAGGGAAATCTTTTTATCCTGGTTTATACTCTAAGGTTTTTTGAGGAGTTTCTTCAACTCTGACATTCTTTCATTCTCTGGCTCTAGTATATGACTTCCAACTGCAGTCCTGCAGTTGTAATGTAACTCATTAAAACCAGGCTCTAGATTGTCAGGAATTGCTATGCTATCCTCAAGGTAAATATAGGCTCCAGATGTAATACAACAGTAAATTCAACATTTCTTGTTATTTTTGACCAGAAAGGAATTTTGCTAATTTCCCGTGAGTTCAACTATGCATTTAAAATATCTTATTTTTTGTTTTTAGAATTTATTATAGTATTATGCTGCGATTTGTTATTATAAACATATTCTTAGAAACAGAGGTCCTATTTTATCTTCAATAAATAGATTTCAACCCTCAGAGGGACTTGTATTAGGATGTAAACTACTCCATCTAGCTCCCTCCTTCTCATCAGTCTTTTTGTTATCTACTCTGTTATACTTAGATTCCTACAAACAAAAGAATAATTCTTTTTTTTTTTTTAAAGATTTTTATTTATTTATTTGAGAGAGAGAGAGAGAGATCACAAGTAGGCAGAGAGGCAGGCAGAGAGAGAGGGGGAAGCAGGCTCCCTGTGAGCAGAGAGCTTGATGCGGGGCTCAATCCCAGGACTCTGGGATCATGAACTGAGCTGAAGGCAGAGGCTTTACCCACTGAGCCACCCATGCGCCCCTAAAAGAATAATTCTTATGGTTTTAATTTCTCTTAGAGGTTTAAGAAACTTTGTCTAGTGACTGGTAAATAAATGACCTGTGTTTTGCTGGGTAACCTTCTTCAGTATTCCCTAATCTGAAAGTTGAGTAGCTTTTTGAAGCCATGTCCACTACAGAGTGGCCAGCATTATCTTTGGGATCCCTCCATTTTCTTTTATGAAATGTGAAGAAAATACTACATTTAAAAACATCTTCCAAAATGGAGGCTCCTGGCTCCGTGAGAAGATTTTTGGGAATCTGTGTGTGTTTCCTGGGCTATCATAACTTTCTACAGATGGTTCTATGGCTTGAAAACCCTCTTGTGGTTTGTATGTGTTTGGGAAAGCTCTAAAATTTAATAATGTAAAGATATTGACTTGTGAAAAATCCAAGAATGATGCGTTTGGTGCCTTCTGGTTCTGAATGGGTGCAAGGGTATGGACATTTTTCTCTTTAAACTACTTTTTATACAAGAAGCAGGAGCACTGTAAGGAAGAAGGCTCACTACTATTTCACAGAAGGTGCTAGTGACATGACTGACTTCTGCTGGGGAAATACAAGTGTTAATAGTCAAGCCTGGCAGAAAAAGATTTTCAGTTTATTTCACATGTTTTAATGTGTAAGTGTAATTTTATAAGTATATGCCATCAATGATTTTCTCTTCACGGTTACCTACTTTTTTTTTTTTCAGGTTTCTTTTCTTTTTTTTTTTTTAATAATTTTTTTATTTTAATAAACATATAATGTATTTTTATCCTCAGGGGTACAGGTCTGTGAATCGCCAGGTTTACACATTTCACAGCACTCATCATAGCACATACCCTCCCCAATGTCCATTTCCCCACCACCCTCTCCCGTCCCCCCTCCTCCCAGCAACCCTCAGTCTGTTTCTTGAGATTGAGTCTTTTATGGTTTGTCTCCCTCCCAATCCCATCTTTTCATTTTTTCTTTTCCTACCTCCCCCCAACCCCCGCCCCGCCTTGCATCTCCACTTCCTCATATCAAAGAGATCATATGATAGTTGTCTTTCTCCGATTGACTTATTTCGCTAAGCATGATACCCTCTAGTTCCATCCACGTCGTCGCAAAAGGCAAGATTTCATGTCTTTTGATGGCTGCATAGTATTCCATTGTGTATATATACCACATCTATTTTATCCATTCATCTGTTGATGGACATCTAGGCTCTTTCCACAGTTTGGCTATTGTGGACATTGCTGCTATAAACATTTGGGTGCACGTGCCCCTTCGGAGTACCACGTTTGTATCTTTAGTATATATACCCAGTAGTGCAATTGCTGGGTCATAGGGTAGCTCTATTTTCAGTTTTTTGAGGAACCTCCACACTGTTGACAGATGCTGGCGAGGATGCGGAGAGAGGGGAACCCTCCTACACTGCTGGTGGGAATGCAAGCTGGTGCAACCACTCTGGAAAACGGTTACCTACTTTTAAACAAACCTTTCATTTTACCTTTAATGATGTGTTTATATATACTTCTAGTAGGGTCACAAAGCTGTTTAAAACTATGAAAATTCTGGATGCCTGGGTGGTTCAGTTGGTTAAGCGACTGCCTTCGGCTCAGGTCATGATCCTGGAGTCCTGGGATTGAGTCCCGCATCAGGCTCCCTGTTCGGCAGGGAGTCTGCTTCTCCCTCTGACCATCCTACTTCTCAGGCTCTCTCTCTCTCTCAAATAAATAAATAAAATCTTAAAAAAAAAAACTATGAGGGACGCCTGGGTGGCTCAGTTGGTTAAGCGGCTGCCTTCGGCTCAGGTCATGATCCCAGCGTCCTGGGATCGAGTCCCACATCGGGCTCCTTGCTCAGCGGGGAGCCTGCTTCTCCCTCTGCCTCTGCCTGCCTCTCTGTTTGCCTGTGCTCACTCTCTCTGACAAATAAATAAATAAAATCTTTAAAAAAAAAAACAACAAAAAAAAACTATGAAAATTCTTTGCTACTCAGTAAATAGCCTTTAACCATATTTGGGGTAGGTATTGGGGGTGTAATATGCCAATTATAGATTACCTTTTCATAGCAAACATTTTTTAGAATTCCACACTGATACAAGTAATGTAGAAATATTTCTTAGAGTTAATATCCAAAGTGAAAGGCTTTCTTCCATATTTCATCTGTGGTTAATCAAGAATTTAATTATTATACTGTGAGAGAAATTAATAGCATTGTTAAAAGGAAAAAAATCAAGGTGAAATGTGGAAAGAAGATGATAATTGAAGGATTAGACAGCTACTTCTAAAAAGAAGCTGAAAGTGTAATAATATTGTGTAAATTATTAGAAGTAAGCTTGGTACCAGTTAAATTGTGGGATTTGAGAAAATATGTGGGGCAAAGGAGTCTGAAAAGTAGTTTGGAATAGATAACACACAGGTTGTTACACAATTTTGAAATTTTGATCTGAGGGCTTAATAAATAATTTACATTTTACATCAAGTATTTAGAATGTGTCATTCCAGACGCATTGTCATCAAGTGACTAAGAGCTTCAAGTAGTTTAAAGAAGCAGGTAGTACCTGTGAAAAGAGAAAAGATTTTGAGAGAGAATTGAGTTGAAACATTAAGGCAAAATGGACTTTAAATTTAATATATTAATATGTAGAAAACTAAGACTTATAAAAAATCCCACAGAACTTCTTAAATAAAAGGACTGTTGCTAATTTCGCAAAAAAGAGACCACTCTCCCCTCTCCCCCCCAGAAAAATCCAAAACAAAAAACCAGTTTCTAATTCTGTTAGATATGATGAGAGGACACAATGGAGGTTGTGAATTCAATCAAGTTGCAAGAGAGTAACTGGAAAAAAATCAGAGAATATCTTAGTAATGAGAATCCTCAGGAATGTTTGTCTGAGAATATTTTACCTAGCAGCCTTCACATTTGACACCCTTCATTATGGAGAACATGCCATTTCAGTTAGTTTGGCCAAGAAGGAAACAGTTAAAAAAATATTAAGTTGGCAAGCATAAATAGTAGTATCACATATGGACAGTGTGTTCCAGGCCAAGCACACTGTTTTGTGCTAAAGTATGGAATATATTGGTTAAAGTTAATTTTGTAGTCATTAGTATTTTTGTAGCCATGAATGCATGTCTTGGAACATCTTGATATATATATATATGTACACACACATATATATATATGTGTGTGTGTATATATGTATATGTATATATATTTAATATATATTAAAATATATAGGTCCTGTTTCATGTTTTATTATCACCTACATGTTGCACATAAATTTTTTAAAGTACAGTATTATTCTTGAGGATGATTGTTTATTTTGAAAATGAAAACATCACTAGGGAATTCTAAAAGTAACAAGTAGTTGAGAGATGTTACAAACTAATTCTCAAGATTATTGTGGCATTCTAACATAATTATAGAAGGAAAGTTAATCTTCAATCTTAAAAAATGAATGGCATAAAATACAAATTAACATATACAAGTTAGATTGTATTTGAGAGAGCAGTATGAGACAGAATGAATTTAACTTTAAAAGAGAGAGTTATAATTTCTTTAAAATATTTAAAAACCATTATTCTTATGTCCTAATACTGTTTTTGTAGTACAGACACACTGTCTTCCACATTTCATCTTAAATTTATTCTTTATGTATTTTGAGATTTAATATAAGAGACTTCTTTTGCTTCCCTTGTCAAATAGTGGTTAAACACATATTTGAAACTTAAAAAGCTAAACTAAAATAAGCATTTTCCTTGTGGTATCATGAGCATACCATATAACAATAACCAAGATGTTTGCTTTTCCTGACTTCTTATAGAGTGGGAGAAAGAAGACAAAACCAATAATCCAAAATCCATTAACCTTTTACTCATTTATCAAGATTACCTCAAATTCCTCTTATCTGAGACCATTATTTTCAAAACCCATTTTGTGCAAAATCATTGTCATTGAGGGTTATAAAGTAGATATGCAATTCATCAATGCCTCTAGGTATCAGTTTAACCTTTGGATCATGCTGATTGACCAGAGAGGGAATCACCAGTTATTCTGAATTATCTTCCTGAGTTCTTTTTACTGTTGACTGATATTGAAAGATTGTTTAAAAAAAAAAATCCACATTAAACACTCTGATGTAATTGTTGAATAGATGCTGTTGAAGCTGACCATCACATTATACTGGGCTTCTTTTGAGGGACTCCTGGAAGAAATTTTCACAAGTTTGCTTGTCTTATAGACATTATGAATGTTAGAACTACTGTGTTTTCTTTGTTACTTTGTGTATTAGTTTGCCAGTCCTGCCATAATCAAATACCACAGATTGGGTAGCTTGTAGAACAGAAATTAGGTTTTTCACAATTCTGGAGCCTGGAAATCTAAGATCAAGATTCTGGCAGAGTTGGTTTATCTTGAGTCCTCTGTCCTTGTTTTATACATGGCTGCTTCTTGGTTGTCCTCACATGGCCTGGCCTTTTCTCTGTGCACATGTGTCCTGGCATCTCTTCCTCTTCTTATAAGACCACAAGTTCTATTGGATTAGGACTTCACCCTTATGACCTCATTTAACCTCAAGACCTTACTTCCAAATGTAGTTATATTGGGGATTAGGGCTTCAATATATGAATTGTGGGGGAACACAATTCTGTCCATAACATTTTGTTACTATGGATTTGGGAGCCAAATCTGTGTGCCACATCAAGTAGTATCAGAAAATACTTGACAATATTTTTCTATCCATATTTTACCTTTAACCTGATTTTCTTGTTTTTTCTTTTTCATATGTACTGTATTTTTCATAAGGCACCTTGAATCTTTTTTATAAGACAGAGGACACATAAGCAAATAAATAAATTCTCTTCTATAATAGATTTGTATGTCTATTGCTCACTGGAAGTGCCAAAAGGTGCTGGAGGGGGTTCAATGGTCATACACCTCTGAGTATTGTCAAGCAGTCAAGTACTTAGACTGCAGAGCAAACCAAAAGTTTATTTGGGGTCTTCAGGAATTCCAACCCAGGAGACACAGACTCAGGAGGAAACTAAAATATGTTCTAAGGTGGGAGGAAAATGACAGAGCATATAAAGGCAAAACTGCAGGCTTATATAATTTGTTTTGCAAGAACTCTGACTGGTGTGGGTAAAAATAATTAATGTTGGTCTATTTAGGATAGGTTACTATACCAGGTTTAGGTTACTATACCTGGTATAGTAACCTATAGTATAGCTGGTATACTAACCTATACTGGTATAGGTTACTATACCAGAAATGCGAAGTTGCATTTCTGTGATGTGAGCCTCATTCTAAGGACTGCAACAGAATGTAGCCATTTGTGGTTGGCACAACCTAAAATTCATGTTCTGTTCAAGTGTGGTCATGCATTTCTCCAGTGGTCTCCTGGCTCCTGACATCTTAGGGCCCTTGACATTCCTGACTCCATTTGGATGTTTCTGTTCATGGTACAATTAACCAATTTACATCAGTGTTTAGGTTTGTAATATATATTAAAATGGAATAGTTCTTTCTCCCTTTGATAACAGAACCTTAATGAAATTAAAATTTTATACACAGTGAAGTTGTTTTCCTACTTAAGTTGATTCTTCTTTCTTTTGTTCTAGAAAATCTTAAAGAAGAAGGAGCAACAGCCTATCAAACCAAAGCCAGGACCAAAGCCAGGACCTGGGTATATCTTTTTTTTCCCCAGGTGTATCTTTTATATGATAGCAGAAAAGTATAAATTAATGTGCTTATTTTGGGTTTTATCTTGACTTAAGTATCTAGGTTTAAAGAAATGCACATGGTTGAAAGCTCAAGATTTTACCATATCATTTTCAGTATTTCCATTTACTCTGACTAAGGCAAGGAGAAAAAAATTTTTTTTGAGTATATTAATGATCATTCAGTAGACCAGGCTGGAACTTACTATGTAGTAGCTGGGAAAAGTAGTGTAACAATACTGTAATATAATGCTTCAGCTGTTTTTTGTGTTAGAAACAGGATACTACAATTCACTACGCTAAAAACATGCCTTTCAATGAATCTGTGAGGGATTCTTTAGATTGCCGTGCTACTACATGTAGCAAATTTGTTGACAAACTTTTATGAAAAACTATTGATTTTGTGAGATAGATTATACAGTGAGATGGAGAGAAGGGATTGTGGAAGGGTAACCCCAAAGTTTCTTAGAAGGACAGGTTTCATACTTGTGTTTTCTTATTCACTGGTAATACATCCATTCATTAATCCACCAAATATTATTTTAGTACTGATAGTTTACTCAGTCAATAATGAATATCAAGCACCTGCTATTTTAGGTGCTAAGGACAGAGTGAACACAATAAAATCTTTGTTATCTATGGCACTTAAAGCCTAGGCAGATTGCTATTCATCATGCAAGGAGGCAGAAATTGGAGTTTAAGTCCTACCAAGTGATGGGGACTTAATGAACACCTCAGTCTTTCCATGGAAGTCTTAGAAGGCCAACACCTAAGGAGTGGTGATTATTCATAGGAGTAAGAGATTCACCTTAGTACTAAGGACAAAACAAATTGATTTGCCCTAATAAAAGCATGAAAACAAGCCTTCACAAGTTAAAAATGATAAACAAGGAACTCAACCACCACCTAGAATTTAAAAAAAAAAAATTGACATTCCTCTGAGAACAAAAACAGAATCCAGAATCTCTACAATGTACAATGTTTATATATAATAAATAAAATATTAGACATGAAGAAACAGGAAAATCTGGCTCACATCAAAGAAAAAGGTATCCCAGACATTTGAATTATCAGGTAAGAGCTTTAAAGCAGCTATTATAAATGTTTAAGGACCTAGAGGAAAAGTTCATAATAACAGAGAATGACAGTTTAGAAATAGAAACTATAAAAAATAATCAAATAAAAATTCAGGAACTGAGAAATACAGTATCTGATATGAAAATGTCATTGGATGGGTTGAACACATATTGGGAAAGAAAGAAAAGGTCAGTAAACTTGTAGATCTACAGAGACATGTCTGAGGCACAGTAAACCATAATTAGAATAAAAATGAACAAGGCCTGACTGACCTATCATTTAATATCAAGTGGACTACCATATATGAATTGGAGTCTCAAAAGGATAAGAGAAATAGAAAAGAGGCAGAAAAAATAGTTGAAGATACAACAGCTGAAATTTTCCTAAATTTAATGAAAAACATTACATATCTAAGATCATCATATCTAAGCAAGATAAATACAAGAAAAACCCCATGTAGGCAGAACCTAGTCAGAGTTGAGAATCAAAGGCAAAGAAAAAACTTTGGAAATAACCAGACGGGGAAATACACATTATTCAGAGGGTTACAATTCTCAGAATGATGGATGTCTTTGCATCAGAAATGATGGAGGACAGAAGGTAGTAAAATTATATCTTTAAAGGGCTGAAATAAAAAAATTATCAACTGACAATTCTGTATCTAATGAAACTATCTCACAGCATTGAGGATAAAAAAAACAATTTTCAGTTAAAGAAATGAGAATTTATTGCCAACTGATCTGCGCTTCATAAATGTTAAAGAAAGTTCTTCATGCTGAAAGGAAATGATACCTGATGAGAATTTCAATCTACTAGAAGAAATAAAGAAGATTGAAAATAGAAAATATGTACTGATCAGTACAAAAGAATATATTTTTAAAAAATTCTTTAAAATTGACCATTTAAGGCAAAATTATAACATTATTATGTTACTTATAAGCTAGGGAGATGCAAATATATGTGACAATAAAAGAAATAGAGTTATTCTCTTGCAAGTTACAATTTTATGTGTAGCAGTATTAATCCTAAATAGAGTGTGGTAAGTTAAGAATGCATATTACAGTTTCCTGAGTAACCACAAATACAAAAAGGCAAACCTAAAAGTACATAAACTAAAATAGAATACCAAAAACTGTTCAGTTAACCCAAAAGGAGACAGGAAAGTGGAACATATTGAGTGAATAAACAAGAAATAAAAAATGGTAGACTTTAGCCCAACTGTAGCAACATTTATAGTAAATATAAAGAATAAACAGTATACTTAAAAACAAGAGCTCATCAGGCTGGGTAAAAAAGCAAGACCTAACTCTCTGTTCTTTGTAAAAGATGAATTAATTGGAAGTAAAAGGATAATCAAAGATAAACAATGAAAAAAAGCTAGCAGAAGAATGCTAGAGTGGCCATATTAACATCAAGGCAGACTTTGAGGACTTTTTCAGCATCAAAGAGGGCAGAAATTTCCTAATTGTAAAAGGGCCAATTAATCAGAATTAACTGATAATCCTAAATGTGTATACCTTACAAATAGAGAGTCAACATAAATAAAGCAAAACTTGACAGGATTAAAGAGCAAAATGGATGACAACCCCATAATTACGGCTGGAAAAATTTCCCATACCTCTTTTAGTAATAGGAAAATTAGTAAAAAGAATAAAGAGTGATATTGCAGATTTGAACAAGCCACCAAGTTTACTTGACCTAATTGACATTTATAGACGACTATGGCCAACAACAGTAGAATATACATTCTTTCTCAGTGTACATGTAACATTCATTATAGAGATAAGAAAGCTATGAAATACCAGAGAAACAATATGGCAAATTAACAAAGCCAAAAATTGGTTCTTTGAAGAGATTAATAAAATTAGTAAGGTCATAATAAAACTGATCAGGAAAAAGAAGAGATACAACACAAAGTCTGGTATTAAAAATAAAGGAGATGTGAATAACTTCATGCCTGCCACATGCAACAACTAAGATGAAGTGGACAAATTCTTTGAAAAAAGATAACATACAAAACTGACAGAAGAATAAATAGAAAATTGGATGATCCATGTCTATTAAAGATTGAATTTGTTATCAAAAACCTTTCCACAAAAAGACTTGGTTTAAAGAAAGAAGGCTGTTTTTTTATAACTATTTAATGGTGTTAAAACCAGCTGATCTGTCTTTTTCCTATTAATATTCCTTACCTGGTTAACTTGATTGGGAGGTCTTTTTTCCTCACAGGTGTCACTAAATTACAATCTAGTCCAGCCCTTTCAATGATTAAAAAGCTGTACAGTCTGAAAATGAGTGTTTATTATAGTTATTTTACGGGAGCCAGCCAGCTAATCTGAATGCTAAACATTTTCCTGTATGGTCTACCATCTGTTGCCGGCATAAAGAGCTATGGCAAAGTTTTGCAGGGATATCCAACTAATTTTTGCAGGATATCTTAAGCATTTTAGCAAATAATGGCTGAAGAGAAGTTTAGAGGTCTTTTGATTCAATCCTTTTAATTTCTACTTTAGAAAATTGAGATTCAAAAAGATCAAGTGACCTTTTCAAGGACACAAAAGTAAAAACAACAACAACAAAATCAACAAACAGGACTGTTAACTAGGATCCAACCGTTAATTCTCAGTATTCTTACCAATCATGCTGCTTTATGCCATTTGTCTATTAATTGTTAACAACCTTTCTGATGATTACTTAAGTAGACTGAAACCTTACTTCATGAGTTAGCAAATCTTAGAGGGCTCTAGTGATCACTAGAATAAAATCCCATGGAGAGGGAAACAATGTGAAAACAAAGCAAAATGGTGAACTATATAAAGCTGTAAGTACATCACACACAGACAATTTCATTGCAAATATCTAAGTGAAACATTGTTAATATTTTCTTGTTTATTTGAAATCTTGCACCATTTCTATCATAGAAATTCCATGTAACTTTTTAAAATGCAAATGTTGGGACCCTATCAGCTTGGCTGGAAGGAACTTTCTTGTTAGAGAAGAATTTCCCATATATTTTCAGCTAGAGGTTTCCTTACAGTCTGCATGAAGCAGAGTGTATTATGTAACCTTCCATCAGTCATCAGTCAACTTCAATAAGGTACTGGCCAATTTCTAAAGTACTTTTGCATTTCAAGGGTAAGAATATGTCACCCATATATTACCACTGTCAGGCTACAGTAAGTACAAGAGAGTTTGTTCTTTCCCCTTCTCTTCTTAGTTATATTAAAAAAAAATGACGGAATCCATTCACAGATACCCACAATCTTTGCAGGAACCCTCTACATTTGGCATATAGGACTGGTTTATGCACCTACTCAGCAGTATTTTTTAAGGAGACACTCCCTTGTCTGTTAAAAGGTGGGGCAAGGAAGTTAAGCTAACTAAAACTACTGCTGCTGCACTGGATTTGGAGTCATGGTAGATTTGTGCACCTGCTCCTGTTCTCAGAGGAATGGAACTTGTTGCCTCATAGATAAATGATGGTTCCTAAGGCGGAGTCATGATCATTTCTGTCCTAATCTTCAATGATCATATGCCTAAAAGACAAACTTCCAAGTTTTTTTTCTTTCTTTCTTTATTTTTATTTTTATTTTTATTGTTTTTTGGTCTTACCTCCCTGCTTTTTCAACTGTGAAGATCTCAAAATTTAGTAGAAGAAAAGATGGCATGGTACATTTGCCTATACAAATATGTGTACAGATGTACATAAGACTTTTCATTAGTGTTATTATTAAACAAGGAACTGTAATCCTCAAATCTAGTACATTTAGGTTGAATTTAGTAGGTTGTAGTTGCCAAAAAGTGGCTACTTGATTTTATTTTTGGGTTCTTAAATATATGTATTTGTGTATTTTTATGAGAAAGAGATGATCTTATTGCCTTGATTTTCTAATTCTACTGTAAGTATTGATTTCATAGACACCCTTGCCCAATATTTATAGAATATAATATTCATAGGTGAACATTTATAAAATTGTTTGAATCCTGAATAGTTTCTATTTCTTTATTATTTCAACTTAAATAATAAATTTTGAGATTATAGAAACTCTCTTAAGTTTTAGAAGATCAGTAGAAATCCATAAGATTAAACTATGGTTGCGAAAACCTGAAACCATTATTAAGGGAAGGTTGAGTTAATCATTTCAAAGAAAGTCAAGCAAATTCAGTTAGAATTGTCAGTTCAGTTAGAACTGACAAAGGAATATTTTTGTGGATTTTATTGTTTTTTTAAAGTAACATACCTAATATAAGATTCCTAAATTAGAAAGAATTAAGACAAATAGGTATAGTTATTAATTTTTAGTTCAAAAATGTAATTTGTACATGAATTATGTATATATATATATATTTAACTCAATAAAGGTAAAGATCGAATGGTATTTTGCTATGAAGTAAGTAAGATCTTGTCTTTCCCTACCATCATTTAAAAAAAAACAACAACTCATTAACTTCTTGATGCTTAACCTATTTTCTCTAAAAAAAGGATTTTATTTACTTATTTGAGAGATAGAGAGCAAGAACAAGCAAAGGGAGTTGGCAGATGGAGAGGGAGAAGCTGGCTCTCTGCTGAGCAGGGAGCCCCATGTGGGGCTCCATCCCAGGACCCTGATATCATGACCTGAGCTGCAGGCAGATGCTCAACTGATTGAGCCATCCAGGCATCCCTATTTTCTCTTATTTTTATATGGTATTTTTAATGTAAAGTATCAAATGCAGTTTGTATTATTAGGTAAAGGAAAATAATGCATCAGTATATACAGAGTCCATTCTCAGAATCTAAGTGAAAATTGTGAGCCAGGAGCTGTATCAATTGTAATCTATTGTACTATTATGATGACATTATACTTTTATTTTCTGTGAGATTTTCTTTATATAAACAGTCTTCTTTGAGGTCTACCTGAATTTGTTTAGTACCTCTAACCATATAGCAAGTATCTTCTTTTTCTTTCAGATAACCTATTGTATTCCATGAATAAGACACATACTTTCTTTTGATGTCTTTCTGTGGTGAGCTGTTAATCCCTTGAAGATTCATATGAACTCAGTGATAAATTTTTCTTTTGTTGAATTTCTAAAGCACATAATTGTTTTTAAAAATAATGGACTGATTTGTAAGTATAGAACAGAACAGTTGACAGATCTTTAATTCATAGAGCAATGGGGTTCATCTTTATAACATGGTACCTACATAGCCTTTACTTGAAAACTCCAGAGATTCATAATGCTTCTGTTCAAGTGGCATCCCATTTAATTCTAAGGACTGCTCTGATTTTCGGGCACTTCTCTGTGTGAAGCTCATCCCCTATATCCCTTGAGCTGGTAATCCATTGGTCCTGATTTTGTCTTCTTGAAGCCACCACCCTAGTTATCCACCTTCTCTTTTTAGATTAAGCCCTTCAGTTTATATTTATAAAATGGTTTTACAAATCTTCATTAGAATGGTAATTTAACTTAGTTTAAGCAAAATGATACTTGAACCTGTATGCTAACATAAATGGAGAGATTCCAAAAGAGTAGGGTATGGTGGGCATCTGTTCTTTGTATCTGTTTAACATCTCAGGCTCAGTTGGTTCGACAGACTCAAGTACAGTTGGCCCTTGAATATCATGGGTTTGGACTGCAAGAGTCTACTTACATGAGAATTTTTTTATAGTATAGTACTATGAAAGTACTATAAATTATTTTCTCTTCTTTATGATTTTCTTAGTAACATTTTTTCTAGCTTAGTTCATTGTAAGAGTATAGTATATCATATATATATGATATACTATACATGATATACTATACTCTTACAATGAACTAAGCTAGAAAAAATGTTACTAAGAAAAAATATATATATGTGTGTATATATATACTATATATAGTATATATACATATACACTATATATGTATATATACATATATACACATATACTATATATGTATATATATAGTATATATATGTATATATATATACATATAAAATAAAATATGTGTTAATTGACTGTGGATGTGATCAGTAAGGCTTTCAGTCAACAGTAGGCTCTTAGTAGTTAAGTTTTTCAGGAATCAAAAGTTATATGCAGTTTTTTTATTGCACAAGGGGTCAGTGCCTCTAACCCCCATGCTGTTGAAAGGCCAAATGTAATGTCTTTAAGATGTACTCTGTTTTCATTTATTTAAAATCTCTGCTTTCTCCTGCTTGGCTTTAATACCTCTTATTAAGGACTTTTTTCTCCATATGTTAAGAAAAATGGTTGACTTCCAGCTATTTGCAATGGACTTACTTCCTGCTTTTACCAAAAGGAAAGGTCTCTTATTATACAGCGACCCCCGCCCCCACCCTGGATTATTCTGGCTGACCTTCCAACATGGATGATATGATCAGCCCTGGATAAATCATGTAGGATTCACACAAGTGGAAGAAGTCCAGTTCTACAAAGAGAAGGTGGTCTAAAACAGAGGAAAGGAACAAGTACCCACCATACTCAAAAGTATCCCTTTCACAGTATGTTGCTTAGGAAAAAACACAGTATTTCAGATGTAGTTCTATCTATGGAATCTAGAGTGGGACCAAACTGTCAACACTGTGGATCAATGCATCAAGCGCATTATGTCAGTTTTGGTGGGCAGTTTCTTAAGGGCAATACTCACATTGATTTAAATTCTGAAAACAAACAAACAAACAAACACAAAACAAAACCCTAAACAAGCAAACCCTAAGACTCCAAATATTTGAATGTATCTCCATTTTGTTCTTTCGTCCCTCCTTTCTTCTCTTTCCCTACCCCTCTTTTCTTCACTACATATTGCCAAACAAACAAACAAAAAAGTTGTCACTCTTGGGGAATTCAGAGTATAGAGGGGTGATAGACCCAGAGATAATGATAAAGTAATGTGGCAATTGCAGTGATAGATACATAACCATTTTCATAGGTCTGAAAGGAATTATTTGTACAACCATATATATTAACCAATTGCAGAGCTTTGCCAGTAAAGCTATGACATTCCAACATTGGATTTAGCTGCTTGTCACGTTTACCTAAGATAATTCGTTCACATATTACCTTTTCAAGAATCCCACACCTACCACGATATGCATTTAAAATTATATCCTCCACCCCTTGCAGCACTCCCTCCCTTCCCTGATTTATTTATTTTTTTATTTATAACACATATTGCCTTCTAACATACTGTGTAGTTACATTGTTTACTGTGATTACTGTTTGTCTTTCCCATTAGAATATAAGCCCAATGTGGGCAGGGGATTTTCTGTTTTATTTACTCTAGTGTATTCTCACTGCTAGAAGAGCATCTTACACTGAATGAATGAACAAATATTTGTTCAATGCATGAATTACATTTTTTTATCTTTTCTCTGTCTTCTAATGAATTTTCTTCCCTTTCTAGCCATTTGTAGCTTCTATTTCAAATTTTCTACTGCTTATTGGTATCTTTACTAGAATATCCCATAGCCATCTCTTAAAACTGAAATAATTCTGTATTTCCCTCTCCAAATTTTCTCTCCTTTATTCCCTATCTTAGCTAGAAATTATACTATTCACCCTATCATCTAAAACCACCCAATCAGCTTTCTAGTTCTCTACCTGATTTACAAGTTTTTATAAGAACCTTGAAAATTGCCTTCCTCACATTTAGAGACATCACAAGTCATTCCCTGGTATATCAAACTAGTAAAAACAAAACAATAATAATAAAACTAAAATTAAATAAAGGAAATAAATTCAAGGTGGCTTGACATTGTTTTTATGCACATGCTGGCTCTTGGCACCTTTACTACTTTAATTACCTACCAACTAGTTGATAACTGATAAAACATGGTCCATACTTACTTGTCCATACTTTGTAATTTTTTTGGCTTTTTCCTCTTTGAAAGTGAAGATATTTACCATTCTCCAGAATTCTCATATCACATTCATTGTCCAGTTTCTCAAAGACAGCAGATGAACAGATGAATCTGGGAAATTACTTTCCTGAGCACAGAAAATTTAACTAACTAAGAGCAGCTTCAGTTTTGTTTGTGAGATCTTTCCTTGGTTTGAGCTTCAGTTTTCTCCTGTGAGTACCTGTTCTATCCTTTTCAGTTTGAGGGTCATTCTTCCTGAGCAACATAGAATCAGTACAGTCTGAGATACTGCAGTTCCAGTAAATACCAAGTGATGTGATGCCACTGGCCCTCAGACCACATTTTGGAGTAGCAAGCTAAGAGGCATATTTGACTATGTCTAGGTTCCCCTTGACTCCCAGCTCGGTTGATGCCAAGGATGACATAGTTGCTTTCTGCTAGGGTTATTGAGTTTATAGAGAGAGCTATGGTGAATCACCTTCATGGTGCTCCAGTTCCATATACTTGTGTTGAGAAGAAATCTGGAAAAACAGCTACCAGAGGGGAACCTGGGTGGCTCAGTGGGTTAAAGCCTCTGCTTTCGGCTCAGGTCATGATCCCAGGGTCCTGGGATCGAGTCCCACATCGGGCTCTCTGCTCAGCAGGGAGACTGCTTTCTCCTCTCTCTCTGCCTGCCTGCCTACTTGTGATCTCTTGTCTGTCAAATAAATAAATAAAATCTTAAAAAAAAAAACAAAACAGCTACCAGAGAACTGCATGTCCTGGGAAATGCTACCATCTCCAAACTCACACACCTCGAAGTCAAGTATTATCATTTAACTGCATGTTCAGTATTCCAGGCCTGCCTTCCTCAGGATTGTTCCTTAGTAGTGTCAGAAGAGGATAAAGGTAGCTAAGTCTAGGTCAGATAATTGCCTCAATTCTCCATTTCTTTTCCCTGATATCATTTGGTGGTGCTTGGTTTGTCCTTTTTGCTGATTCTCTACCTACCCTGACTTTCCTGCCTTATGACTATTTCCCTGGCTTTTAGAATGTCTACTTGACTGAACCTTCAGGAGCTATTGGTCCCTTGCTTATGACTTGCCAAGAATTTTGAAACTTTCTCTTAGTTGTTAATTGTGGAGCTTTGGTCTCTTCCTTATATTACTAATACTTCTGTGTAAGGGTTCTTCTCAGGAAAGCTGTACACCCAAGCAGGAGCAAGGCTGGTGCTGGACTATTGGCAGCCTAGGTCTCTGAACTTGTCCAGAATCCAGCATCAGTGAGAGTCACCAAAGATCATTAGGTTAGCAGCATCTGTTTTTTTTCAATCTTGCCCAACTAGATGGAAAAACACCACACCAATGGGCAGGCCAAAGAAGATATGAAGCAAAATAGTTCTGATAGCTGGGTTCTCTGGTAAAACAGAGTTGGATCATGCTAGCTCAAGCTACAGGCTGAACTGGGACTTCTGCTTTCTTCTCTGGAATAGAGATGGCTGAAACTCTAGAATAAAGTCTTGAGTTTACTTCGCCTTTCACATGCATGGAATATTAATAATTCCATTGGTGTCTGCTGAGGGATGCAGCAGTGAGTGAGGAAGAAACTGACTACATAGAATCTGTACCTGGGAAAAAGAATGGCTGGGCTTGATTAAAGGGAAAGATCCCTTTAGAACCAGAATGAAAATGTCTGAGGAGCAACAAGCAGAATCCTGGGAGGAGAAACACACATAAATCTTCATCTGTAAATCACAGTAATCCTGCCCACAAGTAAAATGAAGATGAACAAATGTCTTCAGCAGGGAAAATCAGATTTTCAGTTACTTTTCCATGGAAGAACTCACTGGGGGAGAATAGAGGCAGAAGCATGGGGAGAGGGGGCTATAAAGTCCTTCCTTTCTCTCTTCCAGGTTGCTCTGAGGACTGTCCACTTTTTTCATAGAATTTGAGCTACCACTGTCCGACCATCACACTTTGTGTGTCTGTATGAGTTCCTGGCCATGACACTCCCTAAAACATACATGTTGGTACTGAAATATTGAGAATAATCTCAGAAAATGTTTTTAGAGTCACCTGAATTCTCTTCCAGGGACAAGGAATCTGTGAACAGGCACCAGCCTTCATTGCCTCCCTTTATGAGCATAGGTGAAGGAGACAGATGGCAGTGGGTAGAGCCAGCTCTCCTCCATGACTGACTAAAGTTTAGATGAGGAGTCAAGGGCCTCCCTGAGAGGAATAAGCAAATTACTGAATTGGGAGGAAGGGTAGACAAACCCATGTTCCCTATTTTGTAGACACGGTCATGAAAAATGGACAACACTGGTCACTGTGCCACAGAAAAATCTGTTCCTCTTAAACATTTGCAATGAACATCCTAGCCATTTCAGGCATCTTCAGGGTAACTTCTTTCAGTGTTGAACAGATAAAACATGTAGGCATAGTAAAAACGAATTTTAAATGTTTCTATTAAAGAGAATTCCCTGAAAGTGCACCACCGATTACCTTGACCATAAAATCAGAATCAATTCAATTTGAACAAAAATAGCATTTCCTTTCTACTTTTGTTATTCTACTATGTAAAATGACAATGTCATTTTAGTTCAAAATAAATAGTGCTCCTCCAAAGTGTTTATATGTGAGGGAGATAATAATTGTGTTTTTTGAACTGCACTTGGAATTTAGATATTTCTAAATTGTTTTGAGGAAAAACTATTGATAAATTGTAGTAATAACAAAATAATAACAGTAATAACAAAACCCATCTTTCTATGGAGATGATATAATAGGCTGGGAGATTTCTTTTAGGGGAAAATAGGTGTGATGGGGACAGGGAGAGGAAATCCTCCCAGTCCCTTATATCACTTGCGTTTCTGGATAGGTACTAGTTAGAGAACTTCAGGTAGTAAACTGTTTAAAGCAAATAGCCATAGAAGCTTTCAGTAAAATATCAACCTCCACGCTTTAATATGATCTAGTTAAAGAGGTTGCTGTGGAACTGGGAGCAGCCAAAAATAGGAGGCCACTTGGTTTTGGGGGGATCAGGCAGGCTGACATCATAAGGAATGATCAAGATTCAAAAGGAGTGTATAAATAACAGAAGGAAATGCATTTCGCTCATGTTGAAACTAAACTTTTTGCCTGAATTAAGGTGGTATTATCCTCTACTTCAGGACATTGCATCTTATTTTCAAAAGTCTTGGGAGCCCCACTCTGATTTTCGAAGTGTACAGGTTTTGTTAGCATGAAGTACTAACCCCTTGGGAAGATTTGGGAATGGAGTATTAAATAACATTAAGATTATATTATTCATGGAAATGTAGCCCATCTCTGTCCTTAAAAATCTTACTTTTTTTTTCCTTTCTTTAAAAAAACAAACAAACAAACTCCGTGCTGAACTTAATGCATTATTTTCAATCTGAACAGAACTTATGTCGGGGATTAAAGTAGGCTGCAAACTTATTTCACTCATTACCCACATTGCTTTCAAATCTGGCATTCAAAGCATGAGGACATCACATGTTTCTACTTCAAGGCTGCACATACAGGAAACGAAAGCCCCCAACACAGCTTGGTAGCAGAGGATCCAAATCAGGGTAAATTGTGAAAATTATAACGAAATTGCAAAGCATTTAGACAAAGAGGCATGCTAGTCTAATCAGGAGAACAGTGATATTTACTTTTCGATAATGCAGGTTGGAAGAGGAATTGGGGGAGGGAAGCATCACAAATCTCTCTTAATATATTTCTGAACTTGGCAACCTTAACTGGTTTTGTCACATATTTGCAGCTTAAAAAGTGGCTTTTACAACAGCCAAAATAAGTATCCTTTAATCACTTTCAACCTATGAACAGATGGGGAAGCAGTGCTTTTATAAATGGAGCATACAAAATACTTCAATATCAGCCAAAACTAATTAGTAGCAATTTCTGAACCAAACTCTAAAACTGATTTGGTGTTTAATATATATTACCCTATAAGCATTAGCAGTTGAAAGGAAATTCCCTGTTCAAATGTTTGCCAAGCTCAGTGTCTAATATTCAGACATGATTAACTTACTAATTAACTTACTGTATCTTTTCTCACATGTAATCTTGCTTAATGATTTCTTCCCTCACTGAAAACTATTTGATTTCATACCTTGATCATAGATTTGTCAAACTTCAAGTGAAAAAGTAAAATTCAGTTATGCAGTCAGCCCTGGTCTTTCTCTCAAGCTTTCTTTGGGTGACTTTAGTGGGAGGTGGTGGCCTGAGGACCAAGCAGGTGGTCTCTTCAGTGCTGAAAACTGGCTTTATATCCAGCGTCTAATGACTCACATTTTTATCTTCATAGAGATTTTCTCTAAGAGTTTTATAGAGACTCTTTAGTGGCTAAGAATCTTTAAAAATGAGAATTCTCTCCCTATCAGGATTGTGTTAAGACATTGTGAAAGAAAGTGAATTTTTAAATTATACTTAGAAGGTAAGCAAAAGATAGTTCCTATTGATTCTTTCATCAGAGGTTACTTGACCTCCATATATTTGACAGTCACAATGCACTTCCCCCATCTCCATATATGTGATATGGCTGTATCTTTTCAGTACTGCTGAAACACACAAAAGAAGAAAAATCTAAAGCCGGTCACCGAAATCATCCTAACCAATTGGGGATTGGGGATTTCCAAGGCCAGCCTTTCTGAAGTCATGACGATTTTGTTCTCTTTTGGTTTTATCACATACAAGGCAAGAAGGGCTTTGAATTCTGACTGCTAATTATAGCTTCATGATCTTTGGCAGTAACCTAATTTCTTTTGCATCAATGTATAAAATCAGGATACTAACATTTATCCAATAAAATTATTTTGATGATTAAAAAAGAAAGTATATCTGAATCAAATGTTTAATTAAAAATTGCAGGTACTATTGCCATTATTAGATTTAGTTATTATATGTTTCTTTTATGTTGACAGTGCACATCAGTCTATTTCAGAAAATCTGAACGAAACAGAAAATAAGAAACAAATACAGTTGACTGTTGGACAACATGGGGGTTAGGCATGTCAACCTCTCACACAATAAAAAATTTGCATATAACTTAACTCCCTCAGAACTTAACTACTAATAGTTCAGTGTTGATCAGAAGCCTTACTGATAATAAAAAGTCAACTGACACATATTTTATATATCTATTATATACCATATTCTTAGAATAAACTCACCTGGAGAAAAGAAAATATTAAGAAAATCATAAGAAAAATACAAATACAGTACTGTACAGTATCATTAAAAAATCCATGTATAAGTGGACCTGCACGGTTCAAACCCATGTTATTCAGTGGCCAACTGTAATCATTTTTCTTTAAACCTAAAGTTTTCTTTACAACCTTGTTTTTAACCATGGATTTGTGTTTTATTGGAGGAGATGAATCAGAATCTATGAGGACAGGCCCTAAGTAGGAGTTCCTTGAAAATATTTCTTAGATGCCACCCTTGATTCAGAACCACTGCATTAATACAGTCACTAATAATATTTTGGCAGGTTTCTTTCTGGACTTACTTAATATATGTCACTTAAAAATAATGTTGCAATCATATAATGCATGTAATTTAATGTCTTCATTCTCTTAATATCATTTTTTGGAATTGTAAGCATTTTCTTAAGTTATTACATAATCTTCATAAAAATCACTTTTTTGACCTCATAATTTATTGATTGCATATAACACAATTTACTTAGGTATTTGTTTCTGGATTTCTCCCATTATAAAGGAAATTATGATCGATATTTTCATACATACAGCTTTTCTAAATTCTGTTTCTTTCAGAAATTAGTCTAGAGAGAATTACAGACATACTTTATTTTGCTGTGTTTCACTTTATTTCACTTTACAGATAGTAGTTTGTTTTTTTTTTTCTTCAAAATGAAGGTTTGTGGCAACCCTGTGTTGAACAAGACCAGTGGCAACATTTTTCTAACAGCATTTGCTCATTTTGTGTGTCTGTGTCATATTTGGGTAATTTTCACAACACTTCAAACTTTTTCATCATTATTATATTTGTTATGGTTCTGTAATCAGTGATTTTTGTTAATATTGTAATTGTTTTGGGACACCACAAACCATACCCATAAAGGATGACAAGCATAATGCATAAATGTGTATGTTCTGACTGCTCCACCAACTGGCTATTCCCCCATCTGTCTCCTCTCCTCAGGCCTCTGTATTCCCTGGGTCACAATAGAATTGAAGTTGGGTGCATTAATAATCCTGCAATGGCCTCTAAGTGTTCAAGTGAAAGGAAGGGTTACACGTTCCTCACTTCAAGCCAAAAGCCAGAAATGATTAAGCTTAGTGAGGAAGGCATGTCAGAAGCCCAGATAAGCTGAAAGGTAGGCCTCTTGTGCCAAACAGCCAAGTTATGAGAGCAAAGGAAATGTTCTTGAAGGAAAGTAAAAGTGCTACTCCAGTGAACACATGATGATAAGGAAGTGAAACAGTCCTATTGCTGATATGAAGAGAGTTAGAGTGGTCTGGATAGAAGATCAGCCACAACGTTCCATTAAGCCAAAGCGTAATCCAGCCAGGGAAAGTCCTAAGTTTCCTCAGTTCTGTGAAGACTGAGAGAGGTGAAGAAGCTCTAGAAGAAAAGTTGGAAGCTAGTTCATGAGGCTTAAGGAAAGAAGCCATCTCCGTAACAGAAAAGTGCATGATAAAGTAGCACATGCTGTTGGAGAAGCTGCAGCATTATCCAGAAGGTCCAGCTAAGAAAATTCTTGAAGGCGGCTGCAATGAACAATAGATTTTCATTGTATATGGAATAGCCTTATACAGGAAAAACATGTCATCTCAGACTTTCATAGCTAGAGAGGAGAAGTCAACGTCTGGCTTCAAAACTTCAAAGCACAGACTGACACTCTCGTTAGGGCTGAATGTAACTGGTAAGTTTAAGTTGAAGACGATATTCACTTACCATTCCAAAAATCTTAGGACCCTTAGGAATTACGTTAAATCCACAAAACAAGGTTGAGATGCAAACTTGAAACTCATCTTCCCCACAATCATAAGCCACTGCACACGTATTACCTGTCAGGAAAAGAAAAGCTTCTTTTATCCTATGATAAACAAACACATGTACAGGCATATTTTGGAGATGTTGGTAGGTTCAACTCAAGACCACCACAGTACAGTGAATACCAAAATTGAATATTTCAATGAAGTGAGTCAAATGATTTTGATTGATTTCCCAGTGCATATAAAACTTTTATTTACACTATAGTGTTGTCTATTAAGTATACCATAGCATTATGTCTAAAAAAAAAAAATGCATACCTTTATTTAAAAATAACTTAATGCTTAAAAATTGCTAACCATCATCTGAGGTTTTGGTAAGTTGTACTCTTTGCTAATGGAGTGGTTCACCTCATTGTTGATGGCTGCTGACTAATCAGGGTGGTAGCTGCTGAAGGTTCATCTTGGATTAAGTAGGCTACTCCCCAAAATTGTCTGTTTATAGATGAAAAGAGCCACGCTGTAGGTTCATATTTATGATACCACTTTAAATTGAGAAGCCTGTAATCATAAGTCTTTTCTTTCTACTAGAAATTGTTAGGAAAATGCATTTTTATAAGACTATCACTCTTTTGATATTTCTTTCAGAAGACATAATTTTTGAGCTACAATTTGTATTAGGGTCTTTGGGCAAGTATGAGAGAAAGGCAGAAGCCACCTGTTGAAGATATGACTAAAAGAGGTATACTTAGTATATATTTTATGTAACAACCAACAATATCAGAGTGGAGAGGAATGGAATCTTTTATTGAGGACATACATATTAATTCCGTAAGGATTTAGTCATTGATCACCTTGAAATAAGAATAATAAAAATATTATTTACAGTGAGGGCACTGATAAACTTTAAGTTTTTAAAAAATTTATCCATAAAATGTTCATCATGAGTATTACTACTTGATGGAGATAATTTATCTCTGAAATACATCTCCTTAAAAATCAATTTGAGGGGCATCTGGGTGGCTCAGTCAGTTAAGTGGCTGCCTTCAGTTCAGGTCATCATCTCAGGATCCTGGGATAGAGCCCCTCATTGGGCTCCCCACTCAGCAGGAAGCCTGCTTCTCCCTCTGCCTGCCGCTCTCCTGACTTGTGTTTGCTCTCTCCCCCTCCTTCTCTCTGTGTTAAATAAATAAATACAATCTTTAAAAGAATAAAAATGAATTTGATAATTATTGCATTAACTTTTGGGTAAAAACATAAATATGTGTATCATAAATATGTGTTATCTATTGTTATAATAATATCATAAGACTTAGTGGCTTAAAACAACAAATACTATTTTTCATGAGGCAATTCTGATAATCTAGTCTAGACTCAGATGATGCTACCCAGGTTCACTTGAATGGGTACAACTTGTCTATTCTCCGTGTGGTCTCTCATCCTTAAGAGGCTTGCTGGTTTGTTCTTCAGTAGATGTAGGGTTCAGAGAATGAAACTGTTCAAGGCTTGCCAAGCACATGCTGAAAACTAGAACATCACTTCCATTGGGTTCTTTTGGCCAAAGCAATTCACAAGGCCAACCCACATTCATAGGTGGGTAAAAAGATTCTACCTCTTGATGCGTGGGGCTGTAAAAATCACATTGTGAAGATAGGGATATAAGGAAGCATTAATTGACCATCAATGCAAGCAACTTAGCACAGGGTGCTTCTGATACATTTATATTAATAAATGTTTGGGTTGCCATATATTTAATTTAAGGTGGCGGAACTTTTTTTTTTTAAATGTTACCTCTTTTCATATTTTGAACTTTGATAAATAGGACAGGTCTCAAAATAGTACTCACTTAAATAAAACTATGGATAATTGTAGTGAGTTCAAGAATCTTGGGGCTAATCAAGGAAAAGGTATGCCTATGAGGTGGTATTAGCACATAGCAAGCTATATTTGGGCATCATATGGACTGGTTTGCATGAGAGAGGATGTCTCTCATAGCAGAAAACCTTCCAGAGATAATGACATAGAACTACCACCCAGGAGGGAAAAAGGGTAAGGGAACTCCCACAGGAAAGGGAAGTCAAAGAGAAGGGTTACATATCTGGGTAGGTCACTCAGCAGCAAGATGGGGAGTCTCTGGGTCAGAGAGTTCTGATCTGTAGTTGGTTGGGGTCTTTTATAGCCCTAAGGTTTATCTTATCTATGGCTAGCAGATGTTGGTTGCTGTTTTGTGTGATATGCAAAGCAGGTAGACTCTAAATGGCTGAAACTATACTTTTTTGGGAGATATTTGAAACAACTGGATGTCTAAGAATTTTAGGTTTGGAGCCAACAGGCTTTCAAGTGCTAGCCTGATGTAAGAAGTAAACAACATAGGGGCCAATGTGCAGGAATCATCTTTGGTTCATTTCTATAACTATGTTAGACATACTTCACCATTTTTAGCATCCCTCCTTTTATATAGTGAAGAAGAAAGTCTTTGATGTGGTCTTACAGACATCTAGAACACCCAAAAAATAGTTTAAAACATGTCATAATAGTTTGTTTTTAAGTTTGGGGTTTGAACTTGGAGAAAACAATATGGAAAGAATTGTTAGAGGAGCCAAAGTATAAGCAAAAGTCATAGGTGCCTTTAGAGTACAAAGAAATATAACACAGCCTCAGTAACATTAAATATTAGGAATACCAGATTTCACAAGAAGAAAACTAGAAAGAAAAAAAAGATAATTATGATAAAGGGAATATTTTTGTCACATAGGTAACTTCTATTGTCCGGGACAGCTATATTGAAGGCACTAAATGATTTTCCCTTTGTTAAATTAAGAGCAGACTGTGGATTCAAAACTCAGTCTGTCAGTTTAACAGAAAGTAAATCAAATTCTAATCTTACTTTTTTTGCATACCACTTAAATAACATTTTGTAGTCAAAGACTGATGAACATTTCTCTATTTTATGATTAAGCTCATCAAAATTGACTTGACTTGATCAAAATTTGATATATTTTAAAGCTTTTTTTCAAATCCATTATTTGTAAATATAATTCACTTTACATCAAGCCTTCTATAAAGTATTCTTCAATCTCAAATTTCCCTTTCTGTTATTCTTAGCATTCTAATTATTTAGAGAGATACTATTGATCAGAGTCCATATGTCTGAGGCTTAAGATAAAACTTTTTTCTTTTTAAGTTGATTAAAAAAACAGACAATACACATCCATCATTTTATAAACATGTTTGCATTTCTTCATTATTCTTTTACTTAATACAGTTCTAATTACTCATATTAACTATAGGTTTTAACCAAAATAACCAATTTCAATTCTCTTTCTCTCTCTCTCTCTCTCTCTCTCACACACACACACACACACACACACCCCTCTTTCACTTTTCACATACTTTGGCTAAGGACTCTGTTACATTCAAGGCAACTTAAGAGACAAGCAGAGCTCTCGTGCTTCAATAATTACATCACACATCACTTTACAGTTATACATAGCTCTTTAAGATTTGTTTCTCTCTTCTTGTTAGAACATGGAACTTAAGGTATAAACTTGGCTGACTTGGGTATTTCTACAACAGTTCTCTTATTCTTCTGAGAGAAGGGAGAAAAAAGTCAGGAACTCAAAATTTGTTATATTTCACTATAGGTCTTGAAACTCCGGACAGCCAGAAGTAATCATGAACATTTTATATTCATTGCCAGTTTATTTCATACATCAAGACCCATTCATAAAAATTGATATATTAACCAAACAAGAATCCTCTTAGAAGGCAGAGCTCTCTTCTAAGCTATTCAAAATCAATTTTAATTTAAACAAACTGAATGTTTTCCATCATTTTTTAAAAAGATTTTATTTATTTATTTATTTGACAGAGAGAGAGAGAGCACAAGCAGGCAGAGAGACAGGCAGAGAGAGAGGAGGAAGCAGGCTCCCCGCTGAGCAAGGAGCCCGATGTGGGACTCGATCCCAGGACCCTGAGACCATGAACTGAGCTGAAGGCAGTGGCTTAACCCACTGAGCCACCCAGGCGCCCCTTCCATCATTTTCTTTGCCTTTTCTGGCAGCTTTGTCTAAATAGAATATTTCTCCAGAATACAAAATTACATAGTTTTGACTCAATCTAAAAAAGTTTTCTCAGGAGAGAGGATGAGAGAAAGAACCAGTCATAGATAGAAAAGAGCTACAGTTACAAGAACATTATACAAAGTTAACTTTTCCTTTGCAAGGAGAGTAAGGACTTTTTTTCATTTATACACACAAGCTCAAAGAGAATGAATAGCCTTAGTTCTACATCTTTAGCTATAGGTTAAAAATAAATGTGGACCACAGTTTTCTGTGCCTGAGCAAATTTCTCTCCTCAGTTGTGGTTACTTGGGAGTAGGAAAAAGTTCTCTAAGGAATACTTGTTATGAAAGTCTCTTGGTATGGAGCTGGTCTTCATTCCAGTGGGAACAAAATTGTCTCAAGTATTTTTGGCTTTACTGGAGTTCAAACAACATGTAATACAAGGCATATCATAAGCTTCAAGACTCACAATAAAGACAAATGAAAAAGACTGAGATGCGATTCTCTGTCATCCACCATCTACCACCAAACAGAGAATAGGTGGCTGGTGAAATAATCAAAATCAGACTCCCAATATTTCAGTCACCAAGGAAAGAAAAATAATGTCGTTTGTACAAAGTAGAACAGGACTCCTTGAGAACCAGCTTACTTCAGACATCAGAGTAAACTCAGAGGGGGAAAAATGCAGAAATAGAGCCATGATTCTCACTCTGAGAATCAAGAAAGTTGGGCCTAGGATCCAGAGATCTATATACAGTCACTTTTTTAGGGCAACACCCAGTTCTGGTGTTTGAATAGATCTGGGCATCTCCTTGGAATTTCAGCTGTGAAACTTACAGAAACAAAAGAAATTAAGAAGAAAAAAAGAATGTTTTATATGCTAAAAGTTGCAAGGAAACTAGCCTTTGACCTTTGGATGGCTTAGAAAAAACTGACTACCATGTTAAAAAATAAAACATGTATAAATGAAAAAAGCAGACACAATATTACCAAGATTGCAGTCTGTCTGTCTGTAGTAGAAAGTCTGTAGTATTCTCACATATTTATCATCACTTCAAGGGCCATCCATATCAGTATGTCAGGGCTTGTCATGGTTTCCATTATAGTTGCCTGCTCCTGTGATCCTGTAGTCCATGACCTTAACAACATATCACCATGCATTTCAATTGAGAGCCTTTGTTAAGATCATTTTTCAGATGATTGGTAAGCAGAGTACCAGTGTCAAATTATTTTGATGTAGTTTTCAGTTTAAAATAGCTTCTGAGATAGGAAAGTTATTTTGACTAACCTGCTTTGTCATATGAAAATATTTTGTTCCTTAAATATTATATCTGACTTCTGAATAGTCACAGATAAGCTTTGACAAATTTGCTTCCTTTTGGATTTCCTTTCTTCACAAGTTTCATTTTATATATGTTATATTGATTCTGGCATATTCAAACTTCTTTGGAGAGTCCTATTGACATGTCCAGGTGATGTATTGAAATCTATGTACAAATTATAATACATTTCCTATTTTAATACATTTATGATTAAAATGAATTTAAGACTTTTCACAAGTGATTATTTTCTTATTAACTATAATATGAAACTTTTATATTTTATTTTTAGGCTAAAGTCTATTCTAAGTAAAAGTGGCAAACTGGACAATAAAGTTAAAAGGATTGGACCACACATAGAAATTTTCCAAGTGTTCCGGGAAAGGACCAAACTCATAAATAACAAAAGAGTAGTTAGAATGATCACCATCATGCAAGCCTATGTCAGAGGATGGCTTGAACGCAAAAGATTGCAGAGAATAATGATCAAGGTAAAGCATGTGTTAAATATAATGTGCACAAATTTTCTTATGTAGATATAAATTAATCAAGTTTTGAATAATAATCTGGTCAATGTATCTATGATAAAGTTCTGACTAAATTCTTTTCATAGAGAAAATGTTACGAATTTTCTACTCTGCTGACAGTTTCAGATTTGGTCAAACCAGAGAATCTGAACAAAAGGCTCAGTGTGTGCTTAACCCAGTAGTTCTGGGACCACTTTTATTCTATAGCCTACAACTTTACTGAATTCATTTATTAAATCTAATAGTATTTTGGTGGAGTCTGTTTTTTTATATATAGTATCATGTCATCTGAAAATAGTGATGATTTTATTTCTTCTTTTCCAATCTAAGAGCCTTTTATTTCCTCCCCCCACCTAATTACTGTGTCTAGGACTTCCAGTACAATGTTGAATAAAAGTGGTGAGAGTGGGCATCTTTGTTTTGTTCCTGATCTTAGAGGAAAAGGTTTTGACTTTTCATTACTGAGTATGATGTTAGCTCTAAGTATATTATATATGGCCTTTTTATTAGTTGAGTTATGGTCCCTCTATACCCATTTTATTGAGAGTTTTTATCATAAGTGAATGTTGAATTTTATCAAATTCTTCTTCTACATCTACTGAAATGATCATGTGATCTTTACCTTTATTTTCTTAATGTGGTGCATCATGTTGATTGATTTATGGATGTTTGAACATTCTTGCATCCCTGGAATAAAGTTCACTTGATCATGGTATATGAACATCTTAATGTACTGTTGAATTCAGGTTCCTAATACTTTGTTGAGGATTATGGTATCTGTGTTCATCGGGGACTCTGGCCTGTGATATATTTTCTTTCCTTTTTTTCTTTTCTTTCCTTTCCTTTTTTTCTTTCTCTTTTCTTTCCCTCTCCTCTCCTCTCCTCTCCTCTCCTCTCCTCTCCTCTCCTCTTCTCTCTTCCCTTCTCCCCCTTCCCCCCTTCCTTCCTCCTTCCTTCCTTCCTTCCTTCCTTCCTTCCTTCCTTCTTTCTCCTTCTCTGACTTTGGTATCAGGGTAGTACTGGCCTCATAAAATGAGTTTGGAAGTGTTCATTCTTTCCATTTTTTGGTAAGAGTTTGAGAAGTATAGGTATTAAATATACAGTAATAGTGTTTCTCAAGTGCTTCCAAAAAATTGAAAGAATGAACACTTCTAAACTCATTTTATGAGGCCAGTACTACCCTGATACTGATAACCAAAGTCATAGAAGGACTTCACCAAAAGAAAGAAAGAAAGAAAGAAAGAGGAAAAGAAAAGAAAAAAAGAGAGAAGAGAAGGAAAAAAAAAAGAAAAGAATCACAGGCCAGTGTCCCTGAGGAACACAGATACCATAATCCTCAACAAAATATTAGGAAACTGAATTCAATAGTACATTAAGGTGATCATATACCATGACAAAGTGAACTTTATTCCAGGGATGCAAGAATGTTTCAACATCCATAAATCAGTAAACAGGAAGCACCACATTAACAAAATGAAGGTAAAAATCATATGATTATTTCAGTAGATGTAGAAGAATTTGATGAAATTCAATGTTCACTTATGATAAAACTCTCAATAAAATGGGTATAGAGGGACCATGCCTTAACTGTTTCATTTAGGTCTTTTTATGAGGTTTTATTTTGTGCTTTTATTTGGAACATATTCATCTGTTTCCTCATTTTACTTGACTCTCTGTTTGTTTCTGTGTATTGAGTGAAACAGTTACCTTTAGCCTTGTGTAGGTGATAAAACTTCTCATTCAACCTTGCTTTAGCCCTTAGTTGTTTCTTGAACCTTTGTGATTGTGTAAGCAGCCTGATTAATTTTTGATAGGTCCCTGTTACTGAGGTGTGCCAAGTCCTGCCAGTGTCCCAATGAGAGGGACCTCATTTAGTACCAGGTTTCAGGCTGACTGGAAGCCAGACCCCCAGACAGTAGCTTTAAAAATATTCAATTATACAGTCCTATGGGGCTACAACTGTAAATCCTACTGACCTCCAGATCAGAAAATCTAGAAGATTCCTCTGAGTGATAGTTGCAAAATTTGGGGCTCCAGGTGAATAAATATATAATCTTCTTTGCTGGGAATTATTGTTGAAGAATAGTGAGGCCAGAGAAGTGTGCAAGGCTGATGTCACCCAGCTTACATTCCCTGAGAGTGCTTCTGTAGACTCTAGATGGGTGTTGCAAACCTGAAGCCTATCCTTTAGACTGAAGCTCTGTGATGAGTAAGTCACAGAGTCCCATTTTTACAGGAAAACTGGGGGTGTATTTCAATATGCTGACTATGGTTCTGTGGGAGGTAGTTTGCCAAGAGCTCTTTCCAATGGAAGTACTGTGCAGCCTAAGAACGTGCACCCTCTTGACCACTAGGGCCAGGCAACCAACAGGCATCATCTGTGTGGATTGTGCATACCCTCTGACTTTAGCAAGGCACGTGAAGAGTGTAGGGGGCAGGGCACACTCACTGGCTTCAGCAAGGCTGTGGGAAAATTTTTTATTTGCATATGCCTGTGGCCTTAGAGATGTAGTAGGAGAACATTTTGTTAGTGTGTGCCTGTTAGCTTTAGCAAGAGAGTGGGAGAATGTCATGATCACTTGCACTTGCTGGCCCCAGCCAGGTCACAGGCTTTAGCAAGGGACTGGGAGAATGTTGTGACTGCTCACACACATGGGCCCCAGCCAGTGTCACCACTGTTCACCCCTGCCAGCCTTAGCAAGGCAACAGGTTAGCACTAAATCTGCACATACCTGCTGTGCTAGCCAGGTTGGCGAGAGTGCAGAAATGGCATTTGCTAGTGTGTCCATCTCTGAAGAGAGTCCCAGCTGTCCCCTGCCCCTTGTCTTAAGACTAGCAAATGAATTCCCTTCACATGTAGTCCAGGTGCTTTTCAAACTTACTTTTGTGCTGGGTCCTGGGATTAGTGAGACTATAGCCAAGCCTTTTAAAAGGAGAACCTCAGTTCCCTACAGCCTTTGTCTCCTTTGAATGTAAGCCCTGTTGGTTTTCCTACCCATCTCTATATGGTCTTTTTATCCTTTGTTGTGAGGAACAGTTCTGCTAGTTTTCTTTTTCAGAGGAAATTGTCCACATGTAGCTATAGGTTTGGTGCGTTTGTAGGAAGAGGTAAGATCAGGATCTTCCTATGCCAACATCTTGGACCACCCCTCCGCACTACCTATATTGATTAATTATTCCACCACTCATTGTCCAAATTACACCTGGAGTTTTCTTAGACTTTTTCAAATTCCTCACTTTCTTATTCAGTTGATTGTCACCATAACATTTCTGTGTTGCTCTTCCTCTCTTTGTTTCTTGCCAGAGGTTCTATTTATCAGCCTTCACGTGGAGAACTACACTTGTCTCCTAATTATTCTCCTTGCTGCCTACCCCCTAATCTGTTATATATGCAGTTAAGAAAATTTCACTGATTGCCTTATTCCATTTCTTATACTCTTTTAATGGCCCTATATTGCTTATAGGAGAAAGTATGAATTCTCTAACATAGTACACATGACCTCCCTGGTCTGGCACTTGCCCACTGTCCATCTTCATCCCTTGATACTTTCTCACTAATGCCCTGTGCTCTAACAAAGCCCAAATTCTTTATTTTTTCCTATTATATTTTATGTTTTAATGCTATTCTCTTAAGCTAGAATACTCTTCCTCCCTAATCTTTGGATAAACTCCAACTCATCTTTCAAGATCTTTTTAAAATTATATGTGCTAAGACATTGTCCCTGGTCCATCAAGCAGAAATGATTTCTCTATTCTTTTGGTCATTATTGTGCTCATGTTATCTATATTATGATCTTTTATTTACATGTCTGTCATAAGCAATACCAATAAGTGACCTATTTGGGAGTACATGCTTGTTATCTTCAAATTTTTCACACCACATTGCTTTTTGACACACAATATACGGTCCTATTATTTTAACTATTTGCACTTTTTTCTGCTTTTTTTCTTTTTACTTAGTTATTTCTTCACGTTTACATGGTTTCTGTTTTGTTTGCTACTGTGTTCAAAAGGCTAGAATAGTGCTTGGTACATGGTAAGTATTCAACAAATATCTACTGAATGGATGAATTAATTCAACAAAATATAGTTATAGAAATTTATCAGGGTACTCTAATGATTCTCTTTTATATATAAAGAGAAATAATGTGGATGTATGTATTTAAGTATATGATACAGAATATATATCATATAATATATATTATGTATCACATGTATATGATATATGTATGAGTGTGCATTTATATTATGATTTAATTTAATTATATCATTTTCCGCTAATGAAGAGAATTGTAGAGTCATCAATCACCTCTGGGAGAAAAACAAGCCTAGTAAACTTAGAGACCAAGAATGGGCCCAAAATCATGGTGAAAAGGAGATACTGACAAGGAAATGTTGAATTTCTATGTAGAGGTAGAATTTTAAATGAAAAGAATGGGAAGCATGTTCAGAGTTGGGACCAATATAAACTAGATTATTGACTTTGATTTGGTTATAAAATTTGTTATGATCGTTGCTTTGCTTTTTTATTCTATCACTGGTATGGTGCTTTTTTTTTTTTTTTTAAAGATTTTATTTATTTATTTGACAGATCACAAGTAGGCAGAGGGGCAGGTAGAGAAAGAGGGGGAAGCAGGCTCCCTGCTGAGCAGAGAGCCGGATGTGGGGCTTGATCCCAGGACCCTGAGATTATGACCTGAGCGGAAGGCAGAGGCTTTAACCCTGAGCCACCCAGGCGCCCCAGGTATGGTGCTTTTTATGTTGAATGGCTGCTTTGTTTGTATGGTTAATGTTGTTTTGTCTGCCATTGAACAGCTAGTGCAGGAGGCTTGTAATGCATACATTGTCAGGTTCCAGGACTGTGCCTATGTGCAGGATTGTTTTTTGGGGAATTCTTGATAGACTTTCTGCTCTAGCAGCTGCACAGCAAATCACTGGGTAATTGTCAGCGCCATGGCAATCCCTCTGCTAGAAAACTTCCATGGTCATATTGTTTGGCTGCCACTTCAGAGCTGGTAGTTGTGGACAGTGTCTACTAGAAAGTCTCTTTGAATTACCTCAAGAGACCATACAATTTCCATAATTTCCTGTGAAATACTCCAGTTTGGGTTTATTTAGAAATAATGAAGCGCCACTGAACTATCACATCAGTCATATGGGTACCACAAATGTCATTGCATTTGACTGTCAGTGTTATTTATTTCCACCATTCGAAGTGTCCTTTTCCTTTTAAAAACTCTGTGCTGTTTGTTTGCATGTATTTGGGAATAAGTAATAGTGATATAAAAAAAAAAAAAACCAAACAGTTAACGTACAAAAATAGTATTTTTTTCTCATTGTGATTCCTCTGAGCTTTTACATAATTTCAGTATTTTTCTTTGAATATTTATAATTAAAAATTTTAAATTTCAGTCTTAAATTAATATATTCATTTGCTATTTGCCCAAAATACTGAAATTCTAGGGCATTTGAAGAGCTCATGGTTGCAACAAGAAAGTGTTGAAAATCAATCATCTTTGAATAAATATTTGTTGAATAAATAAACTTGGAATAGTTCTAAAAAATCCGAGTATTAAGATTACCATAGCAATAGACTATGCATAAGCCAGTGGTCTTTAACCTTTTGGAGGTCACAGAACACTTTGAAAATTTGATAAAGTATGGATTTCCTCCCATTATCTCAAAACACACACACATAAAATAAGAAAATCCTGGAGCCCAATCTCGGTCCCCATGGCACAGGTGACACTGAACAGAAAAGTTATTTTTTTTTTTTTATAACAGTTACTATGTATTGGATCCAGTTTCTTGTCTGGTGTGTGATCTCATAGAGCATATAGTCTAGAGAGACATGCAGATAATTAAAAGAAGTCTTAGGTACTATTAGAGAACTTAGGAAGACATTTAATCCAAAAGATTGTGTCTGGTGAGGGGGTTGGATAGTGCCAATACATTGAGATCCAGAAAATGAGGGGTAGTTATATTTTGTCAGGAAGACTGATAGGCTGAGAGAGTTGTAGGAACAGTAAAAGACAATCAATGACCGTAGGTGAGCTAGAACATTGAGGGGCCAAGAACTGTTTGGGAGGATATTGGCAGTAGAGGAAGCTGAGATAGCAGTCAGATTAAGCATGTTGTTGTTCTTTTTCTTTTTTTTTTTTAAGATTTTTTTTTTTTTTTGACAGAAAAGAGAGAGCGAGAGAGAGAGAGCAAGAGTGTGCAAGCAGGGGGAACTGCAGAGGAAGAGGGAGAAGCAGACTCTCTGCTAAGTAGGGAGCCCCATGTGGAGCTGGGTCCCAACACCCTGGCATCATGACCTGAGCTGAAGGCAGACGCTTAACCAATTGAGCCACCCAGATGTCCTGATTAAGCATGTTCTTAAAAATCATGCTAAGGAGTTTGCTTTTACTTAGTATATGGGAATGGATGATTTTAAAGCCAATCAGTGACATTAATTGATTTGCCTTTTAGAAAGATTACTGACTCTGGGCAGTGAATTGGGGGATGAGGATGACAGATTAGAAGGTGGACAACGAGTATGCTTTTTCAGTAATTTGGTGTGTGATAATAGAGATTTGAGTTAGGGCTGGAGAGATGGAAGAGAAAGGACACTGGGTTTGAGTGGATTTGAAGATAAGGGAGAGAGAGGAGTCAAGAACAATTCCTCAATTTTTGTGCTTCTTGTCTTGGGCATCCTGGTGGATGGTTGTGAAATACAGAATTTAAGAAGAAGAGCAGGTAGGAGAGGGAAGGAAAGAAAAAGAATTAGAGTCCAGTTTCCAACACTGGCTTTGAATTACCTGTGGGAAATCTTTGAGATGTCTGGGAGGCAGTTGACTGTTTGGGTCCAAAACTCAGAAGGAAGATTGGGCCATAAGGAAACATTTAGACTTCTTCAGTAGTTTTTGAATTCTTTTCTACCTTAACACACTTGAGGAAGACAATAAAACCTTCCCACTCATTAAAGTAACCCCATTTAGCAGTGATTCTCATGTTATTTCTGAGAAAGTTCTTTACCTAGGTGGCTGCATGGCTCCCTTCATTCAGGTCTGTGCTCATTGTTAATTATCAAAAATCTGCTCCACACTGCCTTGTAAAGAGGTAACATCCAGTCTGGTCACTCCTTGTTCTATTTAAAAGACTTCAAACCACTTACTGCCAACTAGCACATAGATATTTGTTTATTGGATTACTGTTTCTTCCATTACAATGTAACTCCCTGAGACAAGAATTTTGCCTTCTGTATTCATTAATCTATTCACAAAGTGTAGAATACCCTGTTACATAATAGGCTCCTAATTAATTAGCTAAATTACATAAAGTATGTAAATTAAAATAAGTAATTTTCAACATGATGGAGGATGTATAATAGCTTATTTGGATGAGAGGATGTGACATTTGAAAATTTTTTTCTAAATATTTTGGTTCAGCTCCCTGACCAAGGATAGCTTCCGGTACTCTGCATATTTGAGATCTGTATATTTGAGATCATTATTAGTGATACTGACTGGAGCCCGGGGAATATTGTATTAAGAAGGTGGAGTCACTAATCTCCAATACTGCTAGGAATAAAGGTCTAGACAGAATTTTCTGTCTTTACAACAGTTAGTTCATGGATGAACTTTACAAATTTCATTGGAGTGATGTGGAAAGCAAGGAAGTAAAAACATCTAAGAGACACTATGAGGTATAGCGAAAAATAGTTTACAATGGAAAATAATTAAGTACATTTAAATGTTTATTGCAAAAACCAATAAGAGGGGAAGTTTGATGATATAAGAGAGGTGAGGATATTCCATATTAGAAGGCTAAGAATATTGGAGGGGGTTGTGTTTATAAGACACCTGACAGGATTAGCCTTAGGTAAAAGAGACATATTTCTCTGTTGTAGGACCAGAGGATGTTGCTGAGTGTTTAGATTGATGATAGGAAATTGAGATAACAATAATCTAATGTTTTTCCCTTGGTGAAGTGGGTGACAAGGTCATTTGCTGAGAGTGAGCATTTAGAAGGTGAGTTTGAATGCAAATGACAAAAAGAGAGATGCCCAGAAAAACATAGGTGAATTTTGATGCCACTTTGAGAACCCAGAGGAGTTGGTGATGAAGATTTGAAGTGATACCATTCCTCTAAGTTATATAATTATCTTTACTAGCTATGAAAAGTAAGGCATAGAGAGTTAACAAAACTTGTCTAAAGTTAGAGATCCATCCAATGGCATAGCTGAATTTTGAGTATCAAACCTAAGTCTGCCTAGTTCTAGACACTTTAAAACATTAGACCATTCTGGTAACAATAGTATTCAATGATCATTGCAAAATAGTGGAATCTTTTCTTAGGCCAGGCTCAACATAGACATTGGAGTGTCCTGCCAAAAGCCAAGATTAGATTAAAACTCCCTTCTGATGTAGAGCCAATTGGTATGTGGTCACATCGGAGAGATGATTCGGAGAGCCTGAGCTGTATTGATATAAAGGAGCACCAATTGTGTGGCAACTAGAAGTTGCTACTTAAATTTTGCAGAGATACATGAGAGGAAGACAAGATTCAGTGATACCATTGACCAAGAATGTGTACTCACAGTCTTTATACTAAGCAATTAGAGATAGAAAAATTAAGCATGTGCTTCAGGTATGTTATAATCATTCTGACCAAGATCAAAGTGAGTGGCAGCTGACACAGAAAAGAGGCCTGAAGAGAGTAGGATCCAACCTAGGAGAAAGACATTTTCTTTACACACGTGTGTGGCTAAGGGCTTCACTAATTCTTTAGTGCGTGGGGAAGTGAATACAAAAATCACATTTAACATTATGTGTGGCTTATATACTTGTAAGTGTGTTTATGTATGTGTGTGTAAGATAACAATTCAGAATATTCAATCCTTATTTCATTGGGTTTTAGTTTAGGTTTAAAAGGCTAAACTAGGTTTAAAAACCTGTTTTAAATTTAAAAACCTTTTCCTGCTTTGTTTTTTTTTTTAATTAAATTTTTTATTTATTTTCAGCGTAACAGTATTCATTGTTTTTTCACCACACCCAGTGCTCCATGCAATCTGTGCCCTCCCTAATACCCACCACCTGGTTCCCCCACCCTCCCACCCCACCCCTTCAAAACCCTCAGGTTGTTTTTCAGAGTCCATAGTCTCTCATGGTTCACCTCCCCTTCCACTTTCCCTCAACTCCCTTCTCCTCTCCCTCTACCCTTGTCCTCTATATTATTTGTTATGCTCCACCAATAAGTGAAACCATATGATACTTGACTTTCTCTGTTTGACTTATTTCACTCAGCATAATCTCTTCCAGTCCTGTCCATGTTGCTACAAAAGTTGGGTATTCGTCCTTTCTGATGGAGGCATAATACTCCATAGTGTATATGGACCACATCTTCCTTATCCATTCATCCGTTGAAGGGCATCTTGGTTCTTTCCACAGTTTGGCGACTGTGGCCATTGCTGCTATAAACATTGGGGTACAGATGGCCCTTCTTTTCACTGCATCTGTATCTTTGGGGTAAATACCCAGCAGTGCAATTGCAGGGTCATAGGGAAGCTCTATTTTTAATTTCCTGAGGAATCTCCACACTGTCCTCCAAAGTGGCTGCACCAGCTTGCATTCCCACCAACAGTGTAAGAGGGTTCCCCTTTCTCCACATCCTCTCCAACACACGTTGTTTCCTGTCTTGCTAATTTTGGCCATTCTAACTGGTGGTAAGGTGGTATCTCAATGTGGTTTTGATTTGAATCTCCCTGATGGCTAGTGATGATGAACATTTTTTCATGTGTCTGGTAGCCATTTGTATGTCTTCATTGGAGAAGTGTCTGTTCATATCTTCTGCCCATTTTTTAATATGATTATCTGTTTTGTGTGTGTTGAGTTTGAGGAGTTCTTTATAGATCTTGGATATCAACCTTTTATCTGTACTGTCATTTGCAAATATCTTCTCCCATTCCGTGGGTTGCCTCTTTGTTTTGATGACTGTTTCTTTTGCTATGCAGAAGCTTTTGATCTTGATGAAGTCCCAAAAGTTCATCTTTGCCTTTGTTTCCTTTGCCTTTGGAGACATATCTTGAAAGAAGTTGCTGTGGCTGATATCAAAGAGGTTACTCCCTATGTTCTCCTCGAGGATTCTGATGGATTCCTGTCTCACGTTGAGGTCTTTTGCTAAGATTCTCAACAAGATCCTAGCAAACAGGATCCAACAGCACATTAAAAAGATTATCCACCATGACCAGGTGGGATTCATCCCTGGGTTACAAGGATGGTTCAACATTCGCAAATCAATCAATGTGATAGAACAAATCAATAAGAGAAGAGAGAAGAACCACATGATCCTCTCAATTGATGCAGAAAAAGCTTTTGACAAAATCCAGCATCCGTTCCTGATTAAAACGCTTCAAAGTATAGGGATAGAGGGAACATTCCTGAACTTCATCAAATCTATCTATGAAAAACCCACAGTAAATATCATCCTCAATGGGAAAAAGCTTGCAGCCTTCCCATTGAGATCAGGAACACGACAAGGATGCCCACTCTCACCACTCTTGTTCAACATAGTATTAGAAGTCCTAGCAACAGCAATCAGACAACAAAGAGAAATAAAAGGTATCCAAATTGGCAAGGAAGAAGTCAAACTCTCTCTCTTCGCAGATGACATGATTCTTTATATGGAAAACCCGAAAGACTCCACCCCCAAACTACTAGAACTCATACAGCAATTCAGTAATGTAGCAGGATACAAAGTCAATGTCCAGAAATCAGTGGCTTTCTTATACACTAACAATGAAAATACAGAAAGGCAAATTAGAGAATCGATTCCATTTACTATAGCACCAAAAACCATAAGATACCTCGGAATAAACCTAACCAAAGAGGTTAAAGATCTGTACTCGAGGAACTACAGAACACTCCTAAAAGAAATTGAAGAAGACACAAAAAGATGGAAGACCATTCCATGCTCTTGGATGGGAAGAATAAACATCGTTAAAATGTCTATACTGCCCAGAGCAATCTATACTTTTAATGCCATTCCGATCAAAATTCCACCAGTATTTTTCAAAGAGCTGGAGCAAATAATACTAAAATTTGTATGGAATCAGAAGAGACCCCGAGTTGCTAAGGAAATGTTGAAAAACAAAAATAAAACTGGTGGCATCACGTTACCTGATTTCAAGCTTTACTACAAAGCTGTGATCACCAAGACAGCATGGTACTGGCATAAAAACAGACACATGGACCAGTGGAACAGAGTAGAGAGCCCAGATATGGACCCTCAACTCTATGATCAAATAATCTTTGACAAAACAGGAAAAAATATCCAGTGGAAAAAAGACAGTCTCTTCAATAAATGGTGCTGGGAAAACTGGACAGCTATATGTAGAAGAATGAAACTTGACCATTCTCTTACACCGTACACAAAGATAAACTCAAAATGGATAAAAGACCTCAACGTGAGACAGGAATCCTGCTTTGTTTTTAATACGGTTTTTGTATAAAGACCCTTTTTGATAATGTCATATGCAAGTGTTTAGACAAGGTTAGACTTCAGTTCATATATATGGGCAAGTTATCTACTTATATGTCTAACATCATTTTTTAAAAGTTAAAAAGTTGAACTGTGGATAACACTTGATACTGCCCCAGTGTTAAAAAAACTCAACATGTAAAAATCTCTTATAAACTAATAAGAAACACACTATCATAACAATAAAAGAAATAGGTAGAAGACATGAACTAGTACTTTACTGTAGAAGAAGCACAAGTGGCAAATAAATATGAAAACAGAGGACTCTAGCTATCTAAGCTATCTAAGAAATTAAGCCCAACTAAGTGTCATAAGGTAGTGAAATTCTCCAAACAAGCAATCCATTCATTACTTTTTTGAAATAAGACATGACCATATCAACCATAAGGCAGACTAAAAGTGCATACTAGAAAAATTTTTAAACATTGATGTGTGGTAAGTATGGTACATTTACCCTTTAAGTCAACATGGATTAAAAATTATAATTACTAATTTATAAGTCTTTTAAATTCTAATATTATTTTTGTAATTATTAGAGAAAAAATTCACGGACTTAAATACATTCTTAAAAAAATGAAAATGGATGAATTAAGTCTTCAATTCAAAAAGTCAAGAATAGGAAAATAATTCTTTAAAAAGGAATTCATAAAGATAAGTAGAGAAATTAATGAGCTAGTAAATGTAAAATGTAAAAATAATTGAATTGATAAATAAAATAGAACTATTTAGAAAAAAAACCTGAAATAAATTAATTTTTACAATTTAATTTTTAAAGCCTATTGCAATAGAATGTGGAAAATGTATTTATATAAATATATAGTCACAGTTAAAAGGCAAACTTATAAAGCAAAGTTTATACCTTCGCTGAAAAGGATTAAAGAGTTTTAGAAATCAACATGAAAAACCTGAAAAGTCCAGGAAAATTTAAGTTAAAGATAGTAATATAAAATTTTCAAAAGAAAGAAAGTAAATATGGATTTGAGCACCCCTAGTGAACAGCCTAGGCAAGAATCACCATTGCAGAATAATGCCTTAATAAAACTTCTTTTTTTTTTTTCCTGGCCAAGTGGGTTACATATTATAGAAATCAGGATGCCCAGCCTAGGAAGCTTCCATGAAGGTAGCCATCTTTGAAAATTCTATGCTATGGGAACCATGGGTATCTGATGACAAAGTTTTTCATATTGAGGCTCTCTGAGCTTCAAGATTATAGTATTTTATAGTGCATGTGTTTTAGGCAACCTACACAATAAACATTAATAAATACATCCAAAATTTAAGAAACTGGGTGAAATAGATGAAATGAAAAGGGCAAAATCAGATTAAATATATATAGAAGAAATATGTAAATATGGGGCTTTACTGTCTATATTGCTGTTTTATAGGCTTTGTCTCATGGACCAAATTTGAGAGCAGTTATAAAGATGTATCGTAGACAGATCCATCGTGTTAAATATCGACTTGGTCTTTGGAGGACAAGACAAATTATAAACTTTGCAGAGCTAGAGGAATGGATGGACAGAAAAAAGTGTAAGTGATACAGTCATTCCTGGTTTGATTTTAAATTTGGAATTCATTTAACCATTGGAATTTTATATATAATTTACATGTAATTATCCATAGACACTGAAGGTAAAACTATTTTATAATCCTGAAATCTATCTGCATTTTATTTTTTTAAAATATTTTTAAAAAGTTTTATTTAAATTCCACTTAGTTAACATGCAATGTAGTATTAGTTTCAGGTCTACAATATTTTGAGTCAGTACTTCCATACAATATCTGGAGGCTATTTGCATTTTAAAGTGATGTATGTTCCATTTAACTTATTAGGATCCTGTGTTTATAAGCAACAGAAAACCCAGTCTAGTTAACCAAAGCAAAAAGGAAATTTAAAAGAAAAATACAGGAAATGTAACTTAAGAGTCAGATTTCATACAGAACTCAACACAGAACTTTTTTCAGGGCTCCTGTGTGGTTCAGTTGGATAAGTGTCTGTCTTCTGCCCAGGTCATGATCCCAGGGTCCTGGGATTGAGCCCCAAGTGGGTCTCTCTGCTCAGCGGGGAGTCTGCTTCTCATTTTCCTCTGCTCCTTCCCCTTGCTCATGCTCTCTCTCTCTCTCTCTCTCAAATAAATAAATAAAATCTTAAAACAAAACAAACAAAGAAAACACACAAAAAACAGAGCTACTTCAGAGATTTAGAGAGCAAAACGTAAGGAAAAATTTCTTTTTGACTTTGGGAGATAGATAAGCTATTATCACTTTTAAGACTTTTTTGTTTCTATGCTTTAAGTTCAAATTCCAAGGAAAGAGCACCTGATTGGTTTAATTTGAATCATGAGTCCAGTACTCTTCCATGGGAGGGCAGAGTCCTTTGCTTGAGAGTTGCACAGAAGCTCTATCCACTGGGGGAAGAATAGCTCCCCAAAGGAAAACTACGTATTGCTAACATAAGAATAGCTAATGGACACCAAGTAGACTAAATAGATATCTATTATGTGTTACTTGTTAGTGTTGATATTTTGTCCACAGAATGCTTTCCCTAATATATATCTTAGCTTTCAGAGAGCCTCATTCCTATTATATTTAATGAATTTACATTGCTTAGGATTAGGATGGACATTATAACCAGTGTCTTGATTAAAAAAATAATAAATGAGGACTTCTTGTTTTTGGTTCTACATGTAAGGAGCTTATACATCTCCACTCCATCTTAACAACAAGGGAAAAAGCTGAATAGACTAAAAAATTTACTCTTTTCATGGGTCTATAAGAGAAGAGAAGACACGGATCAAAACACTGCCACCAAGATTAAAGAGACTGACATACAGTGAGTTGCAGTTTCCCAGAGCAGAGACTCATAAGTAGAAATGAATGTGGGAGGAAACAAGTGTTGGCAAGGATGTGGAGAAAAAGGAACGTTTATGCACTATTGGTGGGAATGCAAACTGGTGCAGCCACTGTGGAAAATAGCATGGAGGTTCCTCAGAAACCTAAAAATAGAAATACCCTACAATCCAGTAAATCACACCACTGTGTATTTACCCAAAGAATACAAAAACACTAATTCAAGATGATATATGCATCCATATATTTATTGTAGCATTATGTACAATAGCCAAATTATAGAAGCAATGCAAGTGCAAGTGACCACTGATAAATGAATGGATAAAGAAGAAGTGGTATATATACACTATGGAACATTACTCAGCCGTAAAAAAAAGGAATTGCATCTTGCTATTTGTAACAACATGGTTGGATCTAGAGTAAATGCCAAGTAAAATAAGTCAGAGAAAGACAAATACCATATGATTTTACTCACGTGTGGAATTTAATAAACAAATGAATAAAGAGAAAAGAGAAAAACCAAGACCAGACTCTTTAGAGAACAAATTGGTGGTTACCGGAGGGAAAGTGGTAGGGGGATGTGTGAAATGGGTGAAGAGGATCAAGAGTACACTTATCTATGATGAGCACTGAGTAATGTAGAGAATTATTGAATCACTATATTGTACATCTGAAACAAATGTAACATTGTATGTTAATTACACTGGAATTAAAATTAAAAAAAAAAAGAATTTGATGTAAGAACGAGTGCCAGGTAGGAAAATTGAACCATCGTTGGCAAATAGCTGGAAGCTCAATGTGAACAATTCTGAGAGTTAAAAACTTCAGAAGGACTCAGTCATAAGACCCCCACAGTATCATTATAATTACCTCTAGAAGCTTGACCAGATTCCCACAGTAAATGTAAGAAAAAGGGAACTATTTTGAAATTTGCTAGAGCACAATTTTCTTTTCTTTTTTTTTTTTTTAAAGATTTTATTTATTTATTTGACGGAGAGAGAGAGAAAGACCACAAGTAGGCAGAGAGGCAGGCAGAGAGAGAGTGGGGGAAGCAGGCTCCCTGCCGAACAGAGAGCCCGATGTGGGGCTCAATCCCAGGACCCTGAGATCACGACCTGAACTGAAGGCAGAGGCTTAACCCACTGAGCCACCCAGGTGCCCCGAGCACACTTTTTTTAAGAAGGTCTACATTCAGGGGAAGTTAGTTAACCGGAGCCTAGCCTGCTGGGTTATTTTCTGAACTTAACTGATGTGGTGAAGAGAAATACCCAATTTCAGTCCACTTTGGCCATCCTGTCCCACCTATAGGGGGAGAGAAAAAAAACGAGAAACACTTGTATAATTTACAGTCCAGAGACACAGGGTCATTAAGAGACTGCAACCTAATCATAGGTCTGTAGAACACTTCCTTCCATGCCTTACTACCACATTACTAAAGGTCTATTTGCAACAGTTCCTTTTACTTGATACATCACGTCTGGCTATCAAGAAAAAATTAAAGCTATACAAAAAAGCAAAAAAGCACAGTTTGAATAGACAAAGCATCAGAACCAGAAATGGCAGCGATGTTGGAATTATCAGATCAGAGATTTAAAGCAACTATGATTAACACACTACAGGCTCTAATGGATAAAGTAGACAGCATGCAAAAACAAGTGGGTGATGTAAGCAGAGAGATGGAAATCCTAAGAAAGAACCAAAAAAAAAAAAAAAATGCTAGAGATAACACTGTAATAGAGATGAGGAATGCCTTTGATGATCTTATTAGTAGATTAGACATGGCTGAGGAAAAACTCCCTGAGCTAGAGGATAAATCAGTAGAATCCTTGAAAACTGAAAAAGCAAGAGAGCAAAGACTAAAAAGAAAAAAAGAAGAAAACCTGAACAAAATACCCAGGAGCTATAGGACAATTACAGAAAGAGTAACATAAGGATAATGGGAATACTAGAAGGAGAAGAAAAAGAGAAAATAACAGAACAGATATTTAAAAATAATGACTGAGAATTTCCCCAAATTATTCTTGGACACCAAGCCACAGATTCAAGAATCTTAGAGAACACCAAGCAGAATAAATTCCAAAAATTACAGTTATTTTGGTATAGGCATTATCATCTTCAAACTACAGCAAATCAAAGATAAAAAATCCTGAAAGAAACCGGATGTAAAAAGCACCTAGCCTATAGCGGAAGAAAGATAAAAATTACATGCAATCTATTAGAAACCATACAAACAAGAAGGGAGTGAAATATTTAAACTGGTGGGAGAGGAAAAAAAAGAACAAACCCAACAAAAAACAAAAAACCTAAACCTAAAGTGATGGGAGAAAAAAACAAACAAACCTGCCTAAGAAGAAAAGAACAAGGACACACATTATTAATATTAGAAAAAGAGGATATTTCCATGCATACTTTGGACACTAAAAGGAAAATAAAGGAATACTATGAACAACTTTAATTTACAAAATTGATATCCTAAATAAAGTGGACCAATTCCTTGAAAGACACAATCTGCTAAAACTCAAACAAGAAGAAAGAGACAATCTGAATAGGCCTATGTCTATTAAATAAATTGAGTTGGTAATTAATAACCTTCCAAACAGAAAGCACCAGGCCCAGATGGCTTCACCGGTGAATTCTACTAAACACTTAAAATTTTATTTATGTTTTGAGAGGGAGAGAGAGAAAACATGTGAGCAGGAGGGGAGGGGCAGAGAGAGAAACTTCTCAGGCTCCATGCCCATTGTAGAGCCTGACATGGGGCTCTATCTCTCGACCCTGATATCATGATCTCAACCAAATTCAAGAGTTGGACACTTAACTGACTTAGACACCCAGGTGCCCCAATTCCCTATAATCTTTTTCAGTGGTTAGAAGCAGAGGGAATACTTCCTAACTCATCCTATGTGGCCAGTATAAACCTAACACCAAAAATAGGCAAAGACCTTATAAGAAAACTACAGAACAGAATTCCTCTGAATATAGATGCAAAATCCTCAATAAAATAGTAGCAAATCAAATCCAAAAAAGTATAAAAAGTATTATATACCACCACCAAATGGAATTTATCCCAGGTATGCAAGACTGGCTAAGTATTTGAAAATCAGTTAATGTAATCCATCATATCAACAGGCTAAAAATGAAAAATTACATGGTCATATCAATAGATACAGAAAAACATTTGACAAAATCCAATATCCATTTGTAATATAAAATCTCAGTAAACCAGGAATAGGGAAGAACTTTCTCAACTTAATAGACTATCCACAACAACCCTACACCTAATATCATACTTGATGGTAAGTAATTTTAAACTTTCCCATTAAGATCAGGTACAAGGATGTCTCCTCTCACCACTCCTTTCCACACCATACTAAAGTCCTTGATAATGCAATAAGACAAAAAAAAAAAAAAAAAAAAAAAAGGACATAGAAGACATACAGATTGGGAAGGAAGAAATAAAACTATCTTTATTCACATGATTGATATGTGTGGAAAATCTTAAAGAATTGATTAAAAGATCTTCTGGAACTGAGATGTGATTACAGCAACATTGCAGGATACGAGATTAATATCCCAAAGTTAGTTGTTTTTTTCTTTTAAATTCCAACAATGAACAAGTGGACTTGAAATTAAACAACAGCATTTACATTAATACCCCCAGAATGAAATATTTAGGTTTAAATGTAACAAAATATGTACAAGGTCTCTATGAAGAAAACTATAAAACTCTGATAAACAAAATCAAAGAACTAAATAAATGGCTAGATATTCCATGTTCATGGGTAGGAAGACTCAATATTGTCAGGAAGTCAGTTCTTCTTAATTTGATGTGTAGATTCAGTGCAGTCCCATTCAAAATCCTATTAAGTTACTTTGTAGATTTTGACAAACTAATTCTGAAGTTTATATGGAGAGGCAAAAGACAAGACTAGCCAACACAATATTGAAGGAGAACAAAGTTGAAGGACTGATGATACATAGCTTCAAGACTTACTCTAAAGCTACAGTTATTAAAACAGTGTGGTATTGGTGAAGAATAGACAAATATATCAGTGGAACAGAATAGAGAACCTAGAAACAGGACCCTAAAATATAGCCAAGTGGTCTTTAAAAAAGGAGCAAAAAAAATACAATAACAGAAAGATAGTCTTTTCAAAAATGGTGCTGGGACAACTAACTATCCATATGCAAAAAAAAAAAAAAAAACTAAAGACAGACCTTACATCCTTCACAAAAATTAACCAAAATGGATCATAGACCTAAGTGCAAAAAAATAAAAATTCTATAAGGTAACATAGGAGAAAACATAGATGATATTTGATACAGTGCCTTTTTAGATACAACACTAAAGACATGATCCATTAAAGAAATAATGGAAGATCTGGATTACATTATAATTAAAAACTTCTACTTTGCAAAAGAGGATGTTTATAGAATGAGATTACAATCCACAGGCTGGGAAAAATATTTGCAAAAGATGCATTTATAAGGACTGCTATTATTGAACATATACGAAGAACAATTTAGGAATAATAAAACAAACAACTTGAATAAAAAATGGGCCAAAGACCTCGCCAAAGAAGATATACAGATGATAAGCACTTGGAAGGATGTTCCATATCATATGTTATTAGGTAAATGCAAATTAACACAGTGAGATACACTACACACCTATTAGAATGGCCAAAATCCAGAACATTGTCAATATCATATCCTGGTAAGGATGTGGAGCAACAGGAACGATCGTTCATTATTAATGAGAATGCCAATGATAGAACCCTTTTTGAAAACATTGTAGTGGTTTCTTATAAAACTAATCATACTGTTACCATATGAAACAGCAATCATGCTCCTTGGTATTTACCCACAGGCATCAAAAACTTATATCCACACAAAACGTACACATGGGTATACACATGGGTTTTTCATAATTGCCAAAGCTTAGTAACAACCAAGATGTCCTTCAGTAGATGAACAGATCAATAAACTGTGGTACATGTGAACAAGGGAGTATATTTAGAGCTAAGAATAAATGAGCTATCAAGCTATGAAAAGACAGAGGAGTCTTAAATGCATATTACTAAGTGAAAAAGCCAATCTGAAAAGCCTATACACTATAGGCTTCCAACCATATGACATTCTAGAAAATACAAAACTGTGGAGAAAATTAAAAAATTTATATTTACCTGGGGGCAAGTTAGGGGGAGGGATGAATTGATAGAATATAGAGGATTTTTAAGGCAGTAAAACTATTCTATACAATACTGTAATGATGAATACGTGTCATGATATATTTGTCTAAACCCATAGAATGTGCAACACCAACAGTGAACTCTGAAATAAACTGTGGAACTTAGTGACTATGTTGTGTAATCCTTAGTAACAAATGTATAACTGTGAGTGATGTTGATAATGAAAGAAGACTATGCTTATGTGGTTGTAGTGGGTATGTGAGAAATCTCTGCACCTTCTTAATTTTGATGTGAATTTCAAACCACTCATAGGGATGGCTGGGTGGCTCAGTCAGTTAAGCGTCTGCCTTTTGCTCAATCCTGGGATTGAGTCCTGGATAGGGCTCCTTGCTTGGTAGGGAGCCTGCTTCTCCCTCTGCCTATTGCTCCTCCTGTTTGTGCTTGCTCATGCTCTCTTCTCTCTTTCTCTCTCCCTCTCTCTCTGACAAATAGATAAATACATAAAACCTTAAAAAATAAAACTACTCTTAAAATTGTCTTTAAAAATAATAAAAAACAACAAAATTATGCAAGTAAATTTATTTAATTGAAATCAGCATCTTTCTGCTTTATAATGTAAAAGTGCTACATTTTTGGGAGAGTTTCATCTAATCATGAAATGTGTATTTCACAGCAGACTATAAGTTCCATGAAGACAGGGACTGTATCTATTAACCTTCATTAATGAATAACCACTATTAACGAATGCCTGGCTTATCAAAGGGCTCAGAAATATTTGTCGATAGTTTTCATTAAGTTTATTACTTATGCTAAAATTATATGCCAAAAGATATTTACAGATAATCAGAATCCTTTGAGTTAGAATGACTCCTTTTCTGTGGCTAGAGGTTAAGGAAAGAAGTCAGAGAGATTTTATACACATCATGGAATTGCGCTAAGGGTTAAAGTAACTCTAGAGTCCACAGAATTTGCAAGTTCTTATTTGCCTTTATATTCCTCAGAAAACTCTCTATTCCTTCCATATGTGGATTACTGATTGGGTGATATTTGGCAGATACCTATCTCTATACACATTTTTAAGAATCTTTAAATGACCAGAAAATTTCATTTAATTTTCATGATTTAAGCTTTATATTGACCCTGATTAAACCTGTCTGGAATATTAATTCTGCTAGTGTGTGGCAGAACATTTGCTTTTCAAGCATAGTATATAGGTTAAGTGCATTATTGTCTATTAATACAGTTACATGGCCATAATATTAATATGTGTGTTAGTTTGATCTAGTGAGAAGTATCTAAAACTGATTAAATGAAAAACTAATAAAGGTAAATCTACTTTTTCAAGGAGAAATATATTTCCTTAACCAGAAAATAAAAAGTGACTTTCTTTGTGTGCTAGTTTGGATTTCTCCAGAATCAGACCCTGAGACAAGAATTTAAGTACAACTAATATGCAAGTAGATCTCAGGAAATATTGTTAATGGAATGAAGTTAAGATAGGGAAGGGATGGAAGTAAAAAAAGAATGCATTATCAGACCGATTACCATCAACTGGAGTTCAATCCCTCTAAGGAACAGTGTAGACAACTTTTTTTTTTTTCTTTTCAGCGTTACAGTATTCATTGTTTTTGCACCACACCCAGTGCTCCATGCAATATGTGCCCTGCTTAATACCCACCACCTGGCTCCCCCAACCTCCCAACCCCCACCCCTTCAAAACCTTCAGGTTGTTTTTCAGAGTCCATAGTCTCTCATGGTTCAGCTCCCCTTCCAATTTCCCTCAACTCCCTTCTCCTCTCCATCTCCCAATGTCCTCCATGTTATTCCTTATGATCCACAAGTAAGTGAAACCATATGATAATTGACTCTCTCTGCTTGACTTATTTCACTCAGCATAATCTCTTCCAGTCCCGTCCATGTTGCTACAAAAGTTGGGTATTCATCCTTTCTGATGGAGACATAATACTCCATAGTGTATATGGACCACATCTTCCTTATCCATTCGTCCATTGAAGGGCATCTTGGTTCTTTCCACAGTTTGGCGACCGTGGCCATTGCTGCTATAAACATTGGGGTACAGATGGCCCTTCTTTTCACTGCATCTGTATCTTTGGGGTAAATACCCAGTAGTGCAATTGCAGGGCCATAGGGTAGCTCTATTTTTAATTTCTTGAGGAATCTCCACACTGTTCTCCAAAGTGGCTGCACCAACTTGCATTCCCACCAACAGTGTAAGAGGGTTCCCCTTTCTCCACATCCTCTCCAACACCTGTTGTTTCCTGTCTTGCTAATTTTGGCCATTCTAACTGGTGTAAGGTGGTATCTCAATGTGGTTTTAATTTGAATCTCCCTAATGGCTAGTGATGATGAACATTTTTTCATGTGTCTGATAGCCATTTGTATACAAATAGACACTTCTCCAATGTAGACAACTTTTCTTAAGTGCTGGGTCTTTATCCATCAACTCCTAGTTGAGGGAGGTCTGGGGTTAAGGACCACTGCACTGGGGGCTTTAATTTTCTGGCACTCTGGCTTGCTGCACAGGTGGGCAGAATGGAGTCCTGCAGCCAGAGGGAGCCCTGAGGCGATGAAATGGGATGCTGATGAGTGAAAGTCAAGGTAGCAAGTGTAGAATTGTAAGGGACAAGGCAGTATGGATGGGGTACCAACAGCAAATGCTCTAGATTGCTTATTTGAAAAGAGAGAAAAGCCATAGATATTCTAAATATAAATTTATTTTGCTGCTTTGTTTCCAGATCTGGAATAGTGGCTTATATTTAGGCAATCACTCAATATTTCTTGACTTTATTAATGTCTCACAACTGTCCACTTCAACTGAATGAATAAGTGAATAAACAGAAAATTGAAAGTCCATGTGGCTGAGTGTCAGGATCATACACTGACTCCTGTTAGAAACCACTCTATTGCCCTTTGTCATTTGGAGCCCATACTTCAGAGCTAAGCCTGTACTGAGGCAGACTTTGTCATCCTGTAAATGCTGATTGACAATCACCTTCATGGGGGCAATCCATCATACTTAAGAGCAGAGACTCAGTATTACCTTTTTGAAAAGAAAAACTAAAAAGTTTATGGAGAACTACACTTATAAAATGTTTGCATCCATTTTCTTGCTAATTATCTAAGCCCTGTTACTGTCAAGTACGGACATAGGTAAAGGATGGCCCTGCTGAGTGGTTTTCTGTGGAAACCTTGAGCCAGGAGTGGAAAGATCACTTTCTGTGGTCACTCAAGTCCAGTCACCTTAAATTAGGAAGCAGAAATACAGGAAGTCAGGGAGCAAAAGGAAACATCATTCCATTTAGGGACAAAATCAGAAGAAGAATAAGCAGTCCAAAGGACGGTCACTGATAAAAGTGGCTAGAGTGTAGATAGAAGCCAAAAAGAGATGAAAAAATTAGGGGAACTGAATAAAAATGAGCACTGAGCACTGAGATGGGTCAGTAGAAGTCAGGCCCCCAGAAGCCCTGACATTAAAGCTATGTCTTGTGTTGTATGTAGCTTGAGCCTTGATGTATGCATGGTCCATGGGCAGTTTTTATGTAAACCAGGCCAGCGGCTGCCAGTGTTCTCTTTGGGGAAACAGATCTAAATCTGACTAGTAGGGGATGTGGGAGGGAGGAGCATGTCCCATTTCCTTCTAACCTTCCCCAGGAGGCTGACACAGAGCTAGTCTAATCACTAGACATACAAATAAAACTGGAGGGAAAGCTTCTTTGAATATAGATGAAGCTTTCTGGTAGTTTGTTATTGACATTTTATTTATAAGAAAAATATTTTCTTTTGTCTCTTTCTTTTAGTCTATGAAACAATGTTTGCTAAGAGGGAAGATTGGCAAGGATTAGAAAGAAGTGAGCTCCTCAAGTTCTTCAATGACTGTGGTCATTTCCCAACCCAGCAGCAAATTGATGAGGTTTGGGACCTGGTCCATAGAGGTGAGTGGTTTTCCCATTTCTTGTCTTCTTTTCCCTTTCTTTGCTGTTCCCTTTCCCTCTTTCTTTGTTCCCTTGTTTTTTCCTTCCTCCTTTAATTTAATTAAATATAATTTAAATTGTTCCATTTTTGTTCCATTTTCTTTTTCCATTAAGCTTATCCTTAAATCCATTTCCTAAAATTTTAAAATCTTATTTTAATGTATATGAAAGAAGAGATTTAAAGGACAGGTCAGAAGAAGTTAATACAATACTGCCTTTTTTTTTTTTTTTTTTTTAAGAGGGGTGGAGGAGATGGTTTTAAGGTTTTTTTTTTTTTTGTTTTTGTTTTTTTTTTAGGATTTTATTTATTTATTTGACAGACCGAGATCACAAGTAGGCAGAGAAGCAGGCAGAGAGAGAGGAAGGGAAACAGGCTCCCTGCTGAGCAGAGAGCCCGATTCGGGGCTCAATCCCAGGACCCAAAGGCAGAGGTTTAACCCACTGAGCCACCTAGGTGCCCCGGTTTTAAGTTTTTAAGATTCTAATATATTTTTTGATATAAAAAAATTACATCTAACTCAGTTTATTTTAAGCTACTATATTTTAAAAAGCTTTCTCCTGGATAGTTAGATTGGGTACTGAAGAACGTAATTGTTTAAATGTTTAAACATTATAAACTATTTCAATAAAATAGAATCTTACAGTTAGAAAATCATTTCTTTTCTGAACAGTAAGTAGGTGAAAGGATAGTATTGTTTGAGAATATTTAATAATTTAAATAGAACAACACCCTTCCCTTCTCTAAAGACTAGGCACCAAGATGGGGGGAAGTCTCATCAAATTACCTTAATTCCTTAAGGTTCTTCTCAATGTTTCTGTGACCATACTAATGCTATAGCTTGCTGTTAGGTCTAAAGATGATGGATGATGTATCTACAATTTAATTGAGAAAAGAAGATAAAACACTTCAGGACCCCTTCTAAATACAACAAAAGGGAGGAACCTCGATAATTTAAGCATCTGCCTTCCGCTCAGGTTATGTTCCCAGGGTCCTGGGATCAAGATCGAGCCCCACGTGGGGCTCCCTGCTTGGTGAGAACCCTGCTTCTCCCTCTTACTCTGTCCTTTTCCTCCCCCTCTGCTTATGCTCTCTCAAATAAATAAATAAATACAAGAAAAGGGCTCACATGCCAGTAGAAAGATATGATTAAGGTCAGAGTGATAAGGCTGAAGTTTCCTTATAGGTTGAAGTTCTCTTTCTTAGTTCTTAGTTTAAATTTATCTAATCTATTACCTGTGGACTTTGCTTTGGCACTGCTGTATCCTTAGTACCTACAACAGTTTTCTAGACTCTCAATAACTATTTGTTCATTGACTGAAAGAAGCACCAAAATCACTTTGAGCTTTACTAAACATGACTATATTGGTTAAGTCATTTTTTTCCTGATGACAAAAACCTTGAATGTTTATTATAGAAAATTTGGGAGCCTAGAAATATGAAAAACGTCTAAGAAGCCGCAATTGTAAACATTTGATGTCTATCTTTCCAGTTTTTTTTCTGTACATGACATTATTTTTATGAAAATTGAGATTTTCTACGTGTTTGAAAATCTGCGCTTTTTTTGCTTATTCATTCTAACAAGATTCTCAGCCATATCATACCACAACATTATTAAGAACTGAATAATAATCTGTCATACAGAGATTCTATGAGTTACTGTTGTACCTTTAAATTGCTTTCATTTTTCTTTATAGTAATAATGAAAAAGTTAAACAACAAAATAACATTAATTAAACATTTCAGAAACTTATACTGATTAGTGTTAATAATTTAAAATCTAACTTTTTACAAATTAATAGTTTCATAGAGATATTTCCCTCTACTGATTATTTTGGAGTACATCATAAAGACATATTGAGAGCATAGGTCTGGAATTAGCTTTGCTGGGTTTAATTCCTGGCTTCACCACCCTAGCTGTATGTCTTTAGATAATTTATCTCTGCTGTGCCTTATTTTTCTCAACCATAAAAGGATGATAATACTATCTAAGTCATTGGACTGTTGTGAAGTTTAAATGAAATAATATATTTAAAATATGTATCCCAATATAAGTGCTCAGTAAAGATTGCTATTATTGTTCTTAAGTAATTCTTAAGTATATTTAGTTATTTTTATAATTTTTTATTTTGAAAATGTTTAAATGTTTAACTATTTTGAATACTAGTTCATTTTATAGAGCTTATTTATTGAATGTTCTCTGTTGGTTTCCACCCTCTCTTTTGATTATCTTAAGGACCTGTGTGCTAGAGGTCGTGAGATACTCCCTTATGGTCATTTTACAGATGAGAGGACTGAGACTTAGAACAAGACTTTTCTAAACTCATTAGTAGAGTTGGAACTTTATTCCTGGTTTCTTCAAGTCAGGCTAAGTGTTGTTCCCATCTTACTATGTAGAGATACTTTAAAAGTCTGTGTTATGAAAACATAATCGGACAGATGATTAAAATGCTCTTGACAGCAAGTACTGCCTTTTATTGATCTTTCACAGGCTAGCCTAATGCCTTGCAATGAAGTAGGCTTTCTGCAAATGACCGAGTTTATTAAATTTCTTGTTAAAACTAGAATTTTCAGAAGAAAACTTAGTTTAAAAACATATTGTTTTTATTATAATGCCTAAAATTGGGGAGCTTTCTTTTATGTAAAGGAGCCACTCTATCATAATTTTAAATATATGTCCAATTATGTTACTCTATCCAGTTAAAAAAATTCTTTTGGTGCATAAGAAGCTTTCATTTGAAATGGAAATATCCTAACTAATGGAAGAAAAACAGAAAATTTATGGGAAATGAAGCTCAATTAATGGTTTTCTACTTGCTTCGGGTATATATTCCATTTTTAAAAGAATCTGGTCTTATGCATTTTAGATTGTCAGTCATCTTCATTCATACTGACTTCTTTGATTATGGATAATAGCTCCAGATGTGCAACCTACGCATTTTTTAACCAGTAGACTATTTCACCTAACGCATATGTAGTTAATTCAATTGATTAACTTTTTCAGTGTATGACACCAAGTAGGTCAGATTCCTAAAGCTGTCTGTATTTGTTCAGGTATTTTTAGCTCCCCCCCCCCATTCTTTTTTCTCATCACTATGGTAACAAAAATTTTGTGACTGAGGACATGATTTTTGTCTGAAATTCTTCCTTTGGGGAAATGAAGCAACTTTAGGCTACATGTATGTGCTGATCTTAAAAGCTGAAGACTATGCAAACATGCTATTGTTTGATACTCATTTAAGTCTCAACCAATGAAACAAATAACTAAAGAATGGCATATCTGAAAGTAAGGAAAATAATACACTGTGGTTCTATACCATCTATTCTTGTATCTGCCTAATGTTTTAGAAATTCAAACTTTGAAAGTTTTCCAGTATTTTCCCAGTATTTAAATAGAACTTATAGTTTATTTTCTGCAGTTGAAATGAACAGAAAACAACATTGAAGAAGTCTCTTTTCACTATGGAGCACTAGACAAAAATCTTAAAATCAGAAACATAGAAGATACTTGTATGTTATTTAACCTTACATATTTTATACATCTGAAGAAACTGTGTTTAGGCTCCCTGACTAGTTAGTGGCAAACTGTAATTGAATCCTGTGCCTCCTGCTCCTTGGGACACAGCTTTGTCCACCATAAACAGACAACACTGCATTTTTTCCCCGTTTTCAAAGAAAACAATTTATTAAATGGGAAACATATAATGATTTTCCCTCAAAATTTTTTTCATATGAACAGACACTCTATCAATAAAATTTTAAATTATGTAGGAAGGTGATTAAGGAGGATTTATAGAGATAGAAAATTCTAGCGTAAAGAAATATGAGACACCAGGAAATTCTGGTGGTAAAAAATTGCAGAAGTAAAAAAAAAATGCAGAAGTATTGTAACACGCTACAACAACCTTATCTTAAATAGCTTCTAAAAAATTTAGCACATATTTATTATAAAACATTTTGAAAACATACATTAAAAACAAGAGATGAAATGAAAAATACTGGCAATTTTATATTCCAGAATGCCAAGAAGCTAGTGACTAAGGGTCAGCTAGACTAGGTAGTCAGGTCTTATATAGATCTCCTAGTGCCATCATTAACATTTGGGGAGAATATCTTTTTTTTTTTAAAAAAAAATATATCTTTTTTTTTTAAATAGAAATTTCATCACACTATATACTTATGTTGCTGGTACAAATCTCATTCCAGGAATTCACTATTTTTCCTTAACAGGTTAATTTTTATTTCTATCCTCTAGAAAATTGAATTTCAATCAGTCTTTTCATTCTTTTTTTTCTGAGACTGTGGCTAAATAAAGATAGAGGGCATTTATCTAGTGAATAGCAAACACATGGAGTATCTCCCTGCTCTGCAGTATCACCTTTTGACATAGGCATTTCTTGGTGTATTCGATTGCTGGGACTGGCATAACAAAATACCACAGATATGGGTTTGTATCATAGATCACTTTGTGTTTATCCTACTTGGGGTTCATTGAACTTCTTTGATCTGTAGACTAAGGTTTTTCGTAAAATTTGTTAATTTTTCAGCCATTTTTTTTCTCTATAGATTTTCCTCTCCTTTCCTTCTAGGACTCTTTTTACACTTGAATGAATACATTTAATGTGTCCCAGAGGTCTCTGAGGCTGGTGTTTACCATTTTTTCAATTTTTGTTCTTCAAAGTGGACAATATCTACTGATCTATCTTTAAGTTTACTTTTTCCTTTCAACTTTCTCAAATCTGTTGCTAACTCATTTTGTAAATTTCTCATTTTGTTATATTTTTCTTTTCCTCTTTTTAAAGATTTTATTTATTTGGCAGAGAGAGGCACAGTGAGAGAGGGAACACAAGCGGGAGAAGTGGGAGAGGGAGAAGCAGGTTTCCCACCAAGCGTGGAGCCGGATGTGGGGTCCTATCCCAGGACCCTGGGATCATGACCTGAACCGAAGACAGGCGTTTAACCGACTGAGCCACCCAGGAACCCCATTTTGTTATATTTTTCAACTCTAGAATCCATGGAGTTACTTTTTTAGATTCTGTTTCTCTTGATAATGCCCCATTTTTGACTGTCATATTTTCATTTAATTCTTTAAATATAATTTATTTCAATTATTTGAGTATATTTATGACATCTTTGAGGTCTTTGATAAATCTTATATCTAAGTCCACTCAGAGTGAGTTCTTGTTGGCTGCTTTTTTCCCTGAGTGTGGGTTACACCTTACTACTTATTTGGATATTTCTGTTGTTATTTTTGTTGAATACTAGACATTTTGGGTATCATGTTTCACAGCACATATAAAATGCTCAAAATGTATTTGTTGAATATTTTTGCAACAACAATTTTATCAAAAAAGATTCTAGATTGCCACAACCAAGGAAGGCATCCATTTAGTATGCTCTAATGCATTTCTTTTCATTTTATGACTTATTCCTAAAATCATCAATCAGGAAAGAGAATGTGTTTTTACCTTCCACACAGCTGAAAGCATCAGAGAATATCTACATTGTAGTTCAAAGATCTCAGAATCCATATAATAGTTGGAGGGAAATGCACACATATAACTAGATAAATACAGTGCTGTAAATATTTATACAGCAATAGTATGGAACCCAAGCTGATACAAATATTATGTTTTAAGTTTGGAAATCAGAGAAGGTTGTAGAGAATGTTGAAGATGAGTCAATAATTGTAGGATGAGTTAACTGGATCATAAAAGAAAGACATAACTATGGATACTGGCTTCCCCACTCCAAGGGTTTATTTACTTAGTAACTTGTCTGGACTTAATATCTGGAATTTGATCTGTATTCCCCTGCCAGGTGTTTGGCTATTCATTTCTCTGCTCAGTTATTGTTTTAATTTTTTAAAAGTAGCTTTTCAAAAGATTCTCTCTGATTCTGTATGATTTAGTTATCATCCTATGATTGGATAGAGTGTTTATTCAAATGCCTTGAGACCTTAATGTTTCCACCCTTTGCCTATGGGTCTGTGTGTGGGTTGGGAACACAGTCAGGGTTCAGATGTGCTCATATTTTATATCTGCCTCACATTTTACCTTCCACTGGTACTCTTGGGTCTTTCCTGTTCATTCCTATTGTTTTCCAGGAGGCTTGAGATGTGTGTAATAGTTATCAAGCCATTCTAATGCTTTCTCATTTCCAAATCTGCCTATTAAATTTATGGCTTGCCTGTGGCTGCACCAACTGAGATTGAATTCAGGCTAGCAGAGCTGCAGCTTCTCTCCATTTATTTCTTATCAAGTGTGTTACATCTACTGTCAATGGCAATGGGTGTGGAGTTTTTCTTACCTCTTCATATGAATTTAGCTTCCTGCCTGGTTGGTGTCTGGTTATTGGGGGAAGGTAATAATCTTCATATTAGACATATTGATATTGGTTCAGGTCTTCATGCTCTTGCCATGATCTAGTTCAGTAAAGCCTATGACCTACTGGCCTACCTTTGTTCACTGGAGAAGGACAGAATGCTCAAAAAATATGGAGCCAAGTAAATGAGTAGAATTCTTAGCACAAAATCAGATTATCTGAAATGACACAGTAAGTATGATTCAGGTGTGTGGTCTGTGTTAGGAAAGCTTGGCACCTACCCTAATGGCTATATAATGAGAATGTTTCTTCTACTATCACCCCCACTCACTAGTGAAAATAGTCCCTGAATTGATTTGCCATGAAGATCTTTAACAGGATCCAGAATATTGGATCACTTTAGAAGTGTTTGATGTTTGTCCTACCTGCTCTGATGGCTCTACTGCAAAGCTCCTATGAATCTATAGACTCTTCCCATGTGTGACAAAGATATAAAGGTTTTATAAGTGGTTTCCATAGCCCTTGAATAGCAGGAAGCCAATTACCCTCCCTGGTATTTTAGTAGATATTCGCTGATGCTTTCAGCTGTGTGGAAGGTAAAAACACATTCTCTTTCCTGATTGATGATTTTAGGAATAAGTCATAAAATGAAAAGAAATGCATTAGAGCATACTAAATGGATGCCTTCCTTGGTTGTGGCAATCTAGAATCTTTTTTGATAAAATTGTTGTTGCAAAAATATTCAACAAATACATTTTGAGCACTTTATATGTGCTGTGAAATACATTGTAGTTCAAAGATCTCAAAATCCATATAATAATTGGAGGGACATGCACACATATAACTAGATAAATATAGTGCTATAAATATTTATAGAGCAATAGTATGGAACCCTAAGCTGATACAAATACTATGTTTTAAGTTTGGAAATCAGAGAAGGTTATAGAGAATGTTGAAGATGAGTCAATAATTGTAGGATGAGTTAACTGGATCATAAAAGAAAGGCAGAGGTTTCATACATAAAAGAGAGGTTGTGTACAAAACAAACTAGAATTTTTAGGTCAGTTGGTTAACAGTGAATAGGACAAATCTGTGTCTGCTGGTGGGTAACTGGAGAGGGGGCGATATTGCTAAAACATCTAACTAAAAGATGCCAGATCATTCATTGAGATTTAGTTGACAGTGGTGGCTTTTCATTGTAGAATTCTTGTTTTGAATCCTTAAGTCTCCTATTATCTGCCTATTGGAAATGGATGTTTTCAAGTACATAATGCAAATTAGGTTTTGGATATAAATCAGTTTTGTGTCAGTAGGAGCTGTTTAAACATTTTCCCCTGGAGCTTGAATACCCCTGTATAAACTAGAGACTGAACCCTAGGGGCAAAGAGCAACCCTGAAAGATCTGTTCATCATCACCTTGCTTCAGCTACCTAACCCAAGCAGCTGCTCCTACAATTTTTCCTGCTTTCTCCCTCTCTCTTTTTAAAGATGGTTCCTGACATTTTGTCTCATCTTTCATTATTGAACTCTGTTAATGCCTTCTTTCCTCCAGCTATGGCTGTGCAAAGCCTGGGAAAGCCTATGCTAATGATAGGCCCTGGGAATGATCAGGGCCAGTTGAAAGACTTCCCCCTTTTTCCTGTCTTCCTGCAGTCATGTGAGTTGTTATTCCAATTAGTAAGTTACTCTTATTAGCCATTCTGGGATTTTTTTCTTAAAACCTTTGAGTCTCTTATTGTGTGGGTTGAAATAGTTGTACCACTGTTATATAAGCTACATAGAGAATCTGATTAAATTTTGTAATATTACTTAACGCTAGCTATTCTTCTAAAGCCTGTCTGTTTTTGTTAAGTAGAAAATAACCATCTTCAAGAAACAGTGGGAACAGCAGGAGTTTGAGAGTAGTGTAACTTCAATAAAGGTATAATTACTTTCATAAGTCTATTAGAGGGCAAGGCTTTAGGCTCCTTTTGTTAGATCACTGTTTATTAGGATTATATACCCGATACTGTTAACATGCAGAGATCCACTAGCAAGTCTTTGTTTTTTATGATTAAATTACTATAATATCAGGAACATGAACTCCCTATTGAGAACAACTTTGCTGGCAAATTTCTGATAAATGAAACATTAACATAAAATATTTCAGAAATTCTTATGAAATGAAAATTTTTTATGATATAGTATAATTATTTCAATGTCATAATCAAAGCATTAAAGAGCTTTGTTTTTTTCTGGCATTCCACTTGATCCAGAGTCCCATTAATTCCCCCAGTAAAGTGAAACTTCCAAAGGAATTAAAGTAATTTTCAGCTCTTAACAGTTAAAGGAGTTTTGCAGCTCTTACCCAGTCCACTTTTTAAGTCACCTTCAGGAATGCACATTTTCTAGAATTTCTGATTCGAGACTTTAAAAAAAAAAATAGTGTTGAATCACCATATTGTACACTTGAAACTAACATTACACTGTATGTTAACTGGAATTTAAATGAGAACTTAAAAAAAATTATGCTGTGCTCAATAAGGCACCATGATGTTCCCAGGATGTGAATAAAGTCTCCGTCATGCTCTATATAAATTATCAATGGAACTGAAATAAATGTAGGTTAATTATTCAGATCTGTAAAACCACATTTTGGGGGGGAGGGGGGAGGGACTGCCAATTTGGCATCATGGAAGCCAATTGCTAATGTAAAGGTTAGTTTCCCTAAAGTCTAGAGCTAGAGTCATGATAAGCTCATTAGTTTCATTTTAGTATTTTAGTTTCCACAAATGAAAATTCTGTGACTGTTTCCACATTGAAATCCATAGGTTATACTGTTTTGTAGATGCACTTTTTTTTCTGAGTCATGTGGATCTTTTATACAGGAGGTTGTTTATAGAGTGTGCTTCTTTTAGGGCATAGTTTTTCAGACATTTAAACATAAATACATCATGTTTCTACTATAAAGATGTTGGGTTTCTAGTCTTTGGAAATGTTCCTTCCAATGCTTTTTTACATACCAATGATTTTATATTATTTTGGCATGATGAGCAACCAAACATCCTTTCAGCTGATGATCCTTAGTGGTTTAGATATAGTGGACTTGATTTTTATTTGTGTCCTTATATACATTTGCCATCTTTTGAGGTAAAAACAAGTATACATATATAAATACATTTGCAGAGTGTATGTGTTCTAGTTAGTAACTCCCATCAGCACTAATTGCTCCAAAAAGCAGGTATCAGAAATTTCTCATTCACTTTATTCTTTATGGAGTTTAATTCAGAGTACTAATCAGAGAAGACAAAATTGACTTTACACCTACAATTTATGGTGTGTATTTTCTAGGATTGAGATTTTCCTTTAACATTAAACAATTACTTAAACTAATAGCTCTTAACCAAGGTCTCATAACATATTCAGGCATTTAAATAAGTTGTAAAGTGAGTTCCAAATAATTTGATTCTAAGAAAGTTAATGTACCCCAATTTTTAAAATGAGAAAGAAATTTGAGTGGATTAAAAATAATCCATGTCATACCACTCTAACTCCCTGGAATTCTAAAGATTTTGTTGAGTGAGAAAGGATGGAGCTGTGGCTCGGCTGCTGGGAGCCTCACCAGAGGGCAGCCCTTGTGTGTGCCCTGCAGGTGAACTACCCCCTGGGTGGTTGTAGCCAGAAATGGAATCAGAACCCCTGTCTTGTATTAATGGCCCATATGAGCTGGCTAATTTCTAGTAGGTCAGTGTTAATCTACTTACTCTGCCCTTGAGAAACAATTCTGATTATTGTAGTGTAAATAGTAGCGCTGCTTTTCAGGGATGAGATGACTGCTCGTGTAACTATTGCAAATCTCTCACTCGTGCCATATTTTTGTTTTCTGTAACTGCTTAGAACCAATCAGTGTTAGAAACACTCCTAATACATGTTCTCCATGATGTTCTTCGTTGAAGTGAGAGAGAAAGAGGCCAATGACCAACTACCATATTCCAAACTTGTTATTCTGCAGATCATAATGGGATCCCTAACTGTACCATTTGCAGGACTGAGGCATTTATAGTAACTTGGGGACTTTTGTTATGTTTACATCCAGTTGTCTGCGTTCTGGAGGTGCTTACACATAGCCGCTTCATGTACAACCCAGGCTTATATTTCCTTTAATCTTCATTTCTAATGGTCATATTCCTATAGTGACTTACTTTCTTGGTTATAACTGGATTTTGGCATTCCCAGTAACTGTAAGCCCCCAACATCTGTTTTTCAAGTCTCTGGCCACCTCTGACATCTTTCTGGCTCTTCTCCTCCTTTGATAAATCTGCAGCTCATGGGGACATTCAATTCATTAACATTACTATATTTACAGTGTTCATAACCTTCTATTCTCCTCCATTTCTTTGGTATTTATTTTTGACATATTTAATGTATTTATATTTAAGCATATATTTGTTAACTGTGTATTTCCTCTATCTGCCTGTTGATTTTCAATATGACAGAGATCTTATCTTTCTTGTTCACTGCTATGACCCAGTTCATAGTGTAGACCCTCGTAGTTAGACAGAAAGAAGGGGAGAGATGTCATCAGCCAAATCAGAATGAAGGAATTCATGCCAGTACTAAAGGAAGAGATATGAAAGGAAAATCTTTCCTGCTTTCCTCTAAAGTTAATAGAGTAGGAAAAAATGAAAAAAAGTATCATCTGCCTATAAAGTTCTAGAGATGATACAAAGTAAGACTATTTGGTCGCCTTATCTTATCTCATGTCTTGGGACCAAGCAGGAATGTTACCCTTCAGAAAAAGTCTGCTCCTCTCAGAAGGCCAGAATGTGGAGATCATACAGGCTTGCCCAGGTAATAATTTCTTATTCATGATTATCCTGTTTGGCTTGGGGGATATGATTTGAAGAATGGGACATCTCTTGTAGATCTATTGCAAATGTGTCACTTTGTAGAAATGTACGATGGTTTGATGTCATACTAGCATCAGCTTAGTTTACCAGGCTCCAAAAGGACATCTTGTCGCTATTGTATTTATTTAGTTTGTTTGTTGTTTTTATGGTTTGTAAGGTGAAATCATTTAATGTATCCCAAGGCCATATTTATTGAGACATACGCAAATTGGTTTTTGCAATGATCTGGTGAACTTAGGACACACTTGCGTAGTCAGCCAAGTATGAGTCACTCCACAGAAGGGAAAGTTAGGAGGGGATTAAATCTGATTAGGATTCAAATACATGAGGTGATAAAGGAGCTGGTTCTGCTGCCAGGCAAAGCTACTCTCTTCTGTGGCCAACAATGAGCCTTCAGTGACCAGTTATGTTAATCAGACACCTGCTATAAACAATATGTTCATAGGAAAGTTAATAAACAGTACCAGGCCAGTGTCTGTTACGAGTCAGCAGAAATGGACTGTTTAATCAGAGCAAATGTTTAAATATTAAAAGGGAGCATTATTCTTATTGTTAAAATAAAAATAAGAATGATAACTACTATGCAGTCTCCTTTGTGAAGCCTAGTTTTGTTGATGCTGCATGTAATGAATTTTAAAACCTGGTGGCTACCAGCTTATGTCCAAGAAATTATTATTTGTAGCCATTTCTGAAGACAAATGTATTGAAATTAAAAATACAGATTTATTTCCCCAATATATCTCATGTCCTAATCAGTTTAGGCTGCCATAAGTATATACCATAGACTGGGTGGCTTAAACAACAGACATTTATTTTATCATGATCCTAGAGGCTGGGAAGCCCAAGATCAAAGTGCTAACAGATTCAATTCTTCATGAGGACCCTCTTCCTGGCTTTAAGATGGCTGTCTTCTCACTGTATCCTCACATGGCAATAAGAGTGATCTCTGGTGCCTCTTATAAGGGCACTAATTCTGTCATGGAAGCTCTACCCTCATGATCTCATCTAAACCTAATTACCTCCCAAAGGCCCCACGTTCTAATACTAGAACACTGGGGTCTAGGGCTTCAACATAAGAAATTGGGGGCATACATTCAGTCTCTAATAATAGAATAATATATATTATATGTAAAGCAACACATCTACATGTTCATAAATTTTAGTCACTTTGCCTCCTTTCTTTCTGTTCTGGAGAAAGGGCTCAACTATTAAACCTACTTTGGTTTCTGTGGCCAACTCATGCTTAGTATAGGGCTTCCTACTTAATGGGAGTGATAATCATGATCTATTTACAGTAAGCTTAGGGAATCTGGTGATTCCCTTCTCAGTTTGGTATCTCTATTATAATTTAGTTCTTGTTGAGATCGTAATTCATAGTTCATATAGGAAAGAACTTTGGTATGGAAGTAGAGTTCTTGCTTTGCTGCTCTGTAAATGTCCTGCAACCTAACTTATGTGTAATTACTTTTTCTGAGAAGTTCTTAAAAAAAATTGGTTATTTGTAAATTCTAGTAACTGATTTCCCTAAAATGGATTTATCGGTCATCAGTAAACAAAATGTATCAAAATAAGAAAAAAGTGGGGCACCTGAATGGCTCAGTTCATTAAGTGTGTACCTTCAGCTCAGGTCATGATCCTCAGGGTCCTGAGATCAGAGTCCCACATCAGGCTCCCTGCTCATTGGGGAGTCTGCTTTTCCCTCTGACACCCCTTGTTCTCTCATCCTCTCTCTTTCTCAAATAAATAAATAAAATCTTTAAAAAGAGAAATAACAAAAAAGTAAACAAAAATATGCCTGAATGTTTATTTTCTTGTTCTGAATTTTAATTCTTCATATTCACAGTTTATATATTTAAGACATTACCATAAAAATGTATTTTCATAGAATTTCCGAGTTCTAATGTTTACAAATGTGTAAAATGTCAAAAACAATATCAAACTGTTAAAGTCATTAGAACATTTTGTCATCAGAGTATTATTTAATTATTTATGAATTAAACTTGGATTCATCTCTCATTACAGAGAAATAGCTTTCATTTTGTGTGGATTCTATTTTCATCGGTGTAATAGAAACAAGCTGCAGAGTATTTGAGGAGGAGTCACTTTTTCACATTGGTATAGCTCTTTGAATTTCTTCAGAGTGAAGAAAATTTTTTTGATATAATATATTCTTGTGGAATTTAGGAAGTTTCTTCATTGCTCGTCTTGCTTATATATGGATATGAAGATATATGTTTATGGATACTATTCATTTTACAGACTAGAATCATATTATATGCATTTCTCAGTCTTTTTTCACTAGCAATACATCATGAGAACCCTCTGTCTCTTTTTTAAAAATTAATTAATTAATTAAAATTTTTTTTAAAGATTTATTTATTTGACAGATGGAGATCACAAGTAGGCAGAGAGGCAGGCAGAGAGGGAGGAGGAAGCAGGCTCCCCGCTGAGCAGAGAGCCCGATCTCAGGACCCTGGGATCATGACCTGAGCCAAAGGCAGAGGCTTTAACCCACTGAGCCACCCAGGCACCCCAATTAATTAATTTTTAATTGACGTATAATGTATTATTTGTTTCAGGGGTACAGGTCTGTGATTCATCAGTCTTACACAATTCACAGCACTCACCATAGCACATACCCTCCCTAATGTCCATCATCCAACCACACCATCCCTCTTACTCCCCTCCCCTCCAGCAACCCTCAGTTTGTTTCCCAAGATTCAGAGTCTCTTATGGTTTGTCTTCCTCTCTGGTTTCATCCTGCTTCATTTTTCCCTCCCTTCCCCTGTGATCCTGTCTTATTTCTCAAATTCCTCATATCAGTGAGATCACAGATAATTGTCTTTCTCTGATTGACTTATTTCACCTAACATAATACCCTCTAGTTCATGAATGTCATTGCAAATGGCAAGATTTCATTTTTTGATGGCTGCATAATATTCCATTGTATATACATACCACATCTTCTTTATCCATTCATCTGTTGATGGACATCTAGGCTCTTTCCATAGTTTGACTATTGTGGACATTGTTGCTATAGATATTGGGGTGCATGTGCCCCCTCACATCACTACATTTGTATCTTTAGTGTAAACACCCTGTAGTGCAATTGCTGGGTCATACAGTAGCTCTATTTTCTACTTTTTGAGGAACCACCTTACAGTTTTTCAGAATGGCTGCACCAGCTTGCATTCCCACCAACAGTGCAGGAGGGTTCCCCTCTCTCCCCATCCTCACCAACACCTGATGTTTCTTGGCTGGTTAATATTAGCCATTTTGACAGGTGTGAGCTGGTATCTCACTGTGATTTTGATTTGTATTTCCTTGATGCCACGTGATGTGGAGCACTTTTTCATGTGTCTGTTGGCCATTTGGATTTCTTCTTTGGAGAAGTGCCTGTTCATGTCTTCTGCCCATTTCTTGATTGGATTATTTGTTCTTTGGGTGTTGAGTTTGGTAAGTTCTTTATAGATTTTGGATACTAGCCCTTTATCTGATATGTCATTTGCAAATATCTTCTCCCATTCTGTCAGTTGTCTTTTGGTTTTGTTGACTGTTTCCTTTGCTGTGCAAAAGCTTTTGATCTTGATGAAGCCCCAATAGTTCATTTTTGCCTTTGCTTCCCTTGCCTTTGGTGATGTTTCTCAGAAGATGTTGCTGTGGCTGAGGTCGAAGAGGTTGCTGCCTGTGTTCTCCTCAAGGATTTTGATGGATTACTGTCTCACGTTGGGGTCTTTTATCCATTTTGAGTCTATTTTTGTGTGTGGTGTAAGGAAATGGTCCAGTTCTATTCTTCTGTATGTGGCTGTCCAATTTTCCCAGCACCATTTGTTGAAGAGACTGTCTTTTTTCCATTGGACATTCTTTCCTGCTTTGTTGAAGGTTAGTTGACCATAGAGTTGAAGGTCCATTTCTGGGCTCCATATTCTGTTTCACTCATCTGTGTATCTGTTTTTGTACCAACACCATACTATCTGATGATTACAGCTTTGTAATAGAGCTTAAAGTATGGAATTGTGATGTCTCCAGCTTTGGTTTTCTTTTTCAACATTCCTCTGGCTATTCGGGGTCTTTACTGGTTCCATATAAATTTTAGGATTATTTGTTCCATTACTTTGAAAAAATTTGATGGTATTTTGATCGGGATTGCATTAAATGTATAGATTGCTTTAGGTAGCATAGACATTTTCACAATACTTGTTCTTCCAATTCATGAGCATGGAACGTTTTTCCATTTCTGTGTGTCTTCCTCAATTTCTTTCATGAGTATCCTCTATCTCTTTTTAATGTCTTTATCATATTTTATGATATGGATGCACACCAGTTTATGCAGTCATTCCCGTGTTGATGAGAATTTACTTTGTTTATAGCTTGGAACCATTACAAACATCTTTCTGTGTTGGTGTTTTTGATTCCCAAAAGTGAACTTGTTGGATCAAAGAATATAAATATTTTAAGTTTTGGTTGATTTTACAGAATGCATTTCAAGAAAGTCTGTAACAATTTAGATTTACACCAGCAAAGTTTGAGTATATCCTTTTTATCCCAATTCCTGGTGGCAAGTGTACTTGTCAATTTGGTGAGGGGGAAATGATTTAAACTTAGTTTAATTTACATTTTTCTATGATATTTAATTGCTCTTCATATTTGGGTACTCTTCTCTGATATACATACTCGTGGTTTTTAATCCATTTTGGTTGTTTCTCTTTGTCTGATTTTAATGTGCTTTTTACTCTATTGTATATATAAAATTTTCACTTACCATATATTTTGCAATCATTTTCCAGTCAATTAATTCTGAGCTTTGTTTAAGTTATATTTTTGCAATACAAAAACTTTATATTTCTATCTCTACACCCAACATGGGGCTCAAACTCATGACCCTGAGATCAAAAGTCACATGTTGTACTAATTAAGCTAGCCAGGTGCCCCCCTCTAATCAATGTGTATTTTTATACTTTTGGTTTACCTTTCTTGGTTAATAAAGTATTTTAAACTTTAAGCCACACATAAAACCTACTAAAATTTTCTTCTAAAATTTTCATATTTTACATACATTTAATTATCTGGAATTAACATTTAGATATGATTTGAGTATGTGTCAAACTTTCTTCCAAATGGGTATCCACTTGTATAAACATCATTTACTAAGTTAATTATCTGTTGGCTACTAAATGAAAATACTTTTCTATATATTAAATACCTATATATACTTAGATCTAATGAAAGAACTTTTAGGCTATTGTATTGATTTATGTGCCTATCATATTAAAGTTTTTGTTAGGAATGACTGCTTGATTCAGTCTATTTCTGATTCAACATCTATTGATTACATTTTTTGTTTTAATATTTTAATTCAACATATTTTATTGATAGAGCATATGATATTATAGTTACTTTTCTAGAATAATCATACTTTTTAATGGTGGGATCCTGCTGGCTCTATTTGATAATATTTTATTTAAACTATTTCAGCTATTTTAATTAAAAAATAACTAAACTGTAGATATTTTAGAATAGCTTCATCAAGTTTTGAGGTTAATATCTTGTTGGCTTTATTAAATGGAGATTTTTTTTCTATCATGTTCTATGGTTCAAGAAAGTTTAATTAAAATATTTCAAATATTTGTTCTTTAAATGTTAGGTAAAGCTAAGATATGGAATACTTGGTCCAGGTGCCTCTTTAACAGATCATTAATCACAATTTTAATCTACTTTAATTGCTTTATTCAAAATTTCCTTTTCTTGGGGGCTAATAGTGGTGATTTATATTAGTTTTAGGAAAATATTGATTTCTTTAGATTTACAAGGATATTGCAGTCAAATTGTTTTTAATGTTATCCTATAATTTCTTTTAATATTTTTACTAGAAATGTTTATGTCTCTTTTCTCTCGAATGGTTACCTCATATTTTTGCTGCCCCTTTACTTTGAAAGCTTGCAAGGGTTTCTGTATTGTTAGTCATTGCAAACCACCAAAGTTTGGATTTATACTTTTACTTGTTTATTTTTTTCATTATCAACTTTTACTTCTAATAATTTTCTTTTACTTATTTATAATTCTAAAACATTCAAAGATCAGGATTAAATTCCTTTATTTGTAGTTATTTTCTCTTAACAATGAAGGAATATAAAGTTATAAATTTGATCTTGTCCCAATTTTTTTTGTTTGAAGTTCTCCCTTTAAATTTTTTGTAGGCATTGGGATATTTCCATCTCTTTATTTTAAATATTTCTTTAACCAGGTGTAACTCATACACTCTAAAGTGCACAAATCTGAAGTATAATTCTAGATTAATTTTATATATCATGTACCTGTGGAACCACCTATCTATATAAACATATAGAACATTTACATGACCCCAGAAAGTTCTCTTTTGCCCATTCATATCAATATAACCATTCTAAGAGATAACCACTGGATTGATTTGCATCACCAGAGACAAGTTTTATGTCTGTATAAATGGAACATATCCATCATTGTGTTTGACTTTCTTCGCTTTTAATATCTACAGGAGTCTTCTATGTCCTGTGTAACTATAGTTCATTCTTTTCTGTTGTTGTTTGGAATTCCATTGTATGAATATGTCATGATTTGTTTATTCGTTCTTTTATAGATGCCAGTTGGGTTTATCTCCTGCTTAAGGTGATTATATGCAAACTGTTATAAACATGTACATATTTCTTAGATATGCACATATCTTAGATTGTTCATATCTTAGATACAAGCATACACATTTATTTCTTTAGCATATATACTTCAGGAATGGAATAACTGGATTGATTCAAAAATTACTTTAGAATTTATTATTAAGATACATGAGGGGAGAGGAGTCAAGATGGCAGAGAAGTAGCAGGCTGAGACGACATCAGGTAGCAGGATATCAGCTAGATAGCTTATCTAACCATTGTGAACACCTACAAATCCAACGGGAAATCGAAGAGAAGAAGAGCAACGATTCTAGAAACAGAAAATCGATCACTTTCTGAAAGGTAGGAACTGCGGAGAAGTGAGTCCAAAGCGATGGGAAGATAGACCGCAGGGCGAGGGGCCGGCTCCCGGCAAGCGGCGGAGCAAGGAAGCACAAGATTGGGACTTTTAAAAGTCTGCTCCACTGGGAGACATCACTCCAGAGGCTAAACCGGGGGGAAACCCAGGCAGGGTCAGCATAACCCCAGGTCCCGCGGGGTCACAGAAGGACCGGGAGTGTCTGAGTGTCGCAGAGCTCGCAGGTATTAGAGCGGGGAAGCCGGCTACAGCGACAAAGCCGAGGAGTGAGCTCTCAGCCCGGGGTTACCTTGTGCCGGTTGCAGGCTGGGTGGGCTCGGAGCGCGGCCGGAGGCCACGGAGACTGAAGCGACCGGGCGCTTTTCTCCAGGTTCCAGCAATTGACTGCTTTCCTCAAGGCGGGACCGCAGGCCAGGGAGGCGGGGCAGTTGGGCGCTTTTCTCTGAGGGCGCACTGAGGAGTGGAACCCCAAGCTCTCGGCTCCTCCGGCCGGAGATTGGGAGGCCGCCATCTCCATTCCCATCCTCCGGAACTCTATGGAAAGCGCTCAGGGAACAAAAGCTCCCAAAAGCAAACTCAAGCGGATTACTTAGCCTGACCCCTGGCAAGGGCAGTGCAATTCTGCCTGCGGCAAAGACACTTGAGAATCACTACAACAGGCCCCTCCCCCAGAAGATCAACAAGAAACCCAGCCAAATGAACTTCCCTCACCAAGAACAGCGGAATTCCACAGGAGGTGAAAGCAAATCTTACCTGGACAAAATGACAAGGCAGAAAAACTCACCTCAAAAAAAAGAACAAGAGGCAGTACCAAAGGCTGGGGACCTAATCAATATGGACATTGGTAACATGACAGATCTAGAATTCAGAATGACGCTTCTCAAGGTTCTAGCTGGGCTCGAAAAAGGCATAGAAGATATTAGAGAAACCCTCTCTGGAGAGATAAAAGCCCTTTCTGGAGAAATAAAAGAACTAAAATCTAACCAAGTTGAAATCAAAAAAGCTATTAATGAGGTGCAATCAAAAATGGAAGCTCTCACTGCTAGGATAAATGAGGCAGAAGAAAGAATTAGTGACATAGAAGCCCAAATGACAGAGAATAAAGAAGCTGAGCAAAAGAGAGACAAACAAATACTGGACCACGAGGAGAGAATTCGAGAGATAAGCGTCAGCATAAGACGACACAACATTAGAATAATTGGGATTCCAGAAAAAGAAGAAAGAGAGAGGGGAGCAGAAGGTATATTGGAGACAATTATTGGAGAGAATTTCCCTACTATGGCAAAGGGAACAAACATCAAAATCCAGGAGATGCTAAGAACACCCCTCAAAATCAATAAACATAGGTCAACACCTTGTCACCTGATAGTAAAATTTACAAGTCTTAGTGACAAAGAGAAAATCCTGAAAGCAGCCCGGGAAAAGAAGTCTGTAACATACAAGGGTAAAAACATTAGATTGGCAGCGGACCTATCCACAGAGACCTGGCAGGCCAGAAAGAACTGGCATGATATATTCAGAGCACTAAATGAGAAAAACATGCAGCCAAGAATACTATATCCAGCTAGGCTATCATTGAAAATAGAAGGAGAGATAAAGAGTTTCCAGGACAAACAAAAGCTGAAAGAATTTGCAAACACCAAACCAGTTTTACAGGAAATATTGAAAGGGGTCCTCTAAGCAAAGAGAGACCCTAAAAGTATTAGATCAGAAAGAAACAGAGACAATATACAGTAACAGTCACCTTACAGGCAATACAATGGCACTCAATTCATATCTCTCAATAGTTACCCTGAATGTTAATGGGCTAAATGCCCCAATCAAAAGACACAGGGTATCAGAATGGATAAAAAAACAAAACCCATCCATATGCTGCCTACAAGAAACTCATTTTAGACCCGAAGACACCTCCAGATTTAAAGTGAGGGGGTGGAAAACAATGTACCATGCTAATGGACATCAGAAGAAAGCTGGGGTGGCAATCCTTATATCAGATCAATTAGATTTTAAGCCAAAGACTATAATAAGAGATGAGGAAGGACACTATATCATACTCAAAGGGTCTGTCCAACAAGAAGACCTAACAATCTTAAATATCTATGCCCCTAACATGGGAGCAGCCAACTATATAAACCAATTAATAACAAAATCAAAGAAATACATCAACAGTAATACAATAATAGTAGGGGACTTTAACACTCCCCTCACTGAAATGGACAGATCATCTAAGCAAAAGATCAATAAGGAAATAAAGGCCTTAAATGACACACTGGACCAGATGGACATCACAGATATCTTTAGAACATTCCATCCCAAAGCAACAGAATATACATTCTTCTCTAGTGCACGTGGAACATTCTCCAGAATAGACCACATCCTGGGTCATAAATCAGGTCTCAGTCGGTACCAAAAGATTGAGATCATTCCCTGCATATTTTCAGACCACAATGCTCCGAAGCTAGAACTCAATCACAAGAGGAAATTTGGAAAGAACGCAAATACATGGAGACTAAATAGCATCCTTCTAAAAAATGAATGGGTCAACCAGGAAATTAAAGAAGAATTGAAAAAATTCATGGAAACAAATGATAATGAAAACACAATGGTTCAAAATCTGTGGGACACAGCAAAGGCAGTCCTGAGAGGAAAATATATAGTGGTACAAGCCTTTCTCAAGAAACAAGAAAGGTCTCAAATACACAACCTAACCCTACACCTAAGGGAGCTGGAGAGAGAACAACAAAGAAAGCCTAAACCCAGCAGGAGAAGAGAAGTCATAAAGATCAGAGCAGAAATCAATGAAATAGAAACTAAAAAAACAATAGAACAAATCAACGAAACTAGGAGCTGGTTCTTTGAAAGAATTAATATGATTGACAAACCCCTGGCCAGACTTATCAAAAAGAAAAGAGAAAGGACGCAAAATAAAATAAATAAATAAAAATAAAATAATAAAATAAAATTAAAAAAAAATAAAAAAAATAAATAAAATCATGAATGAAAGAGGAGAGATCACAACCAACACCAAAGAAATATAAACAATTATAAGAACATACTACGAGCAACTGTACGCCAACAAATTTGACAATCTGGAAGAAATGGATACATTTCTAGGGACATATAAACTACCACAACTGAACCAGGAAGAAATAGAAAACCTGAACAGACCCATAACGAGTAAGGAGATTGAAACAGTCATCAAAAATCTCCAAACAAACAAAAGTCCAGGGCCAGACGGCTTCCCAGGGGAATTCTACCAAACATTTAAAGAAGAATTAATTCCTATTCTCCTGAAACTGTTCCAAAAAATTGAAATGGAAGGAAAACTTCCAAACTCATTCTATGAGGCCAGCATCAACTTGATCCCAAAACCAGACAAGGATCCCACCAAAAAAGAGAATTACAGACCAATATCCTTGATGAACACAGATGCGAAAATTCTCACCAAACTACTGGCCAATAGGATCCAACAGTACATTAAAAGGATTATTCACCACGACCAAGTGGGATTTATTCCAGGGCTGCAAGGTTGGTTCAACATCTGCAAATCCATCAATGTGATACAATACATTAATAAAAGAAAGAGTAAGAACCATATGATACTCTCAATAGATGCTGGAAAAGCATTTGACAAGTGCAGCATCCCTTCCTGATTAAAACTCTTCAAAGTGTAGGGATAGAAGGCACATACCTCAATATTATCAAAGCCATCTATGAAAAACCCACCGCAAATATCATTTTCAGTGGAGAAAAACTGAAAGCTTTTCCGCTAAGGTCAGGAACACCGCAGGGATGTCCGTTATCACCACTGCTGTTCAACATAGTACTAGAAGTCCTAGCCTCAGCAATCAGACAACAAAAAGAAATTAAAGGCATCCAGATTGGCAAAGAAGAAGTCAAACTATCCCTCTTTGCAGATGATATGATACTATATGTGGAAAACCCAAAAGGCTCCACTCCAAAACTGCTAGAACTTATACAGGAATTCTGTAAAGTGTCAGGATATAAAGTCAACGCACAGAAATCAGTCACATTTCTTTACACTAACAACAAGACAGAAGAAAGAGAAATTGAAGAGTCAGTCCCATTTACAATCGCACCCAAAACCATAAGATACCTAGGATAAATCTAACCAAAGAGGCAAAGAATCTATATTCAGAAAACTATAAAGCACTCATGAAGGAAATTGAGGAAGACACAAAGAAATGGAAAAATATTCCATGCTCATGGATTGGAAGAACAAATATTGTGAAAATGTCTATTCTACCTAAAGCAATCTACACATTTATTGCAATCCCTATCAAAATCCCATCCATTTTTTTTAAAGAAATAGAACAAATAATCCTAAAATTTATATGGAACCAGAGAAGACCTCGAATAGCCAAAGGAATATTGAAAAAGAAAGCCAAAGTCAGTGGCATCACAATTCCAGATTTCAAGCTCTATTACAAAGGTGTCGTCATCAAGACAGTGTGGTTCTGGCACAAAAACAGACATATAGACCAATGGAACAGAATAGAGAGCCCAGAAATAGACCCTCAACTCTATGGTCAACTAATCTTCGACAAAGCAGGAAAGAATATCCAATGGAAAAAAGACAGCCGCTTCAACAAATGGTGCTGGAAAATTGGACAGCCACATGCAGAAAAATGAAATTGGACTATTTCCTTACACCACACAGGAAAATAGACTCAAAATGGATAAAGGACCTCAATATGAGAAAGGAATCTATCAAAATCCTTGAGGAGAATGCAGGCAGCAACCTCTTTGACCTCAACCGCAGCAACTTCTTCCTAGGAACATCGCCAAAGGCAACAGAAGCAAGGGCAAAAATGAACTATTGGGATTTCCTCAAGATCAAAAGCTTTTGCACAGCAAAGGAAACAGTTAACAAAACCAAAAGACAACTGACAGAATGGGAGAAGATATTTGCAAACGACATATCAGATAAAGGGCTAGTATCCAAAATCTATAAAGAGCTTATCAAACTCAATACCCAAAGAACAAATATTCCAGTCAAGAAATGGGCAGAGGACATGAACAGACATTTCTGCAAAGAAGACATCCAGATGGCCAACAGACACATGCAAAAATGCTCCACATCACTCGGCATCAGGGAAATACAAATCAAAACCACAATGAGATACCACCTCACACCAGTCAGAATGGCTAAAATGAACAAGTCAAGAAATGACAGATGCTGGCGAGGATGCGGAGAGAGGGGAACCCTCCTACACTGCGGGTGGGAATGCAAGCTGGTGCAACCACTGTGGAAAACAGTGTGGAGGTTCCTCAAAAAACTGCAAATAGCGCTACCCTATGACCCAGCAATTGCACTACTGGGTATATATCCTAAAGATACAAACATGGTGCTCTGAAGGGGCACGTGCACCCGAATGTTTATAGCAGCAATGTCCATAATAGCCAAACTGTGGAAAGAGCCTAGATGTCCATCAACAGATGAATGGATAAAGAAAATGTGGTATAGATACACAATGGAATACTATGCAGCCATCAAAAGACATGAAATCTTGCCTTTTGCGACGACATCGATGGAACTAGAGCATATTATGCTTAGCGAAATAAGTCAATCGGAGAAAGACAACTATCATATGATCTCTTTGATATGAGGAAATGGAGATGCAATGCAGGGGGGTTGGGGGGAGGTAGGAAAAGAAAAAATGAAAAGATGGGATTGGGGGGGGAGACAAACCATAAAAGACTCAATCTCAAAAAACAGACTGAGGGTTGCTGGGGGGAGAGGGGACGGGAGAGGGTGGTGGGGAAATGGACATTGGGGAGGGTGTGCTATGATGAGTGCTGTGAAATGTGTAAACCTGGCGATTCACAGACCTGTACCCCTGGGCATAAAAATACTTTATATGTTTATTGGGGCGCCTGGGTGGCTCAGCGGGTTAAAGCCTCTGCCTTCGGCTCGGGGTTGATCCCAGGGTCTTGGGATCGAGCCCCATGTCGGGCTCTCTGCTCAGCGGGGAGCCTGCTTCCTCCTCTCTCTCTCTCTCTGCCTGCTTCTCTGCCTACTTGTGATTTCTGACTGTCAAATAAATAAATGAAATCTTAAAAAAAAAATCTGATTGACTTTATAAAAAATACTTTATATGTTTATTAAAAAAAAGAATTTATTATTAATTTTCAAATCATTAAGTATTTTAATTCATCTTTATATTTTTAATTTCCAATGTAATTGGATTATATTCAGAAGATATATAAAATATAAAAAAATTTTGGAATATAAAAATATTTTTTGGAATATAAAATATTTTTTGGAATATAAAAATATAAAATTTTTGTAAAATATAAAAGGTTTTTTTGGAAATAGGGCAAAATTTATATCCAAGTTGTTTAAATTTTTTAATATACAATTTTTTTATGCCTTTGGCACTTATTTTTGTCTGTTGGATCCACCTGGTTCTGAAAGTGTATAGTTTCTGAAAGTATAGGTCTGATTCTGCCCTTTGTTTTCAATTAATTATTCTATAATTCTAATGGAGCTTGCCTTATCTTTAGCTGCCATATTGTCTGATCCATAGACACTTATGATAATTGTATCTTGCCCTTTCCTATTCCATTCTGTCCCCATTTATTCTGTTTAGTGGGTTTAACCTTAAGTGTCACCATCTCGAGAATTAGTATTGCCACTCCAGATTTTTCTTTTTGTTTGCTTGGTATCTCTTTGTCCAAAATTTTATTTTCAGTATTTCTCTATCACTTTTTAAATTCCATTTTTTAAAATAAATTACATATAACTAGATTTTGTATTTTCATTCAACTAGATCATGTTTATTATATATCTTCAATGTTTCTTTTTTCTGTTTCAGTATTATTTGCAGTTCAGTCAAGTCATTTTTTCTTTTTATCTCCTCATGAAAACTTTTACTTCAATGTTTCATTCAATCAATTTTAATGACTCTTTTCTATTTAATCATAATCCAACCTATATTTGTCTTCAACTGTGTATGAACAGTGTACTATTTCTATCCACTCTTTTCAGTCTGGAATGCTTTTACTCTGCTGTCTTAGCCCAACTCTTTTGCTTTGCAGAGATACATAAGTATTTTTACTTCCAGATTATTTGATTTTCCCCAACAGTATTAATATTCTTTTTTCCAGGATTCTTATTTAGTACTTATTTTATGCATAATCTCAGTCTCTTATTGTCCATTTTGATTTAATAGCCATTCATTTATCAATAGTAATGTAGATATTCAGGGTTATTTCTCACCATTCTCTTCTCTTCATCTTCTTCTGTCTTGTGGTTTTTCTTCTAATTAATTTTTTGTTGGTTATTATCCTCAGGTGGGATACATGAGGAATGTGGTATCAAAATTCTTGCACTTTCAAATTATAGTTTTTTCTTACATCTGAACCATCCTCTATGTATAAATGTATTGAATTACATTCCTTTCTTTTGGCAGTTAGCAGGTTTTGTGGTAGTTTTTAAAACTTTTCTATGTTGATGAGAAGTCCAATGCCTGCCTGATTCTTTTGCTTTTTTAAGTAATTGCATTTTCAGTCTGTAATCACATAAGATTTTTGTGTGTTTGTTTCTTTATCTCTGGAGTTTAGGAATTTTACCAGGGTATACCTGTTTTTATCTTTTTTTTCTCCTTACAGTCCTAATTGGAATTCTGGAACTTGATAAGCCTTTTCAACCTGTAGAGTCAAATCTAGATTAATTCAAGGAAAATTTTTTACTATGACTTGATTGATTACCTTTCCCTCTCCTCTCCCTCCTTTTTTCTTATAAAACCTCTATTTGCATATTTTACCTCTTGGGTCTGTTGACATGTTGTTTATCTTTTCTCTGGAGATACTGAGTTCTTCCCCACCCCTCCTTGCTAAGTCTTGAATTTATTTCATCCATTATCTTCTAGGCTACTAAGTCAGGTTTTAGTAGTGATTATACTCTTTTTCAATTTATAAATGGAATTATTAAAGTAGAGAATTGGTTTTTGTTGTTGTTGTTGTTATAGAAAGTCTTTTTTTTTTAACTTTTAATTATACTTGCATTTGCTTATTTTACTTAAGTAGTTTTCTGTTTACATCAGCAATTCTATTAGGAGCCATCTATTCTGGGTGTCTGTTTCTTTTTCTTCTGTCTGGCTCTTGGGTTCCTGGAGTGTAAAGTTATTTTCCTTTGCATACATGTCAGTCTTGGTGGCCAGGGCTAAGTGCTGGTTACCTGAGGTTGTAAGAGTCTGGATAGTGTTGAGGGGAGCAGCTGTCTGCCCTATAATTTGGCAAGGACTGGCTGGCAAATTGTCAATAGTTGGCAAGGCACCAGAAAGAACTCGAAGAACCCTGACTGCTCCCTGGTGATCTTAACAGTAAAGGCTCCCTTAGCATCTAATGTCAGAAGCTCTTGGCTCACTTCCCTCCCTAACCCCTGGAAGACTTTCAGTGAAATGAGACTAGTATTTGCTCTCTGGAATAGGAAGTCCTTTGTTTCAAAAGGTCTTATCACTTATGGTCCTATCTCTCAGAGTAAGGGTGGTATTCTGATCCGTGTCCCAGGACTCTCTACCCTAGCCTCCAATCTCTTTTTCAGCCCAGAGGAACCCAGGGAAACCTGGCATCCCTCTGACTCTCCTAGTCCCTCCAGCCTGGGGAGTAGAGCAAGTGCTCCAATCAGTTGGACTGGAGTGGCAGAGGAGGGTGCAAGTATGAGTCCAAAGGGCCAATATAACCGGATTGATGGATTCAAGTATTACCCTAATCTCCCAAATTGGAAAAGAGAGGTACTGAAATTCAGTGTTTGTTTGAGTCACACCCAGTTAATCCAGTGAAGCCTTTTATGTTGTTGTTAAAGATATTTAAATAATAGCTATTTTTAAAGACTTTAGTGAAATCACTGTCTAAAGGGTCAACTGACTTGGAGACTCTGCAACTCAATGACATATGAATGCATTTTGACCTAAAACCTCTGACTCTTTCTGAAGGAGGTTATAAGATTCATATATTTAAACAGAATTAAACAATTACAAAAGCAGGATAATTTTTCTTTCTGTCTCTGAGATAGAAACGGAATTATTCTTTATGGAAATTGTGAGCATTGTGAGGTAGTTATTTTCATGGTGGAAAGATGAGGGAAAGGATTTTTTTCTTTTCTTTTTTTTTTCTTTCCTTCCTTTCTTCCTTCCTACCTTCCTTCCCTCCTTCCTTCCATTTCTTGTTCTCTGCCTCATTCTTCTCTTCCTCATCTTTTTAGTAGGTAGGTACTAAGGAAGATGGGAAGGAGGACAGCTAAGATGACAGATTATTCCCTGGCACCTCTTGCTTTCCGACTAATAGGTTGATTTGAGGCCTTGTGTAAGGAGGGGTTATGCAAAATGTGCATAATGAAAAAAATTTTTCATGGTTAACCTGGTGACACTTGGTTTCAGAACCAACTCTTATAGGCCCATGTAAAGAGAAGCAAGAGCCCAGACTGGGTTAGTGAGTCTTTCTGCCCTTGGCCCTGCTTCCTCACAGAGCAAAGGGAAGCTTGAGACCCTGCAGCCATGTATTTGCTAGATTAGCAGAGTTGCAATGTTCAGTATAGCAACAAGAAAGGTTGGGACACTTGAGAAAGTGGTGTTTTTGGGGGGATATGATATAGGAGAGATGTCCCTTGCTAAGTAGCTGATGGACATCAGACTTCCAAAGAGGAAGCAAGCTGGAAGAGCGTGAATACATTGTACCTATAGGCATGTGATATATTTAACTGAGGGAGTCTGTGGAAATCATAGATGGGGTTAAGAACAATTAGGATTTGTGCACTAAAGTGAATGAAACTATTTATGCCATTAGGTTGGTGACACCTGGAATATTCAAATTATATTCTATACATTTTCCTTATGGAAAAGAAACCTGATATATTCTCTAGCCTCTTGAGATTTAACTAATCTGCCTACTGCTTTGAGCAGCATTTTCTTCATTTTTCTTTTTTCTTCCTCAGCACTGCCAGCTTTCTGCCAGAGAGGCAGCACTGTGTAGTTGATGAGGATTTGGGCTGTAGGTAGGCTAACCATATAATTTATCAATCCAAATGGGATACCTTGAGAATTAAATGGCATGCTATTATTAATTAAATTGGGACAACAGGAAAAACTGTGAATCTTCTGGGTAATGAGGGATGTGTTGTCAGCTGAGCCCTGGAGCCAGATTGTGTGGGTTGAAGTTCTGCATTTGCCATTTATGAGAGCCTGTGCATTCCTCAAACACCCTTTGCTCTGCTTTTCTGATGTGCCAAAGAAGATGATAAAGGTATCCACCTCATAAGGTTGTTGGGTGGATTAAACTACTTAATTTACAGAAAGCACTTTGGCACTACGTGGCATTTACATAAGTAGTTAAATGCTTCACAGATGTTAACCATTGTTACCATACCATCACCATTTGATGGGAATGTCTTAACCATGTCTACTTAAAATTGTTTAACAAGTATCAAATATGACAGTGTTTTAAAATCCTGACGCATATATTAAATGGCACATTTTTAAGAAAGCACTATTCAGTTGTATGGTCTGACTCAAAGAAAAGCAAATGTCATTATCTTTGCGTGCAAAGGAATTAGAATATATTTTCCAATTTTCCAAAACGACAAACGGTCACCAAATACTAGTAGAAAACTAATCACAAGTTTGCATAATACTTTCTGTATGTTATAGATAACATCAAATTGCTCTTATTTATTTTTACTGGATTGAGGAAGGTGATTTCTACCTAGCAAAAGAACAGTGATGCCTGGTAAATGGTCTCTTGCACTGTTTGACAAGAAATCACAAATAGGGTTTTAATATCATCTCTCTGCTAGCTTCTCTAGATCACATGATGAGATCCATTATTTACTGTATGGTTGATGTGTCCTGGACAAGGAAGCTTAATTCAGATATTCTCTGTTTTCTTTCCTAATTTTCCCCTAAATGTAGGAATTCTCCAAGACTGTTTCTTTAATTACTTCCTATACTTTTCCACAGTGCTTTCCTTAGGTGACCTCATTAACTTTCTCAAGTTTCACTGTCATTTCTATGTTTAAGACTTGCACCTCTCTCTCTCTCTCTCTCTCTCCCCCTCCCCACTCTCCCTCCATCCCCCTCTCCCTTCCTTCCTCTTCCTCTCTTGTCTGACTTCTTGGCTGAGCTCTCTTCTCATGTTTCCAGTACTCTATGGATCATTTCCATTTCCATACCCCCTGGAACCTAAAACCTATTGTTATTCTTTCCACTTGTTTCACACCATCCAATCACTTGTGTTCTCTTGATTCTTCTTTTCATGGTATCTCTGACTTCCTTTCCTTCCTTTCTGTTTTCCTGGTTTCTACTTTATATCTGACCCATATAACTTGTGAATATGCTCCTGAGGCATTACCCTAAATGTTCTTTTATTTTAAAAAAAAAGACATAAAAATTTATTTCTTTGTTCAAAATTTATTGCCACCTTTCTGGAAAACTTGAGTTATACCAGAAGATTTGTACATATCATAGAGACTTAACTCAAAGGAGTAAATTAAAAAAAAAAAAAAGGAATAAATTTAGTAGTGACATTTGAGACAGATGATAGTAGTAGAAAACCCCTTTCCTGGTGTCCCTCATCTACCCAGTTAGCAGTAGGTTAGGAGAGATCAAATTTTATTAAGGTAAATTGTTCCTACAACCTCCATGGTAGTTGTATACTTACCTACACTCTTGATATTGGATTTGGCCATGACTAGCTTAAGCCTCATGGTGGGTGGAATGTGCGTTATTACCAATTGGCTTTGGGCTCAGCCATGTGACTTGCTTTAGCCAATTGGATGTTAGTGAATGTGACATGAGCACACTTGACATGCGCTTGGGTGGTTAGTCTTCTTGTGCCTATGTCATTGCTATGAGAATGATATAGCCCAACTAGCCTTCTGGTCCAAGGATGATAAGAGATATGAAACAGACTAAAACCAACCTTCAGCTTATAGCTGCCTGGATGAGCCTCACTTAGTTCAGGGGACTTCCAGCTGATTCATCTGAGCCAACTGAACATCCATCATTGACACTTATAAGGATGAGAGGTAAATAAAAGCTTATCATTTTATGTCCCTCACATTCTATGCTGTTTGTTTCATAGCAATAGTTCTCTAATACAAGTTTCCAGAAGATTTTTTTAACTTCAAATAAGCAAAGTATTTCAGTATGTGATATTTATTAAGGGTGGTAAAATTCATATACTTTATAAAGATTGTCAAGATTGGAGGAAAAGGGGGAAATCAAAATAGACATTTAACTTGTCTTTTCACCCAACAGTCTAATTCAGCAGATCTTAAACCTTAAAGTGATTAAGAATCAACTTGCATAGATTATTTAAAGAGAAAATCTCTGTCTTTAGTTCTAGCAATAAATTCATTAGTTTTGAGTGACTTCTAGGAATTTGAATTTTCAACTATCACTCCTAGGTAGTTGTGATGCATGTAGTTCAATAAACATTGGTTTCATTTGTTGTTATTTTTAATCCCTTATTCTTTTCTCTTTTTCTTTTTTAAGATGCCATACAAAGTATAAGATGTATTTGGGTGACACCTAAACCAAATATGATATAGAAAATGAAATGATAAGGATTCTATTCTATTCTTGTATGCTCTACTGAATCATCTTATCTATTATGAGTTGAAGATTGAAGAGCAACATTATCTTATTATTTTTGGTTTCCTGTAGTTTGCATGATAAACCCAGAAAGCTTTAATTTTTATTTTAGTATTATTTCTATTTAATACCGAACAGTTCTCTAGAGACCTCTTTTCAACCAATGTTCCCTTTGGCAGTGAAATCCACTTACCTTAACTGACTGTGATTTTACTTCAACCTAGCTCTCAGAGTCATGATGGTAATATTCATTTTACTATCCCAAAAGGCTCTTAGTATTCATCAAATATTTGATTAACATTATCTAATAAAGCTTATAGAATGCAGAAACATGAAGCCTAACTCCACCATGATTTTTACTACTGTCTTGTTCATTAACACTGCAAGTTGCTTCTCTAAAATAATTAAAATCCATAATTGAATACACTAGAATAATTTTGGAAAATTAGTTTAATTATTCCAGTACTTCCATTTGGAAAGCTTGCATTATTTCTTACAACTAAATGGATAAATGTGACCCCTCTTTTCTTTCTTTTCATTTCACCCTTATTCTTTAGGAGGGAATATTTGTTTTGCATATTTGTGTTAAGGGTGTGAGTAGTAGTTCTTAAAGCTATATTGACAAAAACATAAGTATAACTTGGGGACTATAAATAAGAGCAGTGCACTAACTGCAGAACTCTTATTCACCTTCATGAATTGGCTCATTATACTAAGAAATAATCAACTTCCTCTCCTCACCTAGTATGTTGTCCAAGTTTTAAATTATTCCATACCTTTAGATGCAAAATATAATATGGGAAATTGTAAATCTTTCAAAGATTCCCTCTGGAATAAAGAGACCAGATTTACCTTTTCTACTAACTTTAGGCTTATGGTCTATGGGTTAGCTAGAGTGGGATTGGGGTTAGCTAGAGTGGGTTTGGCATACACGTAGTTCATTACTGTACATTAGCTCTGTACTTGAGAATGGCATCCAGGACATGGCTGCATTATTTATATAACAGAAGAACTGGAGGCATTTTAAAGGCTAGGAAATAAAAACCTAAACAAGCTATTTTAAACTTAGATTAAATCCCTCTAGCCTGGGGTACTTGGGTGGCTCAGTGGGTTGAGCCTATGCCTTCAGCTCAGGTCATGATCTCAGGGTCCTGGGATCGAGCCCCACATCGGGCTCTCTGCTCAGTGGGAAGCCTGCTTCCACCTCTCTCTCTGCCTGCCTCTCTGCCTACTTGTGATCTCTCTCTCTCTGTCAAATAAAATTTTTTTAAAAAATCCATCTTGGCTATATTCACGTAGCAATCCCAGCAATCATATTGTAGGAAGCTAAGGGTATCTTTATTAAAAGCACTTCAGTTCAGCTTTATGAGACAGAGTTATTCAGAACACTGGATGACTGTAGTGACTTCATTTTTTTGGAAACATATTTATGAGAAATAGCAAGGGCCTCAGCGGAAATTATACAATTAATATTTTAGAAGGTCCGTGGTTCACCCAGTCAGCAGTAATGTGAGGTGGTTGGGTCATAAGTCACAAGTATGCTTGGATTTCATAATTGTAAGCTTTACCTCTGACTTAGTAGAATAATTCAACTGACAACAGAGAATCAAATGAAAATACTCAAACAACTTAAAAAAGAAATAAACTAAACCTAATATGAAAGGTCAAAAGCTCTCCATCAAAATTTATATTTGTTAATTCTCTCAGGTTTAGCCAAATAAATACCTATAATGAAAGGTGTAAAAATGCCACTGCCATTTCTATTACCAAATTCCTTAGCTTGAAATAAAACTTGCAGATCAGGGTTTTGCATGATATTGCTGCAAATACTGCAGAAATCTCCCAATTTCTAAAACATTTACCCTCCTCCTCCTTCCACATTTTTACTCCCCAGTCCAATCCAACCTTTCCAACCCTCATAAACTATTTATGTGTTCTTTCTAGGGGCAGTTGGTCAACTGGAATAAAATGGTTTAATTTACGGTTTCTGTTGAGTAGAGCTCATGTTCTCCCAGAAACTAAAGAGTTGTTGACAGTTGTCGGTGTTGACAATCACAAAGTGTAGCCCATGACTGATTTTTGGAAATGGCCTTAGTTTTTAAAAAAGTTTTATGATTTCATGCAATACACATTTGTAACATCATAAGAGCAGAGGTCATAGTCTGTCTTATTCTCTGGCACTTAGCATGTATTTGACACAAAGAACGCGTGTCATAAATATTGGCTAAATGAATGAATGAAAATTAAGAGCAATGAACACATACTTTTGAAGACTACTATAGCTGAGACCATGGTATTCTGAAACAGAACTTATTTATTTATTCATCAAGCATTTATCAAATACACATTATGTATCAGACACAATTCTAGACCCTGGACACATAAAGGAAAGAAGAAAGACACTCTTACTGTTCTATTGTGATATATAATCTATTGCAGGATATAGAAGATTATAGCACACAACAATAAAGTCCATTACAGGGGAGGATAGTGTGCCATGGGAGCACAGAAATGCATCACCAGACTCAAACTAGAGATTTCATGAAATAACATTGTGAAAAAAGTGATATATAAGTTGGTATCTGAGGAAAGAATGGGATTTATCTCAGTGAAACCAGAGGTGAGGGGGAGGAAAAAAGAATGGAATAAGCATGTGAATGAGGCTGAGGCAGACAGCTAGGGTCATCCACCACAGACTTACAGGTTATGTTGTGGAGGCTGAGCTTTATTCCATGAGCTATGATGAAATGGTTAGGTAGGAAACCCAGAAGTTTAAGTGAAAAGTATGTTTTCATTATAAAAAATATCTGATTTTAATGGCTTGCTTCCAAAGAATAGAGTACGGAAGGAGAAAAATGGAACTTCATAGTAGAGAAACCTGGCAAACACCATGGTACCCAAGTGATGGAGTTTCTGTCACCAGCAATGTCACATGGTACCAGGTGCTGCATGATACCATGTGAAGAGAAGAGCACCTCCATGGTACTGTTTCCAGAAACCCATTATCTCAGTTTAATCATGAGAAAAAAGATCCAAATTAAGAGTTATCCTGTAAACTGTTTAACCAATACTCATTAAACAGTCAAGGTCATGAAAAACAAGAAAAAGATTGAGAAACTCACAAATCAGAAGATAGAACTAAGGATTTCAAAAAGCAAATGCAATGTGATATCCTGGATTAGATCCTGGAACAGGAGGAGGACATTAATGGAGAGATATGAAATTCAAATAAAATGTAAAATTTAGTTATTGGTAATATACCAATATTGGTTTCTTAGATTTGACAAATATACCATGATCTCAGAAGATGGTACCACAGGAAACCAAAACTAGGTGAGGGGCATTCAGTATTATTTTTGTAACTTTTCTATAAATCTAAAATTATTCCAAAATTAAAAAGATTATTTTAAGAGAGTGAAAAAATAATGTATAGTTAAGATATAATTGCTTTGTAAGTAATACTTGTAATACTTTGGATATAAATATTTAAACTCTATGCAATACATAGAGTCTTTTTATTGATAAGAAAAAGGACAAATAGCTGAGTAGAAAAATAAGCAAATGGTATTATAAGGAATTTGCCAGAAGAGCAACTTCACATGACCAATAAACATGGTCAACCCCACTAAAAATTAAATAAATAAAATAAAATAAAACACCAAAATGGCTCTTTTCATCTATTAAGTTGTTAAAAATTAAAAAGAGTGGTAATATCTGTTAGTGGAGATTCCAAGAGTATGGCAGTCTTATATATTGCTCGTGGAAATTTTGTTTAATTCTTCATGGAATTCATTTTGCCAATATATTAGAATATAATATGCATGTATTTTCCTAGCAAGAAGACTCCTGGAAAATAATCTCATAAAAATCAAAGCTGGTATAAAATAAGGAAGCATATTTCAAGGGTTTTTAGAGCAGGAAAAAATATATAGAAATGTAAGTCTATAGTATGGGAATGATGAAAAAGTGGGTACATCACTACCAAGGACTCAAAAGTAACCATTATGAATGAATTAGAACTAAATTTGGGAGGCTTTCCAGAGTGCATTATTAAATAATAAGAGGAAGATGTGACGAAACATATAACATATAAAAATTAATACATTTTATAAATTTAATAATGATATAATGACGCACACAAGATTTATATAAATACATATATACATATAAATATATAAATGTTTTTATATATTTATTTATTTATTTTTTTAATATATTTATTAAGTGTGATAGTCTGAGAGAATGCAATAAGGAAATAACTTTCACTTTTCTTTACTAATGATCAAACAGACTTTGTCAGGTATCCCTTCTTTGTCCCTGGAATGTATCTTGATCTCAAATCTCTTGACTTTCCAGTCTTTTTTTTTTTTTCCAGATTAAAAATCCAACCTAACAATATCAAAACTTCAGTCTCTGTACCAATTCAAATCTTATCCCTTTCCCCTAATTCAGGCTGGATCTTTGCTTGTGCAAGACAAGCTGTGAGGAAGACGAAAGGGGCAGTGGTCAGTCATGACACAGTATCATCTATGTGTTCACTATTCTGTCTTTTCCTCACTTTCTTGCTGCAGCTTATTCTTCCAGTGTCAGTGGAGGGAGGAGAGATGAGTGGCAATCAGGCAGAAGCTGATGCTGTTTGGAGTTCTTTCTTGGCTTCTGTATGTTGTCTGTTATGACTTATGTCTTACTGCTGCCAGCTTCTTCTCATAGGAATGCATTTGTCTATTCTGGAGTTGTGGGTTTTTTTAAAGTGACTTTACTTATTTTTTTATGTATTTATTTTTAGAGAGAGATCAAGAGAGTGTGTGTGCTGGATGGGGAGGGAGCAGAGAGATGGGGAGAGAGAGAGACTCTTAAGCAGGCTCCACGCCCAGTGATATGGGGCTTGATCTCAGGACCCAGAGATCATGACCTGAGCCTAAATCAAGAGTCGGATCCTCAGCTGACTGAGTCACCCAGGTACCCTGGTGCTGTGGCATTTTTAGTATTTAATAATTTTATTGTATATATTTTTAAGTATTTGGCCTTATCCTAATTTGAGTAATGCACTTTGGTCTATCTTTTCATAATTTTTTTTTAGCTCCTTTGCAAAGAACATATATTTTCGGTGACCTGAACAAGGGACCCTTTCAAGGCAGCCTTAACCTAATTGCATTTATGTTATCACTTGGCTTGTGGAAAACTTACTCTTTTGCCCTACATCCATGGAAATATACTTTACTCCTGTTGCAATTTTCCCTCCTCTTTCTGATGTCAGAAGAATTCCAGCACCTTCTGTTTTTATGATATATTCTACCAAACTCTTTTAGCACTCTAGCATATTCTCAGAGAACTCTTTTGTAATGGAGATGTAGTACTGGTTGGGTTGATGTGTTTCCTTAGATCAATAAAAATTCAGTCAGAGGGTGCCTGGCTGGCTGAGTTGGTTGAGGAAATGCCTTCAGCTCAGGTCATGATCCTGGAGTCCCAGGATCGAGTCCCACATCGGGCTCCCTGCTTGGCAGGGAGTCTGCTTCTCCTGCTGACCTTTCTCCTCTCATACTCTCTAATTCTCTCACTCTCTCTCTCAAATAAATAAATAAAATCTTAAAAAAAAAAAGAACTAAATCAGAAAATAACATGGCTAAGTCTTAGGCAAGCCTGCTGTCATCTTCCCAAGGATTTTGTTGCTGCCTTCCCCACTTCCCATTCCTGCACTTGGCTTAGTAAGTGGGAAGATAACATCCCCTCTTCTATCAGGAAGAGGAAATGAAGTCTCACGCTCTGTTAAATCAATGTATATTTATATAAATAAATACTCATATGTAGGCTCAAGTGGAGGGATAAGTAAGATTCACAGGCCCAATTTTGTACCTCTTCTGAGTAAGTCATATAGAAATGTGTCCAGGGCCTCTCTTCAGAATCTTTAGAATGTTTTGACATTGGTTATTCTGCATCTTCTGCTTAGGGCTTCCACACACTCTTAGAGTCCAGAGTCAATCCCATCTAACATCTTACTACATTAAAAAAATTGTACATAATTATATGAATATAGAAACAACTAGATTCTTAATATTGATTTTCAGGATGGAAGATGTAGGGGTAAGAGAAATTCCACAATAAGGACAGCATTTTAGAGCAATCTTGATAGATATAGATCTATTTCTATCTCTATCTATCTATCAATCTATATTTGGTATATATCTAAGACCATATTTTATTTTATTTTATTTTAAATTTTGTTCAGTTAGCCACTGTAGAGTACATTAGTTTTTGATGTAGTGTTCAATGATTCATTAGTTGCATATAACACCCAGTGTACATCACAACACATATCCTCCTTAATACCCATGACCTAGCCACCCTATCCCCCCAATATCCTCCCCTCTGAAACCCTCAGTTTTTTTCCCCCAGAGTCCTTAGTCTCTCATGGTTCCTCTCCCTCTCTGATTTCTCCACCTTCAGTTTTCCCTCTCTTTCCCTATAGTCCTCCATGGTATTCCTTACATTCCACATATGAGTGAAACCCTATGATAATTGCCTTTCTCTGCTTGACTTATTTCCCTTAGCGTAATCCCCTCCAGTTCCATCCTTGTTGATGCAAATGGTGGCTATTCATCCTTTCTGATGGCTGAATAATATTCCATTGTACATGTGGACCACATCTTCTTTATCCATTCATCTGTTGAAGGGTATCTTGGCTCTTCCACAGTTTGGCTATTGTGGACATTGCTGCTGTGAACATTGGGATGCTGTGCCCCTTCTTTTCACTACATTTGTATCTTTGGGTTAAGTACCGACTAGTATAATTATAGGGTCACAGGGTAGCTTTGTTTTTAATATCTTGAGGAATCTCCATACTGTTTTTCCAGAGTGGCTATACCAGCTTGCATTCCCACCAACAGTGTAAGAGGGTTCTCCTTTCTCCACATCCTTGCTAATATTTATTGTTTCCTGTTTTGTTAATTTTTGCCGTTCTAATTGGTGTAAGGTGGTATCTCATTGGGGTTTTGATTTGTATTGCCCTGATGGCTAGTGATAGTGAACATTTTTTCATGTGTCAGTTAGCCATTTGCATGTCTTCTTTGGAGAAGTGTCTGTTCATGTCTTCTGCCCATTTTTGACTTGATTATTTGTTTTTTGGGTATTGAGTTTGAGAAATTCCTTATAGATCTTAGATACCAGGTCTTGGATACCTTTATCTGTAATGTCATTTGCGAATATCTTCTCCCATTCCATAGGTTGCCTCATTGTTTTGTTGACTGTTTCCTTTGCTATGAAGAAACTTTTTATCTTTATGAAATCCCAGAAGTTCATTTTTGCTTTTGTCTCCCTTGTCTTTGGAGATGTGCCTTGAAAGAAGTTGCTGTGGCTGATCTCAAAGAGGTTACTGCCTGTATTCTCTTCAAGGATTTTGATGGATTCCTGTCTTGAGGTCTTTCATCCATTTTGAATTTATCTTTGCATACGGTGTAAGAGAATGATCCAGTTTTATTCTTCTGCAGGTGGCTGTCCAATTTTCCCAGCACCACTTATTAAAGAGACTGTCTTTTTTCCATTGGATATTCTTTCCTGATTCGGCGAAGATTAGTTGACCATAAAGTTGAGGGTTGTATTTTGACTGTATGATTACATAGACATGGAGATATGAAAGAAAGGAAGATCGATTGCACAATGCATATGGTGGTTACCTCAGAATAGGGTGATTTTGGAGGATTTATATGTGCTTTTTTATACTATTCTTTATGATAGTATTTCAAATGTATTTTTATATGATCTGCTAAAAACCTTTACAGCTACATTTTAAAAAATACAAGTTCTGGAAAACTTGAAAATAAAACCAATATTGTACTTTCAAAACTCTTTAGAACCTTCAGTTTGGTAATATATATTGGGAATCCCCAAGAGTCTTTGCCAGTACAATGTGACTGTAGAATTCCCCTTTTTTAAGTATGGTATATCTTTGGGAAATATTATCTCAATAGATGTGTCAAAGAAAGATTATTTTAAAATTATATGTAAATCATTGGTATTCTATGACTTCAGAAATTTGTTTTTTTCCTATGTACCTTTAAGGTTAATATATTTAAAAAAATTCAGTGATGTACTTATTGTCCCCTTTTTCCCCATTATAAAGTAAACTCCATGAGATTAGGGACCTGAGCTGCCATGTTTATTACTATTGGTCCCCATATGGAGTAGTATGATAGGTAACCCATAAATGCTTGTTGGATAAGTAGATAATAATTTTCCTATGTCATTCTTATATTCAATTGTGCATTCATTTTGATTGGTAATTTTTAATGTGGAAATGCTGAATTACAGAGTAAATTGTTTTTAGGCTTTTGAGTCAGACTGTCAGGTGTCTCTTAAAAAGATTAATACTTCATATATGACTGCCAGTTTTATAGGAGAACGTTCATTTCTTCTCATCCTGGCCATCTTGGGGTAATGTACTTTTTCATTAATCTGATAGATGAAAAATTATTTCATAGTGTTGTTTTTAGTTGTCTTATGCAGTTGCTGGTAAAAGTGAATCTTTTCTCATAAGCTTACACTCCATTTGAAATTCTTTTGTTAATGATCCATTTGGGTCATTTGCTAATTTGCTTAATTGATGTGGCTGTCTTTTTCTTAATACTTTGGAAGTGTTCTTTATACACCACAGTTCTTATTGTCAAAAATTCCAGATGTAACTATTTCCCAACGCAAAGTTTATCTTTTAATTTAAATAGTATATTTTTTAGAAAGTGTTAGTGTTTTGGAATAAACATGCCCCTCAGTTCCCTGAAGTCTATATGATATTTTGTAATTCCTCAGTGTTTCTGGTCTGATACAGATTCTTTGTTATATTTTGATATTTTGTTGGTCATTTCAGTTTTTTATTTTTTTTTTCCTGTTCACTTCTTGGTTGGCTGGCAGTAGTCTTCAATAATATTTATAGAAAAAAATACCCACTATTCTAGATTCTGAGCTCTAGCTTTTAAGGTATATTTCTTTTTCTTTCTCTCTTTCTTTCTTTCTTTCTTTCTTTCTTTCTTTCTTTCTTTCTTTCTTTCTTTCTGGTTTCATTTATTTATTTGACAGAGAGAGAGATCACAGGCAGGGAGAATGGGAGAGGGAGAAGCAGGCTCTCCACTGAGCAGGGGCCCAACTCAGGGCTTGAATGGGGCTGGATCTCAGGACCCCAGGATCATGACCTGAGCTGAAGGCAGACACTTAACCGACTGAGCCATGCAGGTGCCCATTAGGGAATCTTTCTTTTTCATTTACATGTGATCTACATTATAGGTGCACATCAAAATCTTCGGTTACAGTTATTTTCTCTAAAAACTCTGTAGACAACATTTCATTTTAGCATTTAATATTTGGTGGAAAATTCTAAAGCCACCTTGATTTCCCTCTCTCCTCAAACTACTTCAACCGAAGTAGTTAGGGAGTCTTTGAAATTTAAAATCCCATTGCCATATAGTCATGTATTTTTTTCCTGCATTAATTTTCTTGTTTTTTAATAAGCCCTTTAGATATGCAGATTCAGGCATTTCAGAAAAATTATTTTTAATTTAATTTTAAATTTTTATTTTTGTTCAGAATTTCTCTGGTATCTTCTTAGAAACAAAAATATGTCTATTGGATACTGATTTTTTAGTCTTTTTGCTTGCTTGGAAAATTTCTTCTTTTTGTTCCCTACATAATGAATTCAAATTTACTGTAGTGCCAATTTTACTTTTCATTGCTCCTGATGCATATTTCAATTCTGCAATTGCATTTTTTTTCAATTTCCCTTATCTTGTGGGCTCTTTTTTCAGTTTATTGCTTTACCATTTTATTTTTTATCTCTAGTTTCAGAATCCATATTTCCCTTGAAGTTTATTATGATTACAAATTTGATACATTTACAAACTTTGCTTTTGTTTTCAACAGTAAGTTATTTTGGTCTCTCTATATCTCTCTATATCTGTATCTATATATCTTTATATATTTACATGCTTTTAAAAAATATTCATTGGTGGGTACCTGGGTGGCCCAGTCTGTTAAGTGTCTGCCTTGGGCTCAGGTCTTGATCCTACAATCCCAGGATCCAGCCCCTATCAGGCTCCCTTCTCAGTGTGGAGTCTGCTTCTTTCTCTACCCCTCACCTGCCTTGTGCTTTCTCTCTCTCTCTCTCTCTCTCTCTCTTGCTCTTTCTCTCAAATAAATAAAAATCTTTTTAAAAATATTCATTGAATAAGGGAAGTCTATTCAGTGTTAGTAATTGCCCATCAATGGTTTGATGTGTTCTTATTGTCTAAACTGAGCTGTAAAAAATCCTTTATCATATCTTGAAAATTTAGACTGTTGGACTAAGTTTCTGTAACCAGTGATCTAGCAGCCTAAGGTGAAGTGGAAAGGAACTAAAGTTGTGGGAAATTCTATAACTTTATTATAAGGATTTACCCCTATAACTAACAGGGGAACTTCCTTATAGAGAAATCTTTTCTTTTTTAAAAAACAAAAAACAAAAAACAAAAAAACCCAACCTGCTATGTTGGGAACTGGCTTTTGGATGATGTGTCTTCTTTTGGCTCAGCTTCATACCCAGGTCACCTTACTTATTATACTGCTATTGCTCCACTTACCTGCTGACATTGTAGCCCAAATACTACCCCCCAGAGCCACTGACTTCCTAGTGGCAGACAGGAAATGAAAAGGGTACTCCATATGGACCCTGCACTGTCCATGAACTCAGTATTTACTCTTCAAAGTTAAATGGTATCAGTGGGTTTCTGCATAGATTTTCTTCCTTCATCCTGATTTGGAACATCTCAGCAAGAGTGTTTGGGAATCACTTTTTTAAAAAAGATTTTATTTATTTGAGAGAGAGTGAGCGAGTGAGTGAGAGAGAGCATAAGAGGGGGAGGGGCAGGGGAAGAAACAGACTCCCTGCTGAACAGGGAGCCTAATGCTGGGGCTGGATCCCAGGACTCCAGGATCATGACCTGAGCTAAAGGCAGGCACTTAACCTATTGAGCCACCCAGGTGCCCCTGGGAACCACTTCTTATTTTCTATTTTCAATGTGATCCCATCATACTATTTTTTGTATAATTTACTTTAAAAAGTCATGTTGGTGTTCTCCTCTCATGTTGACCAGATTTCCTTCTATTTTAATTAATTAACTGATTAATTTTTACAATCTCTGTGTCATTTCAGTAGGAATCTGAAACAATGAACAGGTAAATGCCTTTTGTGTTACCAGGAATTTTCTTTACTAACAACTGGGTAGTTGTGGTTTCATCAGCAATTTCAGATAGAAGATTCTCACCATCTTCATTAACTTTTTCTAGAATCATGCAAGTTGGTTTTATTCATCAAGTATTGAATATCTGTTACGTTTCAGACACTGAGGATACCAGGATGAATAATGTCTTTTCTGTAGGATAGTCACAATCTAGATGGCTAAACATCAAGTAAAGAACTAGTTTACCACACAAAATGATGAGTTCAGTCACTCAGGCATGGGAAAATATTTCAGCAGCTTTTGGGGGAAGGCATCCTAGAGGATATAATTTGAAGTCAAACAGATTTGATGAAAATATACGAGCTGTTCTGCTGAACAAACCAGGAAGGGCAGGGGAAAGTCATTGCAAAAGTTACAGTTTGTGCAGAAGCACAAAGGATGCAACTGAAAGAACAGAAAGTGTTTCATGTTAATAAATCTAAGTAGATTTTTGACTTTTAAAAGTGGTGACCATGACTTCCATGTCTTTGAAGTTACTGAGAAAAAACATTGCCAAAGGAAAGACCCCAGTGTCATAGGATAGCATAGCGCTCCAAGTTGATATCATTTCATTGTTTAGTATCTTTCTACATTATATTCAATGATATCATGTGACTTTTATTGAGTATTTTAATGAAATCAGGTTCTTTTATGTCTGGAGTATTCTTCTACTCTTTTGATAGAGAAATGGTATCAAAAAAGGAATGACCATTGACTGGATTTGAATTTTCTTACTGATCCTAGTTGGACTCTTGATTTCAGCCTCTTTTTCCTAAATATATACAAGCCATCTGTCTAAAAACCTGTCCTCAGTTTTTCTCTTGAGATTTATGTTAACATTTCTGTGGTTCCTAGGACCCATCCTTAAAACAAAAAGGACAAGATACTTTCTGCCTTATTCTTTTCATACCTTTTCAAGTTTGTATGGTTTCTAAAAGTTCATTTAAGGTGTATTTGTATCTGAAAATGCTTTCAGCTGTCTCTGATTCGGTCATCTACCACTCTTAAATGTTCTTTTAACTTTTTCTCAGTTATCTTAAGTTTCAATTTACTACATCTAACAGAAGATTATATTCTTTCCTTCTTAGAGAGAATATGTATATTACCTAAAAGATACCAACTTACACCTGCAAGTCATTTGGCACTTTGCTGGCTTAAGTCATACATAATCATGCAGACTTCTACAAGGGCCAAATGTAAAGCATTCACTCTGCAGGGATATCTCTCTTTATTGATAGTTGAGACCTTTCTCATTTAATCATTCTTTACTGTTATCTTGGATTCTTTACCTCTGAAATACCAAAAGAAAGGTCACTGAAACAAAATTTCTTAACCAAATTGGATTTGGACAAAATAGAAGCTTATTAATTGGCTGTACATTTAAACTACTTTTCCCCAGAGAGGGTTTGCCAGGTCTCCTAAGCTTAGGCTGTCTGTTGCTTTTGGTCAGCTGGGAAAGAGCAGTGTGTTCTCAGAATGGACTGAGTTACAAGAAGTTGTTGAGCAAGGAAGGGTCAGACAGAACTTGCATAGTCTTCAGGCAATTTCTGAGGCAATGTTTTTTATTCCCTTGGCTAGAATATTCAAATAAAGATTATATCCCAAAGTAAATACAACTGACTCTCTGTCCACTATTTTGGCCAATCTACATTTCCTTTCTTCATTACTGTGGATTATGAAGTAGACATCTTGAATTTATTTTCAAGACACCACTTTAATTAGCATCATATTACTGTAATATAAAGTTTGGATTTTTTAAAAATCATGCCTTTAAGAGCCTTCATTTCTTGCCTATGGGGTATACAGCTGTTACTTTGGCAATAAATAAGGACCATTTCTATTAAAAAAAAAAATCTCTGGTAGCAATTTTTGCTTTGCTGAGGTAAGCTGTTAGTCCTCTGCCTCCAAAGGGTAATTGGCTAGATTTTAAATACTGCTGTGTCTTTCTGGTTTTACAATATGTTTGATTAGCCAATAAATATAGGTTCAGTATCTTTCCAAATTAGTGTTACTATGTTTGCATTCTCCTTTACTAAGGCAAATTATTTCTTTCCTAATATTTTGATGAAAAAGTATTGTTTTTTGGAGAAAATTAAAGGAGCTAAGTAAAACTGTGGCAATTGTCCTGTTTTGTTTCCAAAAAAAGAGTAGGAGGTATCTATATACATGTGTGCGTATTTAACTGACAGTTATGATGGTCAGATAAACATTTGAACCTAACATGTTCTGTTCTCTGTATAACATTCTTTGCTTGCCCTACTCTGCTTCCCAGGAGCCAGAAATTGAGTTTGTGCTTTAGGAACTTTGAGAGAATTGAATATGTGTTTTTCTCTGCTCATTTGAAGGGGATCAATCATGTCTTCAACTTTATTTCTAGCCAGATATAACTTGTAACAGTTCCTCTCTAAATATCCAACCATGCTGATAAATACCAGTTATTGAACAGTTTGTGGGGAAACATCTATTTTTATTTCTTCCTTTATCACCTTCAAGTATGCCTTCTTTCTATCTCTTAATAATTTCTCAAGCAGATCTATAGTCTTCTTGTTCTCTCACATATAAAAAGAATCCACTACCATTTATTCCAGTGAAAATTTATAGGTTTTTTTTTTTTTTTTGAGAGAGGAAGTGCTCTCACGCCACGTGTGTGTGCGTGTGTACAGGCATGAGGTGGGGGGAGGGGCAGAGGGAAAGGCAGAGAGAGTCTCTTAAGCAGGCTCAACACCCAGTGCAGAGCCAAGGTGGGGTTGATCTCACAAACCTGAGATCATGACCTGAGCCAAAATCAAGGGTCAGAGACTTACCTGACTGAACCATCTAGGCACCTCTAGTTTTGTTTCTTCCCCATATACTGTCTCTTTCCAACATGGGCGGACAGGTGTTGGCTGGAAACCTGGGTGAGCAAGAGGATGGCCTGCGCATTCCTTCATGCTGCTAGGTGTGGCCCCTTCTCTTTCTCTTCTGGACCCACCAGAGTTGGAGCACACAGTAGGGGGTGGGGTGAACTAGTGGGAGGACTAAATAAAAGGCATGCATGAAGATATTTTTTACTTAATTGTCTTCTCATTACCAGTTCTCTTATGAGATGTGTGTGGCCTTCACAGCACCCAGTGAGGTCATCCTGTTTCAGTTTCTTGATGGGGCACTGATTACAGAATGGCCTCGTCTTCATTTCTGCCTTACCCTGTGGTACAGCTCAGAGGCTCTGGCTGCTAAGATCCCCATTTCCAGGAGGTAGGCTTCCAATTTGAAATCCCTGCAAAGCAGACCCAGTATGGCTACATTCTGTGGTAAATGTGATCTGCCAGAAATGTGAAATCCTTGCCACACCAAATATGTGGAAATGGACAGTGGCAGTTCCCACCATTGCCTCTTGCCTCTTTTCCTGCTACTTACCCAATTCCTTTTTCTATGATCCAATAGTCACTGAGCACTGAGCAATTTTGCTACATAATCAGAGATAGGATGATGTTGTCTCTTTCTTGCAACTTCGCCCAGTTTTTATGGTTCATCATTTGGCTTTGGGTGGAAGGAGCATATGCCTCCCTTCCCTTGTGGAGAGAGGAGAGGAAAAACAAATTACCCTAGACTAGTGACTCACTATGACTGATATTCTACTTCACATCCCTCATAGTCTATTTAAATAGTGTTCTGTTTAAACATGGTAGATATGGAGTGGGGATGAGATAGTGGGCTAGTTCTAACTTCTTTTGGGAAGTTTCCCAAGGATATGCCTGGAATTGTCTTTAGAATGTGCTGTTTTATTGCATCTGTGATATTAAACTTTGGGTAATTGGCCTCCATTTGGTGATAGTAGAACAAAAGCCATTCAGTATTACATGGAAATAACAGAACAACTTGTGAACCAAAAAGAAGAAAATCAAAAGAAAAGTTATAAATTAAAATATACAAACAAACTTGCAAATGATAGTAAAATAGAGATTTTTGGGGGGTAGTTTTCTTTTTAAAGGTAAAATAAAATTTTAGCATTATTTTTTACCTTGATAAGCGTTCAGGGAAATGTGACATTTTTGCCCTAATCTCTTGCCTTCTGGGAAGGAAATGAAGGATTAGTTTTGCTGGGTGTTCCTGAGCATAAAGATCCAGGGTTTCTTTGTTGTTCATCCTTCTGAGGCCCAGGCCCTCCTTGAGGTTCCTCCATCTCCTTCCAGGAAGCTCAGCACACAGCCTAGGAGGTAGTAGCCATCATCACTCATTTACTCCCTTGGCATTCCATTCTCTGAAAGATTCACTGGAGAATGGGATGTACAGAAGAGAGTGCCCAGAAACAAATCCACACATTTACAGTCCATGTATCTTCAGCAAAGGTGCTAAAAGCACACAATGGGAGAAAAGATAGTCTTTTTAATAAATGATGTTGGAAAAACTGGATATCTACATGCAGAAGGATGAAATTGAACTCACCTCACATCATATACAAAAATCGATCCCAAATGGATTAGAGACTTAAATATAAGACTTGAAGCTATAAAACTACTAGAAGATAACAGAAGGAAATAATTTCTTGATATCAGTCTGGGCAGTGATTTATTGGACATGACCCCTAAAGCACAGGCAACAAAAGCAAAATTGGACAAAGGAAGTGTATCAAAAAACAAACAAGCAAATTCTGCATAGCAAAGTAAAGAGTCAATAATGTGAAGAAACAGTCTATGGAATGGCAAAAAGTATTTGCCAACTATATGTCTAAGAAAGGGGTTAATGTCCAAAATATGTAAGGAACTCAACTCAATAGCAAGAAAACAAAACCCTGATTTAATTGGCCTGAATAGGCTTTTTTTTTTTTTTTTTTAAGAAGACATAGAAGTGGTCAATGGGCACGTGAAAAGTGTTCAACATCACTATCAGGGAAATATAAGTCAAAACCACAAGGAAATATCACCTCATACCTGTTGGGATGGGTATTATCAGAAAACCAAGTGATAGTAAAAGTTGGTGAGGATGTAGAGAAAAGGGAACCCTTTTCTCTACACACGCTGTTGGTGGGAGTGTAAGTTGTTATAGCCACATGGAAGACAGTATGGAGCTCCCTCAAAAAATTAAAAATAGAACTATTATATTATCCAGCAATCCCACTCCTTCCGTATCTGAAGGAAATGAAATTAGCATATCAAAGAGATACCTGCACCCTCATGTTCATTATAGCATTACTCACAATCACCAATCACGAAGGGATTGGAACAAACTAAATAACCTTTGACAAAAAGATGTGGTCATCCCCCTCCCCCCAACACACACACACAGTTCCTCTATCCTCCCCGTGTGACTATCCTTTTAGAAAACTCTTGCTGGCCATTCTTTAAAGGTATTTCCACTTCTCTGTACAAAAGCCTGTAGAGGGAAACTGCATTTCTGTTCTATTTGCTTAATCTCATGCAGCTAAATATCTTCTCCTCCTTCGAGGTAGTAGAACACTCACTGCTCACGGATCATGTAAGTAATGAGCTATCAAAATCTCACCACTGTTAGACAAACTTCTCTACCAACTTAGAATAGACATTCACTTTCAGTGTCAATTGTTTTTAGGCAAATCTTGATCTAGACAAAATTATATCTGAGGGAAGTAATTTCTCAAGATTTCTTTGGATCCTCTAGCTAAGGTGCCTTTATCTTAATCATTTACATACCTAACACCACACGCTGCTCTTCCTTTCTGTATAAAAAACAAAAACAAAAAAACTTAGCTAGCCATCAGGGCTTGTGGTGCACTGCCCTCCTTGGAGTAGCTTTTCTGCATTTCCAGATGCTTAGAGTTGACATCAATTTTTATTCTATTATACCTTTACCATAGAACTTTCAGTGTGTGTATGTGTGTGTGTGTGTGTGTGTGTACACAAACCTATATGAGCCTATGTTTTGAAAGCTGTGTGGATTAAAAATTTAAGGGCATAGATTTTGGAAGCAAATTGCCTCAGTTTGAATCCTGGCTCTAACATTTATCAGCTGGTGATAAATGACTGTGGTCTTGCTACTTTACTTCTCTGGGCCCCAGTTTACTCACCTGTAAAGTGAATTTGTATGGGATTTATATGAATAAAAGCACTTATATTAGTGCTTAGTGCACACGTAATACATTTTATGTGTTAGCTATTCTTTTCCAATGACCACAATATATTGTCTCTCTGTGTTATAGCAGATTACAAGCTATTAATTAAAAGGCAATGGCAATATCTATGGTATGTAGTAGACAGTGCTTGGTATAGATCAGACACCTGAAAATTGTTGGCTTCAGTTCTGTGTGAACTTTCTTTCCCTAGTCCCTGTATTCCTTGTCTTTGTGAATGGCATCCTTATTCTCTCCTATGCCCAAGTCCCAAACTGCTTTCATTCTTTGTCTATTCTTTTCCTTTATTTTCTCTTCTAATACCTGTCCTCTATCTACTTGTTCTTTCTGCTTATTCCTATCTACAGTCTTTCCTGAAGACCAAACATCTACTGTGATAGCCCATAGGTGGTTTTCTTGGTTTACTCTTGGCCCATTCTGCTGTCACCGTAAACTTTTAGACACATAAGTAAGGTCCCGGTGCTACCTTGCTTAAAATCCTCTCATGTTTTCATTGTGCTTAGCATAATACCTGTTCCTCTTATCCTTCCCTATCAGACTTTCCACACCCTAATCACTGCCTGCTTCTCCAACCTCATCTTGCTCCTTTGGCATTTTCTCTGCTCTTCCCATCTGCCCAGCTTCCTCCCACCTTACAGCCTATTCTTCGCAGAAGGAGTGCTGAAGACTTGCCCTGTTCTGTTCTGGACCAAGGTGTTGTAATTTCTCTGTGTTATAGAAGTGATGTAGTCACCCAAGTGCCTCAAGTTCTCTGTTGGTATCTTTGGCGCAAACATAAAAAATGAAGTCTTGGTTTTTGTTTTTATTTCTTAACCCGGGTACTCATTTTTTGGCATTGAAATTACAAGTTCATTAGTGACTTTGGGGTATTGAAATGACTAAATGCAACAAAAGACCAGAGCTTTGAATGACATTTGTACTCATGCAGTTGTATTGAAACCTATTTCCTGGCTTACCACTGGTTATTTTTCTTCCTATCCACTTATTTGTTGCGGAGACTTGTTGCAATTATTGTCAATGTTTATATCTACTTATTAGAGTGATTACTTTGCATTTATGTCTCAGCAGTGTGCACACTGTAACTCACAGAAAATGTTAGCTGTTAAAAACGACTGCTGGGCCCAAGTTAATTAAAAATACAGAGGAGGCTGAATCTTATTGTGGGTGTAGTATCAGGCTCTGTTTGGACAGAAGTTTTTATATATTATGAAGTGGAAAATGCAAGAAATTAAAAAAGAAGAAAAGCATTGTATCTGGATAGAGCCACATGCTGGAACCATGGTTGCTGATTTTTATACAACAAAACAGATGGTTTGTGTTTGATTATGATTCTCCTTTTAAGAAATTTATATGTCAGTAAGCTCTAGGCAGAATGTAGATTTTTGTGCCATTTCCGAATTTCCTTCTCTATAGTCCTACTCCTTACCCGCACCCACCTTTTTTTTTTTTTCCTCCTCTTGAAGGATGGTGTTAGCAGCAGCAACAGCACTTGAATTAACTTAATTTATTTTTTTATGTATTTGCAGAATGGTTCAAGGTCCATAGCAAGGTGAATGTTTTCAGACTGTGCATGCATTCTCAAACTGCAGAGATCACCCAAGGGTAAAAGTACTGATTGCTGGAAGCATTAGGATCCTCTTCTTTCTCTTCCTTTAGAAAGACAGGCAAATTGTAGGCTTGGTTATTGCAAGAAACCTGAGATCTCTCTTACTGTAAACATTTAGAGGGAATTTCAACATGTATGTTTTGGGGAGTTAAAATGTGATAACGAGCATTTCTATGCATGCTTGGATGGACTGTTAGAACTTAATCCACATTTGTGATCATCAGTTGGTGACACATTTTCTAAAAATGATAATATCATGCTTATTTTTAAAATCCTAATGTTGGGTTTTCATGGATCTAAAAAGAGTTCTTTTAATTCAAGGTAAATTAAAACTCACTCAAGTTTTTTGGAAGAAAACTATTATTCTCTTCTTTACCCTTCCCTTCTTAAAGGGAAAAAAATGAGAGAGTTATTAAGCATGACAAAGGTTGATTAAGGTTGTTACTTAATTGTATTTAACAATGTAAAGAAAAATTTCTGGATTTCCTGTTTGGGTGGTTGATAGTATTAGTAGCTGATAGTGTAGTGTTACTATTAACTGAGGTAGGGAATAGGAGGAAGAAGATGTGTACAGACCAAAACCAAGCAGGGAGTGGTTTGTAAATCATTATGTTGGAACAACCCATCAGGTATTTAGATAAATATCTAAGTAATGAGGGCGATCACTCATCCTGTTGGGGCCAGAGTTTATTTGACTCATCTAATTTGCTATATCATGGTCTTTTCCTCCCTTTCTACCCTACATTCTATAACCCATCCAAAAGTGTGCAAGAAGATGACATTACCTGGTATAAGAGAAGCTTTCTTTGGTCAAAGACTTACTCAGGAGTTATGGTCACTTATTAGAATCCCCAACATGAGTCCGGAGTTTAAAAGTCAAAGCTGGCCAACCAGGATTAATTGTTTTAGACACATTTCCACAGGATGGTAGTTGGCAAAAGAGAAACTTGCAAAAACCATTGGTTCTACTCATACAGTTTATTAATATAAGAGGATATGAAACAGTGTGGGGAAAGGATACATCTCAGCTAATACTTTCTCGCTTCTATTCCCTCATGGACTATTGTCAGGGTGAATGCTATGGTTAGGAATCCACCTGTGGTGAGCAATCATCCAGGCCTCAGAAAATTGTAAGGATAAATACATCTGTTGTATGAATTATTACCAGATAATATTTCATTAAAGAATGGAGTTTTTATGGGTTGGATGATAGTGAGAAGAGAAGCACTTTCCAGTTGCATTACTGGAGATGCTACAAGTATGACCTCAAAAATTGTGTTGGACTATTGGAAAATGCACTGTAATGGAGGGAAGGGATTGATAGGGAAATAGTGAGAGATTCATTCATTCTGTTAAAAGTGAGTAATGGGGGAAAGGAATAGAGTAGCCAGGGATACATTTTTCCAGTCTCACTGATTTGGTTCCTATTATATTTTTATTTTCTTTTGAAGTTCTATCTTAAAAATAAAGATTATGAAAAATTAATATCTCAGAGGAGGCAATAAAATGTATTTGAGACATAGACTTCTCTTTTTGATAGTATTTCTAAGCATTTCCCATAGTATTTCTAAGCATTCCCATTTATATAATAATAAAAGGTTGTTATGGTTATTGTTACTGTTTTTGATGTTTAATGGAGACAAGAATATATTTCATTTCAAAATACTTAAAAACATATATCTATCTAGATACAGAAATCCTTTATTATATGTGCACTTGAATGTTATATACATATTAAGAATCACAGCTATTTAGAACCATTAGTTTAGTACTTTGACTTTTTTCATTGATTATGCAACTTATTTTTCTAACTTATTATAGTAATATTTCACATTTTATTAATCTGTACATTTTTAACAACTGCTTTTCTAACATTTATAGAGCTAACACCAGTAAAATGCAAAATTGGAGACTCCTACTCTCTCTCATATTGGATTTTTTTTTAACACAAATATTGATGTTTGCATTTAATCAAGGTAAAAAACAAAGGTTTTAATCATTTTTATGTTTAGCTTGTACTTCAAATTCTAGACAATTTCTCATTAATGTGTTTATTACACTTAAAAGGATTCCAGTAGGATGATTTAAAAAAAACTCTATTTGATGGTTATATATATGCACATATATATTTATTTATATATATATTTAATTACAGAGATATCCTTGAACCCATAAAGCATGACAGCAAAGCAGGTCAATTTCTTAAACAACAGTATTTCATTCAGTACCTTGGTGGTTGTAATTAACGTTTCTGTTTAGTTCTAATTATAGTTTTTGTATCGCAGCCATTATGCTAATGGTGTTATTCAGTAGTATGTGAGATTGCATTCATTATCACTGGTGAATTAAACCTTTATTAAAGAAAAATTCCCGCAGGCCTCATTCTGGAGTTAAGTAATTATTCATTTGGTTTTATCCTAGCAATTAGCTTATATACTGTAGCACTCATTATTGAGTTTCTATACCTCACTGAATGAGATTAACCCACCATGGTAAATAAATGCCTAACAGCTCCCAAGCTCACAATGTGTTGCTTTTTAAGCATATTATTATGTAACAAAATAAGGAATCAGAATGCATTGAAGCAGCATTCTGGCTTCCAACAAATAATGTACTTGCTGGGAAGACTATGTTGGACATTTTGTGTTTAATTCAGCATTAAAAAAAAAAATGTAGTTGAAGCCCTCCAACGCTTAGTTCACCTTTGTGGGTGTATGTTTTCCTTTGTTTAATTTCATTCCATTACTTGCTTGCTTGTTGAATTATGTTACTATGCCCATTTGATGTTGATAAAAGCCTTTTTCAATAGCACAGACTCTAAATAGAACATCCAATTAAATCTCCATTCCAAATGTATTTGGAGAGGGTTAGATCATCCAAGTCTTTTAGCTGGATGAAATCTTGAGCCATTCATTATAAATCATTAGAATTTGTTTGATTTATATTTTAGTAAAAATATATCAAATTACTGCTCTGTTTTAACATAGCCATTCATGCCATCCAAAGTACCACCTTCTCACTGTCCTATAGAAAAATACTACCCACGTTTTCAGGTTTCCACATTCATTATCAGCTGATGTTACCTTTTGAGACAAAGTGATTCCCATTGCCTTTTCTCTTCTTGGAAACTCCGTTAGACTACTTACTCTGCCTCCTCTGTTTTTGTCTAGCCTTCACATAGTTCATAAAACACCACAAAGTAAACCATAGAATGGAGCCCTTTTGGGTCACAGCTGCCTCTTTTCAGAACCTATGGAGAATGTTGTCACCTTTCTCTTTATGCTCTCTAAGATAATCTATGTAGACTATATATTAAGGCACAACCTCAGAAATAGTAGTATAAACTTTGTTTATTATGGCCATGATGTATCTGGAAAGATTGTGTTAACAACTTCTCATAATGTAGTCATTTATGTTCTTGACTGGAAATGCCACTTATATGAAAATGAATTGAGAGATTTCAGAATTTTGTTGTTTCCACTTCTTAGTCTATCCCAAATGTATTTTTGAGAAGTTAAAAGTCTTGTAGACAGAACTTCTATCATCTTGAAATTAGTTTGCTCATTTTAGCATAACCCTCATTTCTTTAATGCCTGTTTTACAACCGGGATATTTCTTTTGGTCCTGGGTTATGGGTAAATATTTGTGAGGCAAATTACTTGTTCTGGCATTTCTGAATGCCTTTCTTCATAGTAGATAAAGATTGCATGGTAACCATGTATATTTCACACGTCAATACAGGCATTGAAGTAATTAACATTATAGCAATACTGATAATCTCTTACAGAGAATCTTATATGTTAAATGAATCAAGTATCTGGCCTGCCTCCTGTGTTCCCATCACAGCCACCTCACTTCTGCTGTGGCAAGGACAGTCCACCCTGCTAAAGACTGTGTTTCTAGAAGCATGAGTGTTTCAAGGATTTGCTCCTATAGTTTCTCCCTCTGCAGAATCAGGAAAGAGTAAAAAGGGACTGCCACTGTATACCAAGAAACAAAGTCCACCAAAAAAGCCCACTTAAGCCTCTGGCCCTACCTAACCATGCAACAATACCTACAGGAATCTCCAGCACTGTGACTAACCCCATACACCTTACACCTCAGCCCGGACCTCTGGGAGTTTAGGATGCTTCAGCCCTCTTCAGAAAATCACCTCACCATTGAGAGCTTACTTTAAAGACCTCACATTGCTTATGCTGCAGTTATAAAATCCACTCCCATCAGGAAAATAAATAAATAAAAGAATTAAGTACCAAGGAAAAAAATCTTTAAAAAATCTTTATGGATGTATCTTTTTAAAAAAAGATTTTATTTACTTATTTGACAGAGAGAGACACAGCGAGAGAGAACACAAGTAGGAGGAGTGGGAGAGGGAGAAGCAGACTTCCCACCGACTAGGGAGCCCAATGTGAAGCTCGATCCCAGGACTCTGAGATCATGACCTGAGCCAAAGGCAGAGGCTTAATAACTGAGCCACCCAGATGCCCCTTCATCTATGTATCTTCCAAGAACACTTTTTATTTTTATTTTTAATGATTTTATTTATAGATTTGACAGAGATAAAGAGATAGAGCAGGGAGAATGGCAGAGGGGCTCTGGGATCATGACCTGATCCGAAGGCAAACGCTTAACCAACTGAACCACCCAGATGGCCCTTAAGAACACTGTTTCTATTTACTTAATTATTTATTTAAAGATTTTATTTATTTATTTGAGAGAGAAAGAATGAGAGACAGACAGAGAGCACTTGAGGAAGGGAGGGTCAGAGGGAGAAACAGGCTCACTGCTAAGCAGGGAGCCTAAAATGGGACTCTATCCCAGGACTCCTGGATCATGACCTCAGCCCAAGGCAGATGATTAACCGACTGAGCCATCCAGACAGCCATTAAGATCACTTTTTAAATCACAGTGATTAAAGGTCATCCACCAATGGCATATTAACAATGCTTATGAGGGTTGAACAAAACACTTCTCCGTTTTAATAATCATAGAAAGATCATCCTTTAATATCTAAAAGTGGCCTTTAATTGCAGCTCTATTGGTGTTTGTACTTTATACATTATCTAATGTTTCTGTATGTGGGTATCATCTTGTTTCATCGGTTGCAATTTTTCCAGAAGATTTAAGCGCTATTTGAGATCAGCTTTTGGCACAATCTCATGGGCATTATCTGGGGCTCCCTGCACGTGGCTGCCTTCCTGCATCAGGTTTCCCTGTGAGGACATGATCCTGGTTCTGCCCAGAGTTTTCACTCCATCACCCCATGATAGGCCTGAGCACTGTGGCTCCCCCTGCCTGGTGTGAATGCCTACCATGCTCATTTTCACCTCATTGCTTTAGGAAAGGAAAAGAAGAAAAAGAAGCAGGGACTCCCTATAGTCATCACTTGGCTCCACCACTTAACATCAGTGTGACCTGTGAATGTTACTTTACCCATCTGTTTCCCAGGATCTTCTTCCTTAAATGGAAGTAATGAATGTCTCTCAGAGTTGCTAGTAAGATCAAATGACTTTGATAGGTAGGTGTTAAGCCATTTAGAACAGTGACTAGCATATAGCAAATTCTCCCAGATGATAGAAGCTTATAATTATATTCATCATTATTATTTAAAAATTTAAGTGACATGCCTGAAATGCCATAATTTAGGCCATGTGGCAGCATCAAGACCTGAAGCATGGCATGTACCCCTGGAGAGTGCTTTTTCCTCTATATACCATACCATTTGGGATGAACACTTAGAAAAAGTACAGTTCATCGTGTGACATTTCTACCTCATACTTCAGCTAATAGTGTCAGTGTGACCAGTAATCGACACTGAATCATTCAAATATTAATTACTCCTGTTGTACTCTAGAGAGTTTTCTATTCTTGCTGTGATAGTTTCTCTCCAGCAACACTTGTCCATATTTTGAGGCAAAGTGAAACTGCATTATTCTTCACTTCTAATTCTTGCCTCACCTGATTCTGTTGAAACTAAGACTCACCTTGATCATCATCAACAAATATATATAAACTTTTTTATTAGGAGTTTTATTAGGTTTTTTTATTAGGAGTTAGGGGACAGAGTCCCTGCACTCTAGGAGGTTACATTGTACCTGGAAAAAATAAACAGGCATATATGTTCCAAATATTCCTAGTCATCATTAACCTGTAAGTACAAATGAAATCATATTGTTATACACAAATTTCCCCTAATTGTAACCTGAACTGATTCCAAGGAGTTCCATACTTTCAAGAAATCTTACCCAGTATTTTCCTGGAAAGCCCTAGAAGGACTTAATAGACCCTCACATATATGAGCATTTGTCTTCTTTCATTCTTAACTTCCTTGAGGAAGGCTCAGGCTCTTTTATGCCATTCCTTGCTGCTGTATTCTCTATGAAATTGCACATGAGTGTGTCTCCTGGTGGTCTAAAGCTACAAAACTCAAGAGGTACCAAACATGCTGTATTGTCTGAGCCAGAACTTTGTATTTTGTACCTTAACGAGAAGACTGTCCTTCTTGCTAATTATGTATCATGACATTCTTGTGAGCTGGTACTTAGGCTTCAGGGTTTTTGGCCCGTGTATCATAATGCTCTGTAGAGAGGTCCACCAACTCTGGTTCCAGGCTGGAAAATAGATGTAGACTGTCAGAATGCAGGAGTCCTCAGGGTCTACATCCAGCAAGTTGAGTATATATGGTCTTGCACCTGCCGGTATCCAGAGTTTTCTGGCCACGAGGGCTGCTGCCCATCTCTCCTCAAAGGCTGCTGAATCTCTTACTCCCTAACCTCCAGTCACAGTGGCCTCCTCTCTGTGCTGTGAATGTGTGTCAGGCTTTCTCATGCTTCTCCGTTTATCTAAAATCATAATAATCATGGCCAATACTTACTGTACACTAATTCCATTCTTGGTACTTTTCTAAGTTACTTACAGGTATTTACTTGTCTAATTCCCAAAACAACCCCAAGAGATAAGTGTTATCATTTTTCTCATTTTAAAGATTAATAAATGGAGACATACAGCTTAAGAAATATGCCTCTGGTCACACATTTGAAGGTGCAGGGTCAGGACCTGAGCCCAGGCAATGAGATACCAGAGCCCTCCATTCTTTGATATCTCAGTAAGGGGCCCATAGCTTTCTGCATGGCTAACTTTGTCTCTCTTTAATCCTTCCATAGGATCTCTGCTATCTGGAATTATCAAGTTTACCATTTTTGTTGTGGTTGTTTCTTGTGTATGGTACTTCTTATGTTCTAGCAGATGTCCTAAATGCTTCACATAGACTAACTCACACAGTCTTCAAGCTTATTAGGAAGGTGTATTATATTTTACGGATAAGACAGTCAAAGCTTAGAAGTGTCAAGTAACTCGCTCAAGGTCAGACAGCTAATAGTTCTTGTAGCCAGGATTAAAACTCATGCAGCTGGGCTCCAGAGTCTATGCTACTAACCACGCAACTTCTACTCTTCAGTGAAGAGACGGACCTGCTTCTTTAAGGCTTCACCTTAAAGATCCCCAAGGCTTAGAACCTATGGATACTTAATATTTGCTAAAATGTTAAGTAAATGAATAAATCCGTCTTTTCATCTATCAACATCCAAAGCATAAGGTCTCATTCTGGTAATGTTTTACTTCCCTTTCCCTGATCCATCTCCTCTCACTTTCTGATGGCCTAAATTATTCCACTGTGCCCTTGGACCCGCTGGTCCCCAGCCATCCAACCCTGGCTGTCATATAAATGTGGCTCCCTCGCTAAAGATGTCAGTTCTCTGGTAGGCTTTTCAGGTATCGGCTCTTTGTTTTCTTAAGAGCCAAAAGAGTCAGAATAAGATAGGGGATTGTAATGTTTCTGACATCCCACTTTTGTTTGCAGACCATAAATCCTTCTTATAAAAGATTTTGCTTTCAGAGGTCTGTGTCATTTGACCATGCTGCTCACACTTATGTCCATTTCGCTTCTTTATATATCCTAAGTTCCCAGCACAGTGTATGGTACTCAGTAAATATCCACCTCCTGGTTATTCGCATTTCTTCCTTCTCAGCAGAGAGGGATTTATTCTTTATAGGCTCTCTTATTCATGTGCCAGTCAGCTCTTGTTAATAGGCCCCGGGGAGATAACAGTCTTCCAGTTCATCAGAAAATGCCTAAAGGTCAGTTTTGGCTCAGGTTTGGTTGAGACATGAATAAAAAGCCTCAGCAGAAAATAATCTAATCCAAAAAATAGTGGTCTAAGGTACGCACCAAGTGAACTTCATCAATTGATTTATCAAAGATACCAGGAAGGACATTCAGACCCTTTTTTCCACTTTATGAACATAGGCATATTTCACAAAAACAATGTCTTTTGATAGGGGTACAATGTATTACTGTTTATTTTCCCCTGTAATTCTTGTCATTGGAATGTGACTAATTGAAAGGAAGTGGATAGGGCAGTTCTGATGGCATAGAAGCTTCGATGAAGCCAGCTGTCTTCCCAAAGGCCAGGTTTCTGTCTTTCCTCTACTGTGAGTCTCCTCTCAACTTAAATTTTATTTAATGTAGTAAAAGGCCTTTTAAATTGTAAAAGGCTATTCAAGTGAAAGGTCACTGTTATTATACTAATAGGAATATAATTAAAGAGCAGTAGGACTCAGTACCACTGATATGAGACGGACCCGCTCAGACCCATCAGAGTGTCTGCTGGGCAGGAAGGCTCACCCTCAGTTTGCTTTTTTCCCCTCTCTGGCTTATAAGGTTTCTTGTAACTGATTTAAAGCAAAAAAAAAAAAAAAAAAAAAAAGGAAATTTCTCTTTGTGCAGCTTAGACTTAATCTAGTCTAGCAGAAGATACCTGGAATCTGACTTTTCGGACCTTTCAAGACAATTAGCAGTTTATTCTTTTTTCAGGTTAGAAAGAATGCAGTGATACCCACTTGTAGTCCCCACACTCTTCCTGCCTTTGAGTGGACTCAGAATGACTACGCTGAAATTCACACTGCGTAGTTTTACCGCTGGTCACTTAAGAGTTAGTAATGTTTTGGGGCACCTGGGTGGCTCAGTGGGTTAAGCTGCTGCCTTCGGCTCAGGTCATGATCTCAGGGTCCTGGGATCGAGTCCCGCATCGGGCTCTCTGCTCAGCAGGGAGCCTGCTTCCCCACCCCACTGCCTGCCTCTCTGTCTACTTGTGATCTCTCTCTGTCAAATAAATAAATAAAATCTTAAAATAAAAAAAAAGAGTTAGTAATGTTTTGATCACTTTCTGACTTCGTGATAAAGTCAGTTTACTCATAAATTAATCTAATTTCACATTGTAATATAAATCCTCACTCTTAGTAGAGAACCTGTGTGCCTCCTGCCATACTGGGGAGCTTAAGTAAGGAAACGGACTGATTTGGAATTTTTTTTTTTTAATGTCAAGCAAATAGGCTAATGCATCATTCCTCGTAAGAAATGTCTATGCCTCTGTTACTTCCATCTGTTACCCTGCCCTCCTCTTACTCTCATAGATGCACAGCTTGCTTCATGTTCCAGTCTGAAGTTGCTCCATTCAGTTGTGCCCCATATCCAGCCCCATCTCATTTTCTTCATGACGTTGCTCCAGTAATTCTCATATCTCTCTCTGAATCACCAGTCTTCCTCTTTTTACTGGGTATTTTCCATCAGTATACAAACAAACAAACAAAACCCAAACAAATAAAAAAACATTCTTTCTTTGTCGGTTCCTACTTTTGCAGCAAAATTTCTTGAGTTATTTATACTTACTATCTTTGATTCCTCTCCCCTTATTCTCTTTTTAATCCGTTGTCAGGCTTTCACATATAACTTCTCCCATTCCTCCACCCAAACTGTTCTTGTCAAAGCCAATCAAAACCTCCATTTTGCTAAATCCAGTTATCATCTTACTTGGTCTACCAGCAACGTTTCCAGGAGCTGGTCACTCCCTTCTCCTTGATAGACTTACTGTTGTGGTTGTTCAAAAACATCTCTTGGTTTCCCTCCTCTCTCTATTTTTTTCTTACCAGTCTCCTTTGCTGATTTGCTATCTTCTCCCTACCACATTACTGTTGCAACTCCCCAAGCCTCAGTCCTTAGTCCTCTTCCATCCTCTGTTTATACTTAACTGTCTTTGTGATCTCTTTCATTTCATGGCTTTAAATATCACATGTGTGCTAACCACTCCCAAACTTCTATATCTAGTCCTGACCCTTCTCCCAATTCTAGGCTTGTTTATGTATCCACCTAGTCAATATCTCCACTCAGAGATATTGTAATGGATTCTCTACATGTAGTATATCCAAAATAAACTCATCTTCTAGTTCAAATTGGCCTTACCTACATTCTTCCCATCTTTATTAACGATAATTGCATCTTCTCCTTGCTCTAAAGCTCTGAATTTGGGGGGACATCCTTGACTCCTCTTTCTCTCACGATCACATCTAAATTGTCAGAAAATTCTTTTGGCTGTACCTTCAATTATATGTGACTACTACTGATCTCTGGTACCAGAGCCTAGTCCACGCTTCATCTCACTTGGATAACTGCAGTACCATCTTTGCATACTTCCTCTCCCTGTCACAGTCTGTTTCCAGCACAGCAATCAGAATGAATTGTGAAAAATTTGTCAGGTTATGTCTTTACTCTGGCCAAAACTCTTCATTAGTTTCCGGACTCTGCTCAGTAAAGACCAAAACCCTTTCAAAAGCCATCAAAACCATGGTTTATCTCTCCCTCGCACCAAATACTCTGTCTCCATCTCTTACTATTTTCCTCCTCACTCCCTTCACACTGGCTGCCTTGTTTTTCTTGAACAGAGCAGCCATGCACCAACCATTTCTTCTTCCTGGAACACCTTCTATTTGCTTGGCTAACTTCCCTATCTCCTTCAAGTCTTCGTTCAAACGATACCTTCTCAATTCTGTCTACTCTGACCACTTTACTAGGCAACACCCTCTCCTGATCTCTGTACCCCTTATCCTCCTTTCCCTACTCTGTAATTCTTATTACGACTTTCCATACTTGCTTTCTTCTATCTTGCCATACTGGCTATTTTTCATTTGCTCCCTCAGAGCTGTTATGCCTGAGTTTTCGCGTCCGAGAGACCACCAAGGAGCCAACACCGATGCAATCACACGAGGGTTTATTCGACAAGCTTAAGCTTGGGCCCAAGTATACCCGATGCAGTGGAGTAGGGACTTGGACCCCAAGCTTAGTTAAGGGTATTTATGGGTTCCTGTTACTAAACAGGGTGGGGATTCCTGGAACCAAAGCAGGGTGGGGGTCTCTGGAACCAAAGCAGGGTGGCGCTTACTAAAGCAGGGTGTGGGAAAGTTCAGCCCTTGGGCACAGGGGTCTGAGATGGCTTCCAGAGCTAAGATGGCTGTACTTATGCTAAGGCTAAACCTGAGGTGAGATGGCCTTGATTTTTCTCAGCCTCCACAAGAGCCATTCTCCATCCTGCTCTGTGCCCTGGGATGATGAAATGTATGAACTGCCTCAACAGCCTTCTGGTCCTTTGGATTTCAGTTGTGTGTAATCAACAGGAGGTAGAAGCACTAGGTCAGATGGCCAAAGGGCCATGAGGCTGGGGTATTTATGTCCCCACATCCCTTCCTGCTGTGTCTCTATCCATTGACAGCTTTGCTTTACTGAAATCTGTAACTCCTGTCATATGGCCCTTTATGAGTTTTGATAACTCTGACCTTTATTTGTTTCCTCAGTCCTACTGATATAACCCCTCCCTGAAGTTGTTAGCCCTGGGATTATGTATTATCCATTGTTGGTTTCCTTAAACCTTGACCTTACATTTTTAAAGTCTTTTTTATTAAACTTTTTACTAAGAATGTCGTCTAGTTCCTATCTGAGATCCTAACTGAAAAACATACTAATATACTTATTTATCATGTTACTTATTGTCTATATCCTACAACAGTGATCTTTCTCTGTTTTGTTCACTAATGCATCCCTAAAATTTAAAGCAGTGCCCAGCACATAGAATATGCTTAGTATGTATTTTTGTTAGTATGAATATGCAAATGAATTAAGGATTATTATCATGCTTTTTCTCCTATTCTAATAATGTGGTTCTCAATACTCTTATTTAGATATTCTCCCAAATTTAAGGTCATAGGATATCAATGTTGGAAGAAATTTTTGTGGACATTTACTCTCTTAGTCAACATTCCTGAAAGGTGGTTGTCTGACCACATAGCTTGTGAGAGCACAATATTCCTGTGAAAATGTTTTCATTTTCAAACATCACTAATTATTAAATAATATGTCATTTTGTTCTCTCTCTCTGAAGCTCATGTCTTTTTCTCATAATTCAACCTTATGGAGTTACAGGGTCAAGTCTCTTACCTATCTATCCTTCCCTCTGGTACTCTTGTTAACATGTGTAGATAGCTAATATGGTGCTCTGTGTTTTTACTCTGCATGAAGGTAAGCATCCCTGGCTCTTTTTCAATATCAGTCTACAATATTCTGTGAAGCTCTCCTTTGGTCATGTTCCTCTTGTTAAAAATGCCACAAAAAGTGTAATGCATAGAATTGAATATATCATTTCAACCCAAACAGAAATAAACAAAACAGGCATCTCCTTTAATCACATTATTGTACTTTTGTTAGTGTAAACTAAACACTAATTAATTGAACATTGTTATTGTTGTTATTTTATTTAAGATTTTTTTATTTATTTGAGTGAGAGAGAGAGCACTAATGAAGAGAGGAGCAGAGGCAGAGGGAGAGAGAATCTCAAGCAGACTCTGTGCTCACTGTGGGGCTTGGTCTCACAACCCTGAGATCTTGATCTGAGCTTAACTGACTGTACCACCCAAGTGCCCCTGTTGTTATTATACCCGTTATGAGCCAAGGAAGGATTGCTCTCAGGTTGTATGATACATACCACACAATTCTTTCACTCAGGGGGCTGGCCATCTAGTAGGAGGGAGCTGGCAAAGAAACAGCAAAGGTGATACTGTGTCCTAGCTGGTAGGATAGAAATGTGCATATGACATTGTTCACAGCTACCTCAAAGGATTGATTCACGGAAGCAATGTTTGTGGTGGCCTAGGTTTTAATTCCAGTTTATTCAATATTATCAACTGGTTTACTTTTTTGAAAAGCTGATGAGCAAAACTGTATTTCAGTTGTTTCAATGTGTGCTTTTCTGTAAATGAAGTTGAGTATTCAAATATTCATTAACCACTTGTAGTTCTTCAGTTAATATCTTGGTAATTTTTTTACTCTTTCCTATTTTTAAATTGTCTTTTATTGATTCATTAGAACTCTAAGTATAACTTCTATAGACTAGCCCTTTGTTACATACCTTGCAAATATTTTCTTTTTACTATTTGTGTATCATTTGATATGCTGTATTTTCATTATTGTTCAATTCAAAAGATATTCTAATTCTTTTTTTTTATTAACGTATAATGTATTGAATCACAGGTCTGTGATTCATCAGTCTTACAGAATTCATAGCACTCACCATAGCACATACCTTCCCCAATGTCCATCACACAGTTACCCCCTCCCTCCCATCTCCCTCCACTCCAACATTCCTCAGTTTGTTTCCTTAGATTAAGAGTCTCTCTCTCTCTCTCTCTCTGTCTCTTTTTAAATTTATTTAACAGACAGAGATCACAGGTAGGCAGAGAGGCAGGCGGGGGGTGGGGGGAAGTAGGCTCCCCGTTGAACAGAGAGCCTGATGGGGGTCTTGATCCCAGGACATGGAGATCATGATCTGAGCTGAAGGCAGAGGCTTTACCCACTGAGCCACCCAGGTGCTCCATATTAAGAGTCTCTTATGGTTTGTCTCCCTCTCTGGTTTCCTCCTGTTTAATTTTTCCCTCCCGTCCCCTATGGTCCTCTGTCTTCTTTCTCAAATTCCTCATATAAGTGAGATCATATGATAATTGTCTTCCTCTGATTGACTTATTTTGCTTAGCGTAATACCCTCTAGTTCCATCCATGTCATTGCAAATGTCAAGATTTCATTTTTTGATGACTGCACAATATTCCATTGTATATGTATGTGTAAATATATATATATATACCACATCTTCTTTATCCATTCATCTGTTGATAAACATCTAGGCTCTTTCCATAGTTTGGCTATTGTGGACATTGATGCTATAAATATTGGGGTGCACATGCTCCTTCGCATCACTACATTTATATCTTTAGTGTAAATACCCTGTAGGGCAATTGCTGGGTCGTACGGTAGCTCTTTTCAAATTTTTGAGGAAACTCCACAGTTTTCCAGAATGGCTACACCAGCTTGTACTCCCACCAATATTGTAAAAGGGTTCCCCTTTCTCTGTATCCTTGCCAACACCTGTCATTTCCTGACTGGTTAATTTTAGACATTCTGACTGGTGTGAGGTGGTATCTCACTGTGGTTTTGATTTGTATTTCCCTGATGCCGAGTGATGTGGAGCACTTTTTCATGTGTCTTTTGGCCATTTGGACGTCTTCTTTGGAGAAATGTTTGTTCATGTCTTCTGCACATTTCTTGATTGGATTATTTGTTCTTTGGGTGTTGAGTTTGGTAAGTTCTTTATAGATTTTGGATATTTGTCTGATATGTCATTTACAAATATCTTCTCCCATTCTGTCAGTTGTCTTTTGGTTTTGTTGACTGTTTCCTTTGCGTATAAAAGCTTTTGATCTTGATGAAGTTCCAATAGTTCATTTTTTGGCCTTGCTTCCCTTGCCTTTGGTGATGTTTCTTGGAAGAAGTTACTGTGGCTAAGGTCAAAGAGGTTGCTGCCTGTGTTCTCCTCAAGGATTTTGATGGATTCCTGTCTCACATTGAGGTCTTTCATCCATTTTGAGTCTATTTTTGTGTGTGGTATAAGGAAATGGTCTAGTTTCATTCTTCTGCATGTGGCTGTCCAATTTTCCCAACACCATTTGTTGAAGAGACTGTCTTTTTTCCATTGGACATTCTTTCCTGCTTTGTCGAAGATTAGTTGACCATAGAGTTGAGGGCCCATTTCTGGGCTCTCTATTCTGTTCCGATGATCTATGTGTCTGTTTTTGTGCCAGTACCATACTGTCATGATGATTACAGCTTTGTAATAGAACTTGAAGTATGGGATTGTGATGCCTCCATCTTTGGATTTCTTTTTCAACATTCCTCTGGTTATTCAGGGTCTTTTCTGATCCCATATAAATTTTAGGATTTGTTCCATTTCTTTGAAAAAAGTTAATGGTATTTTGATAGGGATTGCATTAAATGTGTAGATTGTTCTAGGTAACATAGACATTTTCACAATATTTGTTCTTCTAATCCATGTACATGGAACGTTTTTCCATTTCTTTGTGTCTTCCTCAGTTTCTTTCATGAATACTCTAGTATTGAGAGTATTATATGGATCTTGTTCTTTCTTTTATTAATGTATTGTATCACATTGATTTGTGGGTGTTGAACCAACCTTGCAGCCCAGGAATAAATCCCACTTGGTCATGATGAATAATCACTTTAATGTATTGTTGGATCCTATTCGCTAGTATTTTGGTGAGAATTTTTGCATCCATGTTCATCAGGGATATTGGTCTGTAATTCTTTTTGATGGCGTCTTTTTCTGCTTTAGGGATGAAGGTCATGCTGGCTTCATAAAATGAGTTTGGAAGTTTTCCTTCCATTTCTATTTTTTGGAAAAATTTCAGGAGAATAGATATTAATTCTTCTTTAAAAGTTTGGTAGAATTCCCCCGGGAGCCATCTGGCTCAGGGCTTTTGTTTGTTGGGGGATTTTTGAAGACTTTTTAATCTCCTTACTGGTAATGGGTCTGTTCAGGTTTTCCATTTCTTCCTGGTTCAGTTTTGATAGCTTATTTGTCTCTAGGAATCCATCCATTTCTTCCAGATTGTCAAATTTGCTTGCATATAGTTGCTCATAATATGTTCTTATAATTGTTTGTATTTTTTTTTGGTGTTGGTTGTGATCTCTCCTCTTTCATTCATGATTTTATTAATTTGGGTCCTTTCTCTTTTCCTTTTGATAAGTCTGGCCAGGGGTTTATCAATCTTATTAGTTCTTTCAAAGAACCAGCTCCTAGTTTCATTGATCTGTTCTATTGTTCTTTGGATTTCTATTTCATTGATTTCTGCTCTGACCTTTATTGTTTCTCTTCTCCTGCTGTGTTTAAGCTTTCTTTGCTGTTCTTTCTCCAGGTCCTTTAAGTGTAGAGTTAGGTTGTGTATTTGAGACCTTTCTTGTTTCTTGAGAAAGGCATGTATTGGTATATCCTTTCCTTTCAGGACCACCTATGCTGTATCCCAAAGATTTTGAACAGTTGTATTTTCATTTTCATTTGTTTCCATGAATTTTAATATCCTGGTTGACCCATTCATTCTTTAGTAGGATCCTCTGAAGCCTCCATGTATTTTGAGTTCTTTCCAAATTTCCTCTTGTGGTTGAGTTCTATATTCAAAGCATTGTGGTCTGAAAATATGCAGGGAATGATCCCATTCTTTTGGTACCATTTGAGACCTGATTTGTGATCTAGGATGTGATCTATTCTGGAGAATAGAGAAGAATGTGTATTTAGAGAAGAATGTGTATTTTGTTGCTTTGGATTGGAGTGTTTTGAATATATCTAAAATGTCCATCTGGTCCAGTGTGTCAATTAAAGCCTTTATTTCCTTGTTGATCTTTTGCTTAGATTATCTGTATATTTCAGAGAGGGGGGGTTAAAGTCCCCCTACTATTATTGTATTATTGTCGATGTGTTTCTTTGATTTTGTTATTAATTGGTTTATGTAGTTGGCTGCTCTCATGTTAGGGGCATAGATATTTAAAACTTTTAGATCTTCTTGTAGGACAGAACTTTTAAGTATGATATAGTGTCCTTCCTCATTTCTTATAGTTTTTGGCTTAAAATCTAATTTATCTGATGTAAGGATTGCCACCTCAGCTTTCTTTTGATGTCCATTAGCATAGTAAATTGTTTTCCACCCCCTCACTTTAAATCTGGAGGTGTCTTTGGGTCTAACATAAGTTTCTTGCTTACAGCATATTGATGGGTCCTGCTTTTTTATCCATTCAGATACCTTGTGTCTTTTGATTGGGGCATTTAGCCCATTTACATTCAGGTAACTATTGAAGGATATAAATTTAGTGCCATTGTATTGCCTGTAAGGTGGCTGTGACTGTATAATATCTCTGTTCCTTTCTGGTCTGTTATACTTAGGTTCTCTCTTTGCTTAGAGGACCACTTTCAATATTTCCTGTTTAGCTGGTTTGGTATTTGCAAATTCTTTTAGTTTTTGTTTGTCCTGGAAGCTTTTTACCTCTCCTTCTATTTTCTTTTTTTTTTCTTTTAAGATTTTATTTATTTATTTGACTGATAGAGATCACAAGTAGGCAGAGGCAGGCAGAGAGAGAAAAGGGGAAGCAGGCTCCCTGCTGAGCAGAGAGCCGGATGTGGGGCTCGATCCCAGGACCCCGGGATCATGACCTGAGTCAGAGGCAGAGGCTTTAACCCACTGAGCCACCTAGGTGCCCCTCTCTCCTTCTATTTTCAGTGACAGCCTAGCTGGATATAGTATTCTTGGTTGCATATTTTTCTCATTTTGTGCTCTGAATATATCATGCCAGTCCTTTGGCCTGCCAGCTCTCTGTGGATAGGTCTGCTGCCCATCTAATATTTCTACCATTGTAGGTTACAGACCTCTTGTCCCAAGGTGCTTTCAGGATTTTCTCTTTGTCACTGAGACTTGTAAGTTTTACTATTAGGTGATGGGGTATGGACCCATTTTTATTGATTTTGAGGGCATTCTCTGTGCCTCCTGGATTTTGATGCTTGTTTCTCTTTGCCAAATTAGGGAAATTATCTGCTATATTTTGCTCCAAAATACCATCTACCCCTCTCTCTCTTTTTTCTTCTTCTGGGATCCTGATTATTCTAATATTGTTTCATCTTCTGATATCACTTATCTCTCGAATTCTCTCCTTGTGGTCCAGTAGTAGTTTGTCTCTCTTTTTCTCAGCTTCTTTATTCTCCATCATTTGGTCTTCTGTATAGCTAATTCTCTCTTCTGCCTCATTTATTCTAAGAGCCTCCATTTTTTATTGTACCTCATTAATATCTTTTTTTAAATTTCAACATGGTTAGATTTTAGTTCTTTTATTTCTCCAGAAAGGGATTCTCTGGTATCTTCTATGCCTTATTCAAGCCCAGCTGGTATCTTTATAATCATCATTCAGAACTCTAATTCTGACATCTTACTAATGTCTGTTTTGATTAGGTCCCTAGCAGTCAATACTGCCTCTTGGTTTGTTGTTGTTGTTTTTGTTTTGAGATGAATTTTTCTGCCTTGTCATTTGTCCAGAGAAGAATAGATGAATGAGAGAACAAAATGCTAAAAGGGTAACAATGACCCCAGAAAAATATTCACTAACCACATCAGAAGAGACCCAAAACCAGGGTGAGAAGAAAGGGAAAAAAAAATATGATTAGGCTGAATAGAACAGAGCCATACACTTGATTTTGGGTGTATTTTGGGTGTATTTGGTGTATTCATATATATACATATATGAATATATGAGTATATATATATATATGAATATATATATATAGTTATTGATAAGATGTTGGTTAAAATAGGAATAAGGAAAAATTCAAAAGAAAAATAGAAAAAGAAAAGAAAGAAAACTTAAAAAATGTAATTTCAAAAGACTAAAAAATCATGGGGAAAAAGCCATGAATTCTATGTGCTGTATTCACCTAGCACTGATGATTTGCAGTTCTTATTGATCTGTAACCTTGGTCTTGGCTGGATGTTCTTGCTTATCTTCTGGGGGAGGGGCCTATTGTAGTGAGTCTCAAATGTCCTTTATCTCAAATTCTGCCCGAGGCAGAATTACACCACACTGCAAGGGCAGGCACCCCTAATCTTTCTGACCCTCCAGGGTCCAGAGACCATACTGACCCAGTAAGGATTCCATTCTCCCCCACTTAGCCACTGGAGCAATGTCCCTCCACAGAGCAGACTTTTAAAAGTTCTGATTTTGTGCTCTGCTTCTCTCTCATTTGCTGACAGCCAACTGATGGGGGCTCCCAACCCCCTCAGTCTATCTTTCTGTATATTGCCTTGAATTCACTTCTTTGCGTGTCTTACCTTCCAGAAAGTGGTCACTTTTCTCTTCATAGAATTGCTGCTATTGGGGCGCCTAGGTGGCTCAGTGGGTTAAAGCCTCTGCTTTTGGTTCAGGTCATGATCTCAGGGTCCTGGGATCAAGCCCCGTGCCGGGCTCTCTGCTCAGCAGGGAGCCTGCTTCCCTTCCTCTCTCTCTCTGCCTGCCTCTCTGCCTACTTGTGATCTCTGTCAAATAAATAAAATCTTTAAAAAAAAAAAGCTTTAAAAAAGAAAAGAATTGTTGCTATTCTTCCCTTCAATCTCTTGTTGAGTCTGTAGGTGTTCAGAATGGTTTGATAATTATCTAGCTGAATTCCTTGGACCAGATAAAATTTAGGTATCCTACTCCTCCTCCATCTTGCTCCTCCCTCTCTAACATTCCAATTTCTATTGAGATCTATCTGTCAATAGTTCATTTACCTGTTTTACTGATGGGTCTTTTGGAAGTACATTGTTTAATTCCCAAACATTTGTGGATTTACTGGTTATATTTTTAAAAAAAAATATTGATTTCTAGCTTAATTTCACTGTGGTCAGAAAATATCCTTTGAATTATTTTATCACTTTAACATGTGTTGATATTTGCCTTATGGCCTAGAATGGTCACTTTTGGTAAATGTGCTATGCAAAATTTTAAAAGAATGTGTATTTTAGACCAAATTTGTTAATTATGTTAATTGTGTTTTTTAGATCTTCCATAGTCTTACCAATGTTTTTTATAAATATTCTATTGATTATTGAGGTAGATATTTTTTAATCTTATTTTTAATCTTATGGTTATGGATTTGTCTGTTTCTCTTTGGGTTTTGTCAATATTTTTACTTTATATATCTTAGTAATAGCAAATAAATTTTGAAGTGTACCATACTATGGATTGATACTTTTTATCATTATGAATTTTTTCACCATATCTCTGTCATGCTCCTTGCCTAAAATTTATTTTGTTTCATATTATTGTAATTACAATATACAAATTATTAAAAAAATTATTGTAATTACAGTATTTACAGATGTACCTTTTATTTTTGTTTATTGCTGAAAGTCATATCTCTTTCCATGTATTTTCTTTTAAGCTTTGCATGTCTTGATATTTACAAGGTGGCTTTTGGACATGGTTTGAAATTTGGTTTTGTTTTTATCCAGTCTGGCAATCTTGGTTAGCTGCATGATTTATGCTATTTCTATTTCATATATCTTGCCATATGTTTGTATCTTAATCTCCCTTCTCATTACTCATCTTCTGTCTGTTCCACTTGTTCTACATTCATTTTTATCTCTATCTTGAATCATTTGTGATTGTTTTTACTTTTTTTCAGTTTTATTCTCTGTCCTTTGTTAGTTATACTGTGTTTTCCATTTTCTCTCTTGTTATTTTAGAGATTAAAACATGAATATTATCTTGTTAATGTTTAATGTCAATTGACTCTTTCAACACTTCTCAGAGTGTAATGTGTTAGAACACTTCTGATCTGTCTTGTGGTCTAGAGTGGCAATTTTTTAAATTCTAAAATCCTCATTTAACATTTTTATACAGTCAATATTCATTTTCTGTGTGTGTGTTTTTATTTTTTTATTTTTTTATTTTTTACATCTTGGTTTTGTCCTTTAGAAAATTCATTATCTATGGTTAGCTATGATTTTCTTTGAATTTTTATTGTGTGGGTTTCCTGGTGCTTCCTGAATTTCTGGTTTGATTTTTTTCATAACTTTTGGAAAATTTATTAATTTCATCTCATTCTCTCTCTTCTTTTCTTCTGAGCTTCATGACATATGTGCTACATGGCTGCATTTTCCCCAAATGACCCTACATACTTTTCTGGGAATTTTTTTTTTTTTTTTTTACTTGTTTTGGTGTTTGGGCACATAGTTTCTTGATACAGACACACACACACACACCCATACCTCTATGTATGTTTCTGATTTAGCTCTAGTGATTAATACACTCTTATTTGGGAGTAGACTGAAATAATCTTATATTAATAAGAGCCTCCAGCTCTCTGATATCAACCACTTGCATCCCTTTCTATGCTGGAAATCTCTTTATATTAATTATGTCTCAGTATAATACAGTAATGTTTCTGTCACTTCCAGTTCATAAACCACCTCATTCTGGTTTGGTAAGACACTGACTGACTAATTTTATACTTTCAATCACAGAAACTAAGACCTTGCTTTTCTTGCAGAGAGTTTTGATAATGGCTCCAGTGGCTTGCAATGTATTCTCACTTCTCCATTCATTTTTCTGGGTAGTTACAATCCTCATGTTGGGCAGGAGTCTGGCTAGGGAAAACAGTGATATCCTTATTTGTTTGCCTGTGTCAGGTTTGGTCTGTGTGTCTGCTGTTCTAACTTACTGTATATAGACTCATTATCTATGGTGAGAGCTTCAAAAGGACTCAATACAGAAGGGCTCACACCCAAGTAGTCCACATAGGCATTGATGGCCCTTTCCTAGGCTAGACTATACTTTCTGAATATCTCTCAATTGTTAGTGTCTTAATATATTCCTCTAATGCTCAACTCCATGGTCATGATTAGTTTGAAGGTTTGGGACGAAACCAGGTAACATATCCATCCTGCCCCCTCATTTCCTGAATCTGTCTGTGTGTCTTGATCTCAAGTAAACTGAGGATATAAGAAGGCAGCCTTTCTTTTGCCCTTGGCAGTTCTCTACCTAGTAGCTTTTCATCTTTCCTCATTGTTCTTACCTTTGCTCCAGTAGTATAGAGGCAGGTTGGGCATGCTTCTGATTGAACTGGTGTATGTATTGAACTGGTGTATTTCTGATGAGCCCTGGGTTTTATATGAAACTGATGAATTGTTGAACACTACATCAAAAACTAATAATGTACTGTATGTTGGCTAACTGAATGTAATAATAAAAAATAAACTAGCAGAAATGGCAACAATAACAAAAAAAATAGTGCCTAATAGGTGGCCAACTAGGAATCAAAAAGCCAGTTTCCCCTTCTTGAAGGGACCTCCATTATTTACAACCAGTTCTTCAGAATCTTTCTCATTTAACTTTGGGGAGGTTCCCACAAGGAGGTAAAGAGAGGGAAAATTTTTCCTTCAGTAGCCTTCCCTCAAAGCACCTTCTTTTTCCCTGTGGTGCTGGCAGTTGTAACATGAAGTGAGCATTGAGGAGAATTAGAGCTGGTTCCACAGCATACATCTCTGAGCAAGCCTCAACAGCTTGTAGCTTTCTAGACTTAGAATGCAGTACATCAGCTTCTTGTTTCTACTCATTTGTGAATCTTATTTTCCAATTTTGCCCTTTGGCTCTTAATAGGATCCCATTATATACAGAAACACCATATTTTTAGTGACTATGTCACAAGAGTTTATATGGAGCTTGAAGACCAATTAAAAGCTTGTTTATTACCTTTATAAACTGTGCTTGTCAAACTACTTATTTCACACCTTTTGTTAGGTAATTGATTGAAAAATCAAATGTAGGGCATCTGGATGGCTTAGTCAGTTAAGCATCTGCCTTCAGGTCAGGTCGTGATCCCGGGGTCCTGGGATGGAGCCCTGCATTGGGCACCCAGCTCAGCTGGGAGTCTGTTTCTCCATCTCCCTCTGTCCCTCCCACTCCACCCTGGCTTGTGCTCTCTCTCTCTCTCCCTCATTCTCTCTCAAATAAATAAGTAAAATCTTAAAAAATAAAATAAAAAAATCACATGTGAAACTATTTCTTCATTGAATGTTATTCTTATTTATATCAAATGGAATATAGAAAAGTGCATAAAAATTAGCATTCAAATATCTTTTCTCCTTTTTCTTAAATGTCATCTTTAATATGTTGTTAATTGTCATATTAATGGTTTGGGTACTTACATAGGCTGGTTAGTATCACAGATATTATGAAATGGGGGAAGGACAAAAACAAAATAATAATGTCATGGTTTTCTTCTATCTGTATCTATATTACACCCTACATCTAGACTTCATAACAATTCCTATTTAACATTATATTATGAAGTTTACTTGTCAACTACTAAGAAGTTGGGGGAGGACTTGGACCTGACATATCCAAAATGGTAACCAGTTAGTTAAAAATTTAAAAAAACTAAAAATTCAGTACCTTAGTCACACTAACTGCATTTCAAGTACACAATAGCTACATGATGCTAATGGCTACCATAATAGATAATAGCACAGATAATAGACCATTTGCATCATCTCAGGCAGTTCTGTTAAGTAGCTCTGGTCATGTAGAACTGAAACCTACAGACAATGTAGATCTCCCAAGTCAGGCAAAGCAATCTCAAAAGGTTCCAACAAAAACAATCATTGGAAGTACAATTAGGTAAGTAAAGTTTGTATGAGAAAAACCCAGTGGTTTGCCATAGGTAAGCAAGGTATACTGTCTTAGGATATGATAGCAGGCAATAATCAGGGAAATCAGACAAATTTGGCAAGAGAGAATCTAGGGGCTGGGCATCTAGTCTAGAAAGCTTTTAGATGAAGACTGAGGTTTATTCATGAGGACCTTGTCTAGAATCCATTTAGTAGAATTAGATTATAATCTCAGAATAAGGCTGATTTAACAATTAAACAGCCCCTGATTAAGAATATGAGACAGAGCAGAATGTTAACGTGGGGTTAAGTGTCTTTTCTGTGGGATGGTAGGTGATGAAAGTCTGAGACCAACAGTTCATTATAATTAGCTGAATAGCACTATTACATATATAATAAAAGAGCAAAAAGATGAATACCACAAGGCTTTATAATTCTACTTTTGTGCCCAATGTAGAAAGAAATGTGCAGTGTATTCTAATTTCTTATCTGAAGAGCTACTCTTTTGAGACTCAAATTTTCTTTCGAAGTAGCATAGTTAGGAACTTTTCAAAAAGGTTCATACTTCTTGGGTCTACTAGTGTTATTGTCATGTTTTACTTATGAACTTTTTTTTTTTTTTTAAAGCTAAGTCTACGTTATTTCTCCCAAAATGCTGAACATCTGGCATGACAATTGCAATCATTCTTTTATATTAATTATGATTTTAATTTTGATTCTCAGCCATCATATTTTGAAATGCCATATTTACTTTAAGTTACCTAATTAATATGTTATAGCCATCTTATAAAAAATGAGTTCATTTTAAAGGGAAACAAAATAAAAACCCATATGCTTAGTATTTAGATAGTAGTTACAATAATGCACTATTTAGGGACTTGTAATTTAGCCATCATGATTTCATAACCAATTGTTCCCCAGCCCTCAGGGATTAAGAATATGGTTTCCATGGTAATTTTGGATTCTAAAAATGCTCATCTTTGCCCTAAATGGGTAGTAAATAGTTCGAATAGAAAATGGCCTGTCTGTTAGCTAGGATTATACTTTAGTGTTCTAAGAAGGAGAAATACACACCTATTTAAAAATAGACTAGTTTCAGGGCACCCTAATAGGTTCCAAGTCTGTAAAATCACAACCCCATGATTGCTAGTGTTAACAAAAGCTTGTTCTTTAATTACCTATATTGCATTCAGCTTCTGTTTCCTTCCAAAACCCAATTATGGCTAATAGCAGGGGTAAGGTGTATTCCTGTTGTTTATGGCAATTAATTTTAAAGTGCTTTTTTAAATTTTCATTTGTCTTCATGACTTAATGAGTCAGGTTCAGATTTTCATTGGACACCTCCAGTTTAGTAGTCTTTACCTTGCCTGCATACATAAATAGAATTTTTATGTAATGTGAATGTCTTTATTATTTTCCTTAACCAAATGCTGTTCTCTAAATGATTGTTCTCATGCTATTTTTCTAAGTTCTTATTAGCAGGTTTTTAAATGTGGCATTTCCAACTCCTGACACCAAAGGGATATTTTGAAATTTGTAGAAAAGAGATGGAGAACTTTTATTTATCCCTTCCTCCTACAAATCCATTTTGTCCCAGTGTGTCGTACATTGCCCAATCATTCTCTGCAGCTCAAATTCATATGTTCTCCTGCAGAGACTAGCAGTCTGCCTTCTAGAGTTGAGTCCAGAATAATTCAGCAGTCTAATTTCTGATTTAATTTTGCTGCTGTCCAACTGTGGTATAAACCCAGCTCTAAGAATTGAATGTAATTTGTGGCACTTTGCCTCACTTGAAAATACTTGTCTCTATTCCTCATGCACACCAGAGTCATTGTTTCCATGATAACTAATGAGTTTTAGTGGAAAATGGAGAAAAAGACACATGGAAGATAAACAAGAAAATAAAAGAAATTCAAACAGTAGGAAACAGTTCTGTTGTTTTATTGAAAATTAACTTCAGTGTACTGCCTGTAGGTGGTAGGTGCTGTTTTGGAGATGGAAAGAGATGAGTAGTTTTTCATCTATCCCTCTAATGTTCCTTCTTTTCTTTCCCCTGTCTTTAGAGTAGTCAATTAAACACATGGGCAGTGAGACAACAGACTGGCCTGTCATTCTGTACTGTTGTTTGTCATTATTTTGGCTGAGTTATTTTCTTTCAGAAGAAGTGTCATTATTCTGATTACGGTCTATTCCTGAAAAAGACCCTTCCCCTGCATTAGCTAGGCAGCCTGTGAGAACATTTTCACTCAATATTCACTGATCTCAGCTATGCTGGTGTCACTTTAGCTGTTGTTAGAAATGCAGAATCTCAAGCTCCATCCCAGCCCTACTAATCATGATGTGCATGTGGGTAACACATGTAACAGAACATTAACAAGATCTCCAAAGAATTCATAGATGACTTAATAAATATTACATATCTCTTAGGCACAATTTATCTAGAGAGGTACAAAGTATATATTAATAGATAAAGTCTGTAAAAGCAACTGATTTTTACAGTGTGGGATCTTTCTCATTTTCTAATACTTTAAAAAGAAGGTTCTTGAGGGATACAAGCATGCTTCTCAACAGTTCTCAAGCTTCTATTCCTTCCCTTAGGAAGGAATAAATTTGAGTTTAGATTTGAGTTTCTCCAAGTATTTCTAAGGGAACTCATATTTATCTTCATCCACACCACAGCCATTTGACCATTTTTATTCTGGGCATGTGGTTTCTCCAGTATATCATCAGTATTTAGTCATTCATCACTTTTTTTCTTTGACAATGTAATAAGCAGCCTTATAGGATGATATAAGACATTTCCATTGGGATGAATCTAAGTTTTGATAAAATTCAGTCTTTCTTTTCCTTTTTTTTTTTTTTAAGACCTTTTAAAAAATTATTTATTTGACAGAGAGAAAGCAAGAGACAGAGCAGGAGTGGAGGGGGACAGAGAATAAGAAGTAGGCCCCCCACTGAGCAAGGAGCCAGATGCTGCTGCATGCTTGATCCCAGGACTCTGGGATCATGACCTGAGCCTAGGGCAGATGCTTAACCAACTGTGTCACACAGGCACCCCTAAAATTCAGTCCTTTTAATGGAAATTTCCTCTCTTAAAAATGATCCACAAGGCCAAGGATAGCCTCAAGATGGATATGTGTAAGTTGTCCCTTCAGTTTTATTGATTTCATATTGCCATTTATAAGAAGCTTGCCACACTAGAATCTTTCTTCTTTTTTTCCAATCAATTACAAAATTGGAAATGAAATCAAAGGTGTTATATTTTCTTCATGTTTCTTTTTCTTGGCATTTTCTAACCTAGGCTGATGTAAAATGGAAAAAAAAAAGACATGTTCATAAACAATTTTTTCTTTTTTTTTTCCTTATAAAGGAGATACAATTTTTAAAAAAAGATTTTATTTATTTATTTGACAGACAGAGATCACACGTAGGCGGAGAGGCAGGCAGAGAGAGAGGGGGAAAAGCAGGCTCCCCACTGAGCAGAGACCCTGATGCGGGACTTGATCTCAGGACCCTGGGATCATGACCTGAGCCGAAGGCAGCGGCTTAACCCACTGAGCTACCCAGGCGCCCCAAGGAGATACAATTCTTGATGTCATAACATAGTAAAAGTGCTCATTAGATGTTACCTTATCATCAACAGTAGCATTCCATGTAAACCTTTACCTGTTTGGAGTGAAGCACTACTTTATTAACATATTTTGACATTGATCTTTTTTTTTTTTTTTTAAACAGAGTTAATTTTCAAAGTAGTATAATGGTAGTACGCCGAGGGGTGTAGCAGGAATTTTGAAAATCATATTTGATTATTTTTTAATGAAATAAAGATTTTCTGATGACTATCAGTATATTTTGGCCTATTTGGCAATGGTGAGTATTAAATGCTTTACAGGGACTCCTGAGTGGCTCAGTTGGTTAAGTGTCTGCCTTCAGCTCAGGTCGTGATATCATGTCCTGGGATTGAGCCCAGGAATCATGATCCCTGCTCAGTGGGGAGCTTGCTTCTCCCTCTCACCTGACTTGGCTCATGTGCTCTCTCTCTCTTTCTCTAAAATAATAATAATAAATAAAATAAAATGCATTACAGCTTTCTGTATCCGCTAGTTTAATTTTTACACTCCATCATTTGATCTTACTTCCCTTCTTCCTTCCTTCCTTCTATTTTCCACTTTCTTCCTTCTTTTATTATATTGCTATTGATCCTCTTAGATGACATGCTATCTGGTACCAAAAAATGTTATCTTTGATCCCAGAGATCTTTTTTTTTTTTTTAAGATTTTATTTATTTATTTGACAGGCAGAGATCACAAGTAGGCAGAGAGGCAGGCAGACAGAGAGGAGGAAGCAGGCTCCCCGCTGAGTAGAGAGCCAGATGGGGCTTGATCCCAGACCCTGGGACCATGACCTGAGCCGAAGGCAGAGGCTTTAACCCACTGAGCCACCAGGCACCCCAATCCCGGAGATCTTTTTAACCTGAGGAAATACAATTATATTACATGGGGTAATTCAAACATTTATTTGGTAATCTAAAGTAGACATTTTATACAGATAAAAAAATGCTTTGTGTGTGTGCAGTCATTTCTAAAACCTTGAAACTAAGTTAAAATTAAATTGTGAAATTAGGAGAGAAAATGGGAAGACATTAATTTGATTTTATGAGTACTTCTTCATAGTTTTCTTTTCAGTTAATCCAACACCCAGCATTTACTGAGTACCTACTAAGTGCCAGGCATTGGCCTGATGGAAGTAAATGACTGAGAATGCTCTATCAGACTTTAAGGGGATATGGTATGATAAATAATCTCAACACAGAGCATTCTTTGCTTTCATTCTGGGTCTGTTTTATCCCATTGAAGGAAGAGAATGAACAGTTGTTTTACATTAATCTTGAATATTTGATCATATGATAGTCATTAGAATAGGGAGTTTAATTTCTTGAACTATTTAGATCTTTTGTTTCAGTATAGCCAGAGCTGCTCTATGAAACATATAAAAATATTTTCAAGACATCAGGCAGGGATTCACACTCCCACTGCACTATAATCTAGTGGTGCTGGAAGTGAAGTAACAATAACAGAAACCCTCTATCCAGCTTTATTATCATGACTTATGTTAGCCATTTACTTGACTGGATGGCTGTTTAGGGCACCCAAACAATAAACTATTTAATCTGTGGTAAAGCATAATCCCAAACCTAGTACTTTGTGGAGGACCATGGAAACCAGTTTTTATAGGTTGAATTTGATTATTTGAAACCTATAAATCAGTTACTAAATTTCTCTATTCCCAGCCACTTGTAGAAAAGAATTTGCACCAAAAACATTAAATTATGAATTAGCTTTCAAAATGTTTGACATCAAACTAATTTGTCTGTAAGAACATTGGATAAAATAATTTTAATTTCTCTTTTCTAACATTTCTGTAAGAAAATTACCTTCTAAATTATTTTTCTCTCTTGCAAACTAGAAATTAACAAATTAAAATTTACCACACAGCAGGGTTACTTAATTTTAAAAGATTGGCATTTAAGAAAAGCCAAAAGACACTAAAATTAGAGAATAATTTTATACTCTAGTATTTAAATGCTCTCAATATTTTCATTGATTTCCCATTGCCTTTCATTAATCTTGGCCCCTAAATTTACTCATTGGATATATATGTTAATAAATTTTAGATAAGAGGTTTTGTCATCTCTTTTCCTGAATTTATTTTGTTTATGTATTCAAATTTACTTACTAAACATAATAAACTGTTTACTGCTTAGGGAAGTTTCTTTTACATTCTTTGTTGGTTTTATTTTAGTCTTATGAAATCACATTATTTCTCAGATGGCCAGGATAATTTAAGTGATTAACCACAATGCCTGAACAGTTAAGCACTTTCAAGCACAAAATTAAACATTTTCCAATACTCCATTTTTGTTTTCCCAATGAGATTTTTAGTCTTCTGTGGTACTTACAACATTTGAATTTTGTATTAGTTGTTTGTGTAACATCAGTCCTCTATGCTATTTTACATTTCTTTATGTTATGTTCATCTTTGTACTCCTTCCCTTCCTCTCCCTGGGATGGCCCATGCTGATGTGCATGTGAGATCACTTAATTTACATTTCCTGAACCAACTAACTTAACTTGGATTTATAAGGAAAGGGAAATAAAGTGCCAAGTCAAAATGAATTTCTGATTTTTCATTCTTCCTCTTAACATACATGCAAGAATTTCTCTTAGTTATTAAAGAGAAGCATGATTACAATAGGAAACGTTAAAGTTATAGAAAAAGGTAGAATTTGAAAATTTATTCCTAGCTCAATTTCTAAAAAAACAGTATTAGCATCATGGTACTCTTTTTCCATAAATTTCTGTTACACAATTTTGATAACACTTTTGTATTTTTTTTCCTTCAGCCAGCCAAACTCTGATACATGTTTTGTTTTGTTTTGTTTTTCTTTTATCAAGCTAATAGCAAAAAACAGGTAATGTTTTCCATGGCCTTGTTTTTGGTTTCTTCAGATTTGTTATAAACTTAAAAAATCAATGATGTTGAGGTGAATGAGCCTTTGCTAAAGTCTGTTCTGGAAATAACATATGTGAAGAGAGCAGCACACTGTTCAGTTTAGCCTTTCTATTGCAGGGCACATTTATATCATCCTGCCTTTTTTCTTTTAACAATAGTGACCAGAGTAACTAACAGCAGGCTGGAGAAGATAATCACAGAAGAGCTTTTCAAGGCCAGTGTATATCCATTCGATGCTGTACTTCTTTTCTAGAAAGTCCTAATTATAATGCAATCCAAGAGCAGAGAAAGCTTCTCAGTGTTTTGTGGTAACCAGTTATAACCAAGTGAGATAGGGAAGAATTGTATCAATTCTAAGGGGAAGAAAACTGATTGGTATTCTTTTTATTGCGGCACAGAGAAAAAATTAGAATCAGACAAATCTGAGTTTGCAACCAGAGCTACCTCATTTAGAGTTGCGTTACATTCTGTAAATTTGACCCTACTGAGCCTTTTAAAAATCTTTAAATAGAAATAACAACAAAACAGCCACAAAAATATAAGATCTTTGTGATTGATGAGATCTCCTGTATGGCAATTCCTAGGGTGCTGTTGGCTCATAGGAAACGTTAACTATTATTCCGCTTCTTTACTTTTTTTTTTAAACTCATAGCTTTAATAAAACTATAATCATTTACTCATTGAGACATTCAACAAATATTTATCAAATCCAAATCTGAATTTGGCATTAAACATACAAAGTAGAGGAAGATGGGTGCGGTCTCTATTTTCTTATCAACTCGGCATTGTAACTTGAAGATGGCTGTGAAGAGGACTCTAGGACAACAGGACCATGCATTTCTTAGTCTAAATATTTGAGTAATTTCATAATTCTCTTATACATACACACATACATAAAATTAAGGAATGGCTTTATTGGGATGTAATTTACATACCATAAAGTTCATCTTTTTAATTTTTTTTATTTAAATTCAATTAATCAACATATAGGACATCATTGGTTTTAGATGTAGAGTTCAGCAATTCTCCAGTTGCATATACACACAGGGCTCATCCCATCATGTGCCCTCCTTAATGCCGATCACGCAGGTACCCCATCCCTCCACTGACCTCCCCTCCAGCAACCCTCAGTTTCTTTCCCATAGTTAAAAGTCTCTCATGGTTTGTTTCCTTTTCTGATTTCTTCCCATTCCATTTTCCCCTCCCTTCCCCTATGATCCTCTGTGTTGTTTCTTATATTCCTCATATGAATGAAACCATATGATAATTGTCTTTCTCTGATTGACTTATTTCACTCAGCATAATACACTACAGTTCCAGCCATGTTGATGTAATAGTTAAGATTTCATGCTTTCTGATGACTGAGTAATATTCAAGAGTGTGTGTGTGTGTGTGTGTGTGTGTGTGCATCTTCTTTATCCATTCTTCTGTCTATGGACCTCTCAGCTCCTTCCATAGTTTGGCTATTGTGGACATCACTGCTCTAAACACTTGGGTGCAGGTGCCCCTTCAGATCACTACATTTGTATCTTTAGGGTAAATAACTAGTAGTGCAGTTTCTGGGTCATGGAGTAGCTCTATTTTTAGCATCTTGAGGAACCTCCATACTGTTTTCCAGAGTGGTTGGCTATACCAGCTTGCATTCCTACCAAAAGTGTAAGAGGGTTCCCCTTTCTCTGCATCCTTGTCAACATTTGTTGTTTCTGACTTGTTAATTTTAGCCAAACTGACTGGTATGGTATCCCCTTGAGGTTTTAATTTGTATTTCCCTGAAGCCAAGTGATGTAGAGCATTTTCTCATGGTGTCTTGGCCATTTGTTTGTCTTCTTTGGAGAAATGTCTGTTCATGTCTTCTGCCCATTTCTTGAATGGATTATTTGTTTTTTGGGTGTTGAGATTGATAAATTCTTTACAGATCTTGGGTATTAGCCCCTTATCTGATATGTCATTTGCAAATATCTGTTCCTGTTCTGTAGGTTAACTTTCAGTTTTGTTGACTATTTTCTTTGTTATTCAAAAGCTTTTAATCTTGATGTTAATTTTTCCTTTTGTTTCCCTTGTTAAAGTTCATCTTTTTAAAGTGTACAATTCAGTGGTTTCTAGCATATCTATAGAGCTGTGCAACTGTCAGCATAACCTAATTTTAGAACATTTTTTTTCTTCCAGGTTTTTATTTAAATTCAAGTTAACATACAGTGTAGTATTGGTTCAGGAGTAGACTTTAGTGGTTCATCATTTACATATAACACCCATTGCTCATTACAAGTGCCCTCCTTAATGCCCATCACCTGTTACCCCATCTCCCCTCCAGCACGCCTCAGTTTGTTCTCTGTAGTTAAGAGTCTCTTATGGTTTGCCTCCCTCTCTGTTTTTATCTTATTTTATTTTTTCTTACCTTCCCTGATTCATACTTTTTGTTTTTTCCTTACCTTCCCCTATTCATACTTTTGTTTCTTAAATTCCACAGATAAGTGAAACCGTAAAGTAGTTGTCTTTCTCTGACTGACTTATTCTGCTTAACCTAATACACTCTAGTTCCGTCCATGTTGTTGCAAGTGGCAAGATTTCATTCTTTTTGATGGCTGAGTAATATTCCATTATACATGTGAGATTTCTCTCTTTCTCTCTCTCTCTCTATACAGATAGATAGATATCCGTATCTATATATATATGGATATCTATCTATATATATCCCATCTTCTTTATCCATTCATCAGTGGATGGATATTTAGGCTCTTTCCATGATTTTGCTATTGTTGATAATGGTGCTGTTAACATCGGAGTGCATCTGTCCCTTCAAATCAGTATTTTTGTATCCTTTGGTAAATACCTAGTAGTGCAATTGCTGGGTCATAAGGTAATTGTATTTTTAACTTTTTGAGGATCCTCCATACTCTTTTCCACAGGGACCACATCAATTTGCATTCCCACCAGCAGTATAAGAGGTTCCCCTTTCTCCACATCCATTTGATGTGCACATGTTGCTATAATTTCCTTCATGTTTCTTATACTGTGGGTTCATTGAGCTTCTGAGACCTGTGAATTTACAGTATTCATTAAATTTAGAAAGCTGGCTCTTATGTCTTCAAATACTCTGTTCTCTCTCCCTATTGGGCTCTTCTCCTTAGGGGACTTGAGTTATGCATATATTAGACTGCTTAAAGTTGGTCCCACAGCTAGCTGATTCTCTGTGTATATTTTTCATTCTTTCCCTATTCCATTTTACATAGTTTCTGTAACTAGGTTTTCAATTTTAAATACTGTTCTTATAGAATGCATAATCTGCTACTATTCCCATCAAGTATATTTTCATTTTAGACATTGTAGTTTTCATCTGTAGATATTTGATTCTAGTTCTTATTATATCATTCATTTGCTACTTTGCATGTTTAATCTTTCTTTTAACTTCTTAAACATATGGAATATGGTTATAAGAATCATTTTAATGTCTATTGATTCTATAGTCTGTGTTATTTCTGTGTCTGTTAGATCAATTAACTTTCTCCCCTCAGTATAGTTTGTACTATTCTTTTTCTTGCATGTCTGGTAATTTTAAATTTTTATTGCATGCTAGACATTTTGGATTTTACCTTATTGCTGTTTGATGCTTTTATTCCTATAAATATTATTGTGCTTTCAGTCTTTGTAAAAGTATTATTTTATAAACCTAGCTGATGTGGTTAATTCTTCCACCATCCACCATATTATTTTTTGTCACATTAAAAATGAGCAATTTTAGTTTTCTATTTTATATTTATTTATAAAGATTTTATTTATTTATTTATTTATTTGAGAGAGAGACAGCAAGTGTGAGTGAGGGAAGGGATGGGGGTGGGGAGAGGGAGAAAGAGAATCCCAAGCCAACTCAGCGCTTTAGTGCAGAGCCTGATGTGGGGCTGGATCTCATGACCCTGAGCTCATGGCCTGAGCCATAACCAAGAGTCAGATGCTTAATTCACTGAGCCACCCAGGCACCCCAGATTTCTGCTATCTTAACATTATGTATTAATGTTTTGCTTTGGGGCATTAACTTTCTTGGCCACATTCAAATTTCACTCTAATAAATGTAAAATATAAACCATCTTTGTGCTTTCTAATTATAATTCTATGAAGATTTTACTGATTAGCCTGACTTTATTTTAAGGAAATTTAAAACACTATATTTTCCCCGAATTTCTCTGTGAAATATTCTACTAAAATGTATGGTTCATAGAAATATATTTATATGTACAATTTGGAAGAATGTATGATGTCTTTCATTTGAATTTTTAACATGAAATTTATAACTAGATAAGTAAGTGTTCGACTCATTATTTCCTCCAACCAGTTCCGGAGATTATTAAAATTAAGGTCTTGGTACTATGTAAAATTTCCATGTTTCAGTTTGCTATAAAAATTACAAAAATTTTTCTCCATTCCTGTACAATTTACTGTCCAATATTAATGACACTTTGCATCTTAAAAACTTTGCAAAAAACAAATCTATCATCGATACAGATCTCTATTATTATTCAGAAGTTTAAGTATTATTCATATTTGAGCCAGCTAGTTCTTTTGAACAGAGCATATTAGAAAGGTAATTATTTCATGGGCCAATCAGCTTGACACAAAGAATCCATTCTGTTTCATTGCACAAGAATGAATTCCTTTCTTTTTTTTAAATTTTTTTTTATTTTTTTATTATTATTTTTTTAAAGATTTTATTTATTATTTATTTGACAGAGAGAGAGACAGAGAGCACAAGCAGGCAGAGAGGCAGGCAGAGAGAGAGGAGGAAGCAGGCTCCCCACTGAGCAAGGAGCCCGATGTGGGGCTTGATCCCAGGACCCTGAGATCATGACCCGAGCCGAAGGCAGCAGCTTAACCCACTGAGCCACCCAGGCGCCCCAAGAATGAATTCCTTTCTAAAGACAGTTTTCTTATAAATACATCTCAGGGATTTTAAGACTCACCAAATAAGAGAATGTAAATGGCTCATTCCAAATTTCTTATGACAAATAATAAAAGAAAAAAAATCATTGAACTGTATTTTTAGTATGTTAAGTCAGTGATATGATAATTACATCCAAAATATTACATGTCAGAATACAATATTTATCACATTTGTTTTTAGTTCTTGGTGGTTTCTCTGAAAGATGTGATAATATCCAAAGATTTTTGGTGAAAATGCATACATGCCAAGACTCCTGAGGAATAAATAGAAAATACTCTTTAGTTTGCAACAATGATCTAAATCTCATAGGAGTATGGGGGAACTTTTTCTTTCTGTCTTTTTTTTTTTTTTTTTTTTTTTGGTGGGGGTACTTTTTGCATGCTTTTATTTACAAGGAAGTACTATGCTTTTTGGAAATTAGAGACCCTTAGGCTTGTTTTTTATATTGGAAGAAATTCAAGAAAAAAGTAATTTCAAATCTATTTTCCAGATAAACATAGATATGAGAACATGGTACTAAAACTAACATTTTTGAGTGCTTACTACATAGGTAGCAGGTGGTATTTTAAGTGTTTCACAAGGATTATTTCATTTAATCTTTTTAAAAAAATATGTATGATTCTTTTTTGTTCGTTTTTATAACAAAGTAATTCAACAACTTTATATATTACTCATTGCTCATCATGATAAGTGTAGTCTTAATCCCTTTCACCTATTTCACCTATCCCTCCCAACCACCTCTCCTCTAGTAACCATCAATCAGTTCTCTATATTTAAGAATCTGTTTTTCTATTTGTCTCTTTTCTCTTTGTTTTGTTTCTCAGTTCCACATATGAGTGAAGTCATAAGGTATTTGCCTTTCTCTGGCTTACTTATTTCACTTGCTAAGTGAAATAGACCCTCTAGATCCATCCATGATATATATATATATCTGTCTCACATCTTCTTTATCCACTCCTCTATTGATGGACAGTTGGGCTGCTTCCATATCTTGGCTATTATAAATAATGCTGCAATAAACATAGAGGTGCATGTATCTTTTCGAATTAGTGTCTTTGTATTCTTTAGGTAAATGCCTGGTAGTGGAATTACTGGATCATATGGTAGCTCTATTTTTAATTTTTTGAGGAACTTCTATACTGTTTTCCACAGTAGCTGTATCAGTTTGCATTCCCACTAACAGTGCACAATGGTTTCTTTTTCTCCACGTCCTTGCCAACATTTGTTGTTTCTTGTGTCCTTGATTTTAGCCATTCTGACAGGTGTGAGATGATATCTCATTGTAGTTTTGATTTGCATTTCCCTGATGATTAGTGATGTTGAGCATCTTTTCATGGGTCCATTTAGAGGAAAAACATTTTTTTAAATCCAGATCAGTCACAGATTATGTGACAACCTAAATGATGGGCAGTTGTATTGCTCAGAAAGAAAAGATACTTTGTTACTGTTCCCAACATTGTAAAACATGTTGATGATGCTTGAAACATAAACCTTCCTTTAAAAATCTGAATCGGGCGCCTGGGTGGCTCAGTGGGTTAAAGCCTCTGCTTTCGTCATGATCCCAGGGTCCTGGGGTCGAGCCCCACGCTGGGCTCTCTGCTCAGCAGGGAGCCTGCTTCCCCCTCTCTCTCTGCCTGCCTCTCTTCCTACTTGTGATTTTTCTCTGTCAAATAAATAAATAAAATCTTTAAAAAAATAAAAAATAAAAATCTGAATCAAACTCCAAAATTTTAGGATAAATCATCAGAGATACCACTGTTAGCCTGTTATGAAAGGGATGCAGAGAATAGTAGTATGATAAAAATGCTGAACTCAGAAAAACATCTTGTGTGACTACCCAATGATGGTAACAATTACCTTAAGCATAGATAGCATTTAGCAGGACTATTAAATTCGGTCCCTGTAATTTATCATTTTGGCCCAAGAGTAAGGCTATATATTTTATCTTATTGCTTTCTTTTATTAGGATCATATTTTTAACCACCAGATGCCTGGTTTAAAATACTGTTTTCAGTTCTGATCTTGAAATTGGATACCTGGAGTATCAAATATATATCAACTAAAAAGTTTGATAATGTATATTAGAAATAACTATTACATACTCTAGATCCTCTGTTGAGAAGTCTAAGACTCAGAGATTTATTTGAATACACATATTTAAACACAAACATACACATAGCTACATGAGCTTTTTCAGGAATGCGGATTTTACCCTACCTTGACAGCCGTGGTGAATTTTCAGCCACTATTGTCTCAGTCACTTATATCTAATTAATACTAATTTTTGAGCTAAGAAGAAAACTTCATTGAAGAGTAGGAAAAAAGTGCTCCTGAAGGTCTGTTTCCAGGTTTTATTATTCATAGTTCTCAACAAACTGTCTCTTGACTGTACTTTAAGGTTAAAGGTAAGAAATGAACATTGTGGGGCGCCTGGGTGGCTCAGTGGGTTAAGCCGCTGCCTTCGGCTCAGGTCATGATCTCAGGATCCTGGGATCGAGTCCCGCATCGGGCTCTCTGCTCAGCAGGGAGCCTGCTCCCCTCTCTCTCTCTCTGCCTGCCTCTCTGCCTACTTGTGATCTCTGTCAAATAAATAAATAAAATCTTTAAAAAAAAAAAAAAAAAAAAAAAAAGAAATGAACATTGTGAATGTGATCTAATTGCAGTGTATGATGAACCACATTAGTATACTTAGTGTTACTTACAAAGGGTATTTCCAACCCAAAAGGGAGTGGATGTTAAGGGGAAAAGTGGTCTTTTGATAAACCGTAGTTCTTAATTTTAATGTAGTCAAATTCATCTATCTTTTCTTCTTTACTTTGTATTATTCTGAAGATTATTCCAGTGCATTTTCTGAACTATGTTACATTAACTTTTTCCCCTTTTCTTCAAGATAATACAGTATGTTAGGCTCATACTTGTTATCAATTTAACTAATATGTCTTGTCAATTTGCCATGGACCACTAAAAACAATCTGTTTATTATTTCTGCCAATCCATTTGATCTAATCTGTTTTTCTTTAGTTTTCATATTTTTTTTTACAAAGTCTTCTTTAAAGCCCCATTAAAATAGAAAGATAGCAGGTCTCTAATTTACTCTATCCTTTAAGCTTGTTATCCTACGAAAGAAATTAAATACAGGACAGTGAATTGCATACACATTTATAAATTATGTAATATGCTTATCTTTATTCAAGCAATTAATTTTGCTCTTTTGGAAAAACCCAAGGGGAAATAACTCAAGTTGTCTTATATTTCCAAGAAACAAGATGAACAAAACACTGGAATTTTGCTGCCTTTCCTATTTCAAATGTCAGAAAAAATATCTAAACATCGTAGAGTTTTTCTTCTAAATACAATTTATTAGATAACCTGATTGATAAATGTTTACTCTGATCTAGAAAACAGAATAAAATGATATGTCTAAATGATAGAAAAAGTGTGCTATTTAAGTATCTACAGGAAAAGTATCTCATGAGAGTTTCTTTCCAAATGCCTTTAATTAATTTGGAGAATGGGGAAAGACAGTTAAATATATAGATGTGTGGTCTTTCCCCTTTTCATTGGTAACCAAACTTCTAAATTGTTAGAGGCAATAGTGTGTCTGGGTAAAATACATGTATGTTATCCTTTGGGAGTTTAGCTTTATCAGAGATAATTCTGCATTGGTTTTGGTCCTTTAAAGAATAATTTAACAAATTTAAATACTTAAGGTATTTCCTAATTTAGCAAAACCATCTATTGACATCCTACCAATAAAATGAGAAAATTAAGTTTCCTTTTACTTATCTCAAACATCTCCCAATCTTAAAAATGTTTCTTATAATTTTTTAAAATATTTTCAATGTTTCTAACAAATACACATTTTCTGTAAGTCCTACAATTGGTTAGCCTGTGGTTCTACATACAGTATTTCTCTCCCTTCTTCCCTTCCTTAATGTTTTACCATGAGCTTCTTCATTCTTTAGTTCTTTGTTTTGATTCAATTTTATTTGGCTCTATTTTAATAAAATGTGGTATTTTATTGTTTTGTTTTATTCCAGGAAGAGGTTGTGGGGGCCGTATTTCCTGAGAATGTTTCTGTTATCTTTATACTTGCCTTCATTTAAAACTCTTGGATTACACCTTCTCTCAGACCTTTTAAGTTTTTTTTTTTTCTTTCTTTGTTGACTTTTGTTTTGGAAAAACTGAAGCCATCTATTACCACCTGTTGGAAGTGATTTGGGTTGCAAAAGGCTACTTTTATATCCTTAAGTTCATTAAGTGTGCCATGATTGTCTTTTTGATGTGCAAGCTTGACTAGGCTATAGTTACCACTTGTTCAATCAAACACTAATGTAAGTATTGCTACAAAGGTACTTTGTAGATATGATTGAAGTACATAATTTGTTGACTCTAAGTAAGGGAGATTATCCTAGGTAATCTGGGCAGGCCCGATACAATCAGTTGGCAGGCCTTTAAAACACAGCTGAGACCTCCCTGAAGAAGAAACTGTACCTGTGTATAGTGTCTTCCACCATGCCCACGAATTCCAGCCTTCCCTTGTCAATATCCTGCTCTGTGGATTTAGGACTTGTCTACGCAGTCACCACAAGTGTATAAGCAACACATCTCTTAATGTATCTCTCCTCCTAGTTCTGCCTCTCTAGTTGAACACTGACTGATAAAGACTTTCTAAAAATGTGGAATTGTGAAGTTGATGGAGGCTAGAGAATATTGAAGACTCTGATAATGAAAATCTAGATTGCCTTGAATAGACAGATAATAGAACTATGGAGGTTATTGTTTCTGCTAATAAGGACTCAGAAGAAAGTGAGGAGCATGGTAGAGAAAATCTACATCACCTGAGAGTATATCTGAATCACAGACTATGGGTGGAAATATAGAACTTAAAAATACTGCTAACTGAGGACTCAAAAGGAAATAAGGAACACATTATTAGAAATTAAGGGAAAGGAGATCCTTGTTATATAGTGGCAAAAAACTCAGTGGAATTATGTCCTAAAGTTATGTAGAGAGTAGAGTTTGTATGCTATGACTTGAACATTCAGCTGAGGAGATTTCCAAGCAAAGAATTCAAAGCGCAACCTGGTTAGTTTTTGCAGCTTATGGTAAAATGCAAGGGGATAATTTGAAAGAAAACTGTTAAACAGAAAGGAACCAAAAATAGGTGATTTGGGAAATTCTCAAGTCGTTCAAATTGTGAAAGATGTTGAAACTAAGATGTTCACTATCAGGAAAACATGCTCTAAAGGAAAAGCTAAGAGTGTGGTTGGGCAACCTTTTGCTAATACCTCAGAAAGATATAAAGCATAATTCAGTACCAAAGGGTACTTTGAAGAGAAAAACAAATGTGTGATTCATAGAAACTCTGTTGGGTATAGGCAGAAGTCACAAATCAGGGTGAGATTTTCCAGGGAAGATTTGTGGAGAAGCCTATTGTCTAATGGGGTGAATCTCTGTAATATACATGGGAGAATGGCAAGATTCTTGAGAACTTTATACCAGCGGAACCTGGTCACTTTGGACCAAAAAGGACAGAGATAGTATGAAATGAAAGAAGGCTACTGGATGCCCAGAAGTTTATAGGCAAGGAACAGACTGATAAAACTACTCAGCTACAAATCCATGGTACTCTTCATGAAAAAGGAAAGATGATTCAGAGGGCAGAGGTGAAAACCACAGAGGATTATTCCCAGCCCTTGAAATCTAATGGAATTTATCCAGCTGGATTTCAAAAATACCTGTTTTTATCTTCCCATTTTCTCTCTTTAGAATGGAAATGTCTTAGCTGTTACCTTGTGCTTGCTTTACCATCGTAGTTTATGGGCAGACAATTTGTTCTTAAATTTCAGAGGTCTATACATAGAGAGGAATTATTCCCAAGATGGATTATACTGAGTATCACCCATACCAAATTTAGATGGTTTTGATGATAAGACTTGGGACTTTTGAGCTGATAAGATTTTTGGATCTTGACTTGATGCTATCAGTGATTATGACCCAAGGGGCATTGGGATGGGATGAATGAACTGTGCACGTAAGACAGACATTAATCTTTCTTCCTTTGGTCCCACCTCTGCATCATTCTAGGTGTGGAATTTAACTGGGTATCTCTGTTACTTTTTCTGCTTCTCCTATGTTCATCTACACAGATAAGTCTTGTCACTCCCTCAAAATGTCATGGAAGACCGTGATTCTTTGGGATGCCTAGGTAGCTCAGTTGATTAAGTGTCCAACTCTTGATTTTGACTCAGGTCATGATCTCAGGATGGTGAGATTGAGCTCCAAATCAGGTTCCCTGCTCAGTAGGGAGTCTGCTGGAGATTCTCTCCCTCTCCCTTTGCTCCTCCCCTCTGCACATGCACACACACATGCATGCTCTCTCAAATAAATCTTTTAAAAAAGAAAGAAGAAGAGGGCTGGGTAATTAATATTTAATTTAGTTAATTATTAATTAATTTTTTAATTTAACAATTTAAGGTGACATACTTATTTGGCGTTTCTATGCTTCCAACTTAGGAGTTAATTTTTTTTTTAAGATTATTTATTTATTTGACAGACAGAGATTACACGTAGGCAGAGAGGCAGGCAGAGAGAGAGGAGGAAGCAGGCTCCCCGCTGAGCAGAGAGCCTGATGCGGGTCTCGATCCCAGGACCCCGGGATCATGGCCTGAGCCAAAGGCAGAGGCTTTAACCCACTGAGCCACCCAGGTGCCCCAGGAGTTAAATTTTTTATTAAAATATTCTTCTCAAGAAAGTGAAAAGAAATATTTTGAATTGTGTATGATGAGTTCAATAAAAACTGCTACTGTGCTCTTAAGTTTTAAGAGTTTTTTGTGCTATTGTGTTCTTTCAGAGTAAGAGTATTCAGATTAAAGTGAGAGGAGTATTTGTCTTTTGTCAGAATAGAGTAATGTTAATGGATTTAATCTGGTCATCCTGAGAGTCAAACCTTCAGAGAAAAATTAAAGGCTATTTTAATTTTTTTAAAAGATTTTTATTTATTTGAGAGAGAGAGATCACAAGTAGGCAGAGAGGCAGGCAGAGAGAGAGCGGAAGCAGGCTCCCTGCTGAGCAGAGAGCCCGATGCAGGGCTGGATCCCAGGACCCTGGGATGATGACCTGAGCCGAAGGCAGCGGCTTAACCCACTGAGCCTCCCAGGTGCCCTAAAGGCATATTTTTAGAATGGAATACTTAAAATTAACAAGAATACCCCAATCATATAGAGACAATGTTTGCATGACTTCTAGTATATAGACAGTCACCCACAAGGACACACACATGGTTTTTTTTTCCAGCTGTTTTGTCATTTTTAAAAACTGTTGAATCATATCCTTTGTCTATTATGTATCCTAGCAAGTTTTTCTTATGACTATTAATTATTGTATGTTTATTTTATAACCTATAGCCATATTTTCTGAAGATTATAATAGATTTTACCTGATCTTGTTGAGTTTTATGACTATGTAATTGCCCCCCTGAAAATAATGATACTTTTCACTATTATGCATCTGTCATTTAGGATGTGACTTTATGATATCTTTTTCTTCTGCATTGGCTAGAACTTTCAAGACATTAGATAATAATGATAATGATGGACATTTTTGTTTTTTCATTAATTTTGTTATTATGTACTGCTAATGCTTGTTTTAAGTATTTTCTTCCAAATTTACTAGATGTTTTTATGAAGAGCATTATTTTTTAGTTGTATTAAGTACCTTTTCAACATCTATTAAAATAATTTACATTTTACTTGATCTATACCAATCCCAACTTAAATCTTTACTCCTCCTTGGGGAACCTGGGTGGCTCAGTTGGTTAAGCATTTGACTTCAGCACAGGTCAGGATCTCAGGGTCTCAGATTGAGCCATGCATAGGGCTCCCTGCTCAGCAGGGAGTCTGCTTGTCCCTCTGCCCCTCCACCTGCTCATAATCTGTCTCCCTCTCTCTTTCTCAAATAAATAAATAAATAAATCTTTAAAAAAATGTTTGTTCCTCCTTAGGTATTAGTATTTAAATATGCTATTGTTTTTGTATGTTATTATTTTTTTCAGGTTTTTAGATGTGAAGTTACCTTACTCTTTGTTGTTTAATAACAACAATGCTTTTTTTTTTTTAAGCACAAATTTATCATTGAGCTTTTCTTTAGCAATTTATTTTAGGTTTTAACATACCTTTTTTTTTTTTTTTTACATAGAGTTTTAGAAGAAATAAAATGTCCCTCATAAGGAAGTCTTATATTTCTATTGGAATTATTAACTGAAGTTGTGTATTGTTTTATGTAGCTATATAATTTATGTATGCTAATAGGATCTGTGTTTTCAATCTAAATTTCATGAAGACAGAAAAAGAAGAAAGTCTTTTAGCTTTCTTTATCAAATATTTGAAAATATATTGAATTTGCTTTTAAGTCTAAAACGTAAAAATACAATGGAAATAAAATTAAAATGTTAGGATATTTCCTTAGGAACTTTCTATGTTCCGCTGTGGAAGTGAACCTTTTGAAATAATTCTACTTTAATTATTGAGTAATCCAATGGCTGCAATTCCCTAATTTTCTATTCTATAGTAGAAATTTTATTGGATTCATAAAGATATATATATCAAGGACACAGTTTTCTTATATTTAACCTTTAAATTATATAGTAAAGAACATTCTGGCAAATTGACAATATACACCTGTTTTCATGAACAGAGGAGATTTAAAAGTAAATTTAAAAAGATTTAAAAGTAATACTTGTTATATTTTAGCAATTTTTAAATTAATATTTGCCTAGACTTTAACACATTTTTAATTGATACATGCCAAGTATTTAACTATGATATGAAAAATCAACTGCCTTTGCATTTATATTTACTGGTTATATCATCCAGTGGCATATTGTGTAACTGCCTTAAACCATTTTGCCCTTTGGTTTTGAATCTTAATGTTTTGCTCCTTCATTAACAATCATTAAGATCTTGTCTTTCTTAAAGGAAGTTAAATTTAGAAAAGTTTCATTAATTTAAGAATGGGGATACTTTAGATTCATTTCCCTGTTCAAGACAATTTTTCCACTGATAAGTTGGTATCCTTCTCTTAGATTTACTAATAAATAGAAAAGCTTAGATAAAAATGGCATGGCAGAAAAGTATGACATTCTTTTATTTCAAGTCAAAGAAAATGAAAGCAACAGAAGTGCTGTGGCAGTGACAGAATATTAAATGTACAACGTTTAGCAGTTGGTCACTTACAGTGGGTTGTAGGTGATTCCACCACTAGTTTAAACTCTTATTTGATAACCCCATACTGAAGCTTCCCATAATTTGTCAGTGGCACGTGAGAGATAAATTAGCATTTTAAGATTTATTGATTTATTTGACAGACAGAGATCACAAGTAGGCAGAGAGGCAGGCAGAGAGAGAGGAGGAAGCAGGCTCCCTGCTGAGCAGTGAGCCCAATGCGGGGCTCGATCCCAGGACCCTGGGATCATGACCTGAGCCGAAGGCAGAGGCTTTAACCCACTGAGCCACCCAGGCATCCTAAATTAGCATTTTAATGAGAGCGTAATGTTCACAATGGAAGAAAACCTCCACTATCACCATTGCTTTTAGCTTATGAACTTTGTGTTTGAAGGAAGGATTTAAAGTATATTTTTACCTTGGTAATAAATTGAGTTACATAGTAGTGTAGCTACTGGGCAAAGGTAAAGGATAAGCTATTTCTACCCATACTTGTAAATACATGTTAATAATTGACTCCAATACCCAGGTCTGCCATCTGGTTTAATAACTGAGGGTCACTAGTGAAGCTTTGTTAGCTCCCTAACTCTCCCTGATACACTTAAGACTGGTCTTGAACTAACAATTTACACACATGTCCTATTTAAGTATTGAGTCTGTACTGGGATTTGTATTGAGGACAGGCCCATTAGGAAAAAATTGACACCTTCAAAAATCCTAGAAGCTCAAGGTTCTCATCATTCAGTGTAAATACTGTTGTTTCATCTGAGATTGTGTTGCTTTTGCATTTTTAGTGCTAAAATATCCTTTAATAATAATTCCAGAAAGAGAAAATTATGATAATAGATGGTCTTTCTTTTTATCATTCTTACTTCTTAAAAAAATATTAACATAGAGCACCTGGGTGGCTCAGTTAGTTAAATGGCTGCTTTCAGCTCAGGTCATGATCCCAGGGTCCAGGAATTGAGCCCCGCATCAGGCTTCCTGCTCAGCAGAGAGCCTGCTTCTCTCTCTCTCTGCCTGCCGCTCTGCCTACTTGTGCTCTCTCTCTGTCAAATGAATAAATAAAATATTTAAAAAAATATTAACATATACTATATTATTACTTTCAGAGGTAGAATTTAGTGATTCATCAGATGCATATAACACCCTGTGCTCATTACTTCAGAAGTCCTCCTTAATGCCCCCTCCCCCAGCCATCTTCCCTTCAGCAACCCTCTATTTCCTATAGTTAACAGTCTGTAGGGGCACCTGGGTGGCTCAGTGGGTTAAAGCCTCTGCCTTCAGCTCGGGTCATGATCCCAGGGTTCTGGGATCGAGCACATCGGGCTCTCTGCTCGGCGGGGGGCCTGCTCCCTCCTCTCTCTCTGTCTGCCTCTCTGCCTACTTGTGATCTCTGTCTGTCAAGTAAATAAATAAAATCTTTGGAAAAAAAAAAGAGTCTGTAATGGTTTGACTTTTTCAGTATTTCATCTTATTTTATTTTTCCTTCCCTTCCCCTATGTTCACCTGTTTTGTTTCTTAAATTTTACGTATGACTGAAATCACATGGTAGTTGTCTTTCTCTGATTGACTTAGTACACTTAGGATAATACCCTCTAGTTCTATCCATGTCATTGCAAATGGCAAGGTTTCATTCTTTTTGATGGTTGAGTAAAAGTCCATTGTGTGTGTGTGTGTGTGTGTGTACATACCACAACCTCTTTATCCATTCATCACTTAATGGATATTTGGGCTATGCTTTGGTTTCTCTTCAGATTACTTAAATAGTTTGCCTTTTACCAATTTAAAATTTAATATTTTATTTTTTAAAGTCTGCTAAGCTTATTATTTTTAATAGAAATATTTTAATATTTATTTGATCTAGGAGTGATCTGCCACTAAGCATCCTACTAACTACTTATGCTCTATTGTGGTGTCTTTGGGGTTGTGAGAGAATAAAAACTATGCCCATAGGATTAGAGCTGGCAAATACTGAAAGTAATAATTAATTATTCCCTACGCTTTTTTGTATTTCCAGTGTTTCCTATCATGAATACATGATGTTTTTAAGACCATGAATTAATGTTAAAATAACCATGAAACCAGAATATTTGCCAAACACAAATAAATTCAATTAGTAAGATCCCATTTATATCTTACTAAATACTTTACTAAATTACTGTGTACAAATCTGGGCACAACCACCTTAACTATTCAGATTCAAGCTCTGCAAGAGGGAAGCAGTGAGCTCTCAATAACACAGTGCCCTGTTTGGGAGAGGAAGGGAGGAGCATCTTGGAGTTCTCTGAAAATTCACCGTCCAGTATAAATATTTAACATAAGGAACCTCACTTATTTGAGAGGCAGGAGAATACTGGAGGAGGCTATGGAGGTCACACTGGGATTGTATGCTAGTTTACATCCTTAGCAAACTAAAAGGGTTTTAATTAGTTGATGAATACAGCGTTGACCTGAGAGATCATCAGTAGCCTCTACAAAGCAAGTTCTTGTGAGAAGAACATTAGAAAACTGCCTGGAAAGAGCTATGAACTATTGGTTCTGAGAGAGAAGTCATAGTGCTGATGAGCAGACTATGCTAGGACAGCTTAAGAGTTGGAAAGATGAGAAGAAAACTTCAAGGGGAGAGGCCACCAGGTGACTAGCAACTCATGAAGCCACTAACAGCCTCATGATACCAAGAACCCTGTGTGTAAAGCAGTCTGGCATCCCCATTAAAAGGGTAGGCTTTGAAGTGAGACAATGAAGAGTAGATCCTGGCTTCACTATTAACTAGCTGAGAGGCCATGAAAATGCTCTGCACCCTCCCTCTGCCTCAGTAACTGAAGATGTGATATAAGTATGATGATATGAAACTCACAGGATTGTAAGCAATTTAAATATATGTGCTTTTAGGATGAAATTAGCGAATGCATATAACTTGTTTATTAGTATGCCACCATCCACATACTAAGCTCCCTCAAAATACTATCAGTTATTGTTTTATTTATTTAATTTAGAAAACTTTTATTGATCCTTTGTAAGTGTGAGACACTCCTAGTGATAGGAGATACAGTGAGTGGGTCAGCAAACAGTCATGGACCTTGCCTGTCTCGAGCTAAAAGTCTTATTTTAATCAAATAATAATACAAATGATGTAATTACGAACTTCAGTAAGCATAATGGAAAAAACATGCAGAGAACAATAACTCTGGGATCTTATATTGATCTAGTTTGGTGATGGTCACAGGAGACTCTTGGGAGAGACATGAAGGAGGTATAGAAATTGCTGAGGTAATGGAGGGAAGGAGAGGGGAACATGCCAGGCAGGTAGAACATCTTGTGCAGAGGTTCTGAAACAGGAGGAAGCAAGGTGTATTTATGAAACTGAAAGAAAGCCAAGGTTGTTAGAGGTGGAGGAAGTGGCAGAGCCAGAATGTTCAGAATCTTTTAGGACACAGTAAAGAGCTGACATTATTTTAAGAGCATCAGGAAACCATTGAATAAGAAAATGTATAAAAATACATTTTAAAAATATTATTATGGCTGCTGTTTAGAGATAAGACTGGAAGGGCAAGAAGACTATTTAGGAGACTAAGTTGTTTGTGTCAGTATAGGTGATAATTTTTTTCTAGAGTCTATCATTAGATGGACGCTAGTTCCACAATAGCCAAACTGTGGAAGGAGCCCAGATGTCCATTGACAGATGAATGGATAAAGAAGATGTGGTATATATACATACAATGGAATATTACTCAGCCATCAGAAATGATGAATACTTACACTTTACATTGATGTGGATGGAACTGGAGGGTATTATGCTAAGTGAAATAAGTCAATCAAAGAAAGACAATTATCATATGGTTTTACTCATATGTGGAATATGAGAAACAGTAAAGAGGACCATAACGAAAGGGAGGGAAAACTGAATGGGAAGAAATCAGAGAGGAAGACAAAGCATGAAAGACTCTTAACTATGGGAAACAAACTGAGGGTTGCTAAAAGGATGGTGTGTGAGGGGATGCAGTAACTGGGTGATGGGCTTTAAGGAAGGCACATGATGAGATGATCACTGGGTGTTATATCCAACTGATGAATTGTTGAACACTACCTCTGAAACTAATAATGTGGTATGTGTTGGCTAATTGAATTTAAAAAAAGAATAAAACTATAAAGATAGATGGGAGAATGACAGTTGCCTTTGAAGGGGTGGGAGGTTAACTAGAAATGGTATCAGGAATCTTTCTGGGGTGATGACAATGCTCTATATCTTGATATTTGCTTTATATTAACATTTGCTAAACACATTAAGCTATATACTTAAAAAGAAAACACTTTTATCTACATGAAAGGAAAAAAAGAGATAAATGTTATTTACTGAGACAAAAAACCCTGGCACAGGACATGTTTTGGCATATAGAACTTTGAGATGCTTATTTGTTACCTAAGTGGAGTTCTAAAGTAAGTAGCTAGGTTGCTTGATTTTGCCACATTTTGTTAACTCTAGATGCATACTTTCATATTTTAGTGTTGCCGAAATTAACCTATGTCTTATAATCAATGGTATGCCATAGTTAAATTTCTAGTCCTTTATATTTCTTAGGCTATGTAAATTGATGGGGCCTTCAATATCTGTAAATCTTAGATCCAACAAAATGTTGTTAATAATAATGACAAGGAAGAACACCATAACACCAATTAGTAGCCCACAAATGACCAATTAACAAAAACTTCTGATCACCATCCAGTGGGAACCACTGACCCATAGAGCATCCAGAATAATGTAGGAGTGATCCGAAAAGGCAAAGGCTTCAAGACAACTGACCTTTCTTCCATCCACCCACAAGCAAGCAAGATGGAGGAAGAGACAGGAACTGCTATCATTATCTAAATAGGATAGAGGCTGTACCAGCATCTTTTAAATGAAGGTCATCATAATAATAGTAATAACTAATGCTTAAATAATACTGGCTATTGACTGGGTGTTCTTCTAAAGACTAGATACTCTTCTAAAAACTTTACTTACATTAACCCTTGTAGTCTTCATAACAACACTATAATGTGGACAGTTTTATTATGATACTGAACTGGAATGAGGTTAGATAACTTGCTTCAGGTCACACAGCTCATAAATGGCAGATCCAGATTCATACCCAGGCAGTTCAGCTCCACAGCCTCTGCTATCTCTGTATGAACCACTATAACCACTATAAACCACTGCTATCTCTAATGAAGACAGTTAACTACTTGGTGACCTGGGAGCAATAGAGAAATTTCGTGTGGGCTTTTGCCACAGAACCAGACCTAGGATACATACATGGAAGATCTTCAGATTTTTACTGCACATACAGCTTGGGGAGGAAGAGGTGAATAAGAACTCTTATTGTGAGTTCTGAGAAAAGTATTACTACATCTGAATCCAATATGGCAGTGAAAGGAAGTTGCTCCATAAATAACAAAAATTATCAATATCAGCAACAGAAGTTAAATTCCTATTTTTATCTTGGGATGACATATGTAATAAAATAGAAAGAGAACATGTTTTATAAGCTATATGTTTTCTAAAATTTGAAGTGTTTATCTGTAATCATCTTCAATATTATGAAGGAAGGTACAATTATTCAAAAATCATAATGCCTTGTTTGTATAAGATCCACGCCTCCATTTGTGTTACCTGATGGCAAATGGTGACATTAGCAGGACTCTGAGCTAGAAACCTTCAATGTGAGTCTGCTGTTAGAATTAGCACCATGTCTTACTATCCTAGCAAGGGCAACATTCCACCGACTTCATGTGTTTCTGCTTAGTATTAATCAGGATATACCAGTAAGAAAAAGTGGCAGTTCTACGTTCACTGCCATAGAGATTTTAGTTTAAGACATTTATTTTGCCTGAAATTGGAAACATTTGTTTTTATGCATAATACAGTATTGAAACTAGTAAGCATAATCCTATCAAATAACATTACTAAACATCCTTTTTGAAACTAAAGGGGTTAGAAAGATACAAATGTTGGGGAGGGGAGAAACCTCAAGTGTAATTCTATCTTTTCACGCTAAATAGCTGCAATTATTGCTAGTTTTTCTTACTTTAATTTTCTTTATGATTTCAAAGAAAGAAACTCTGATCTACCTGGTTTCCTTATCTTGTCCATCATGAAAAACTTCAGCATTGTATTTTATTTGCCGTGTGATTTCTCATGATACAATGCTGTATCCTAGCCTCCTTTACAACTCGGGAGGTCACACCCTGCCTGAGGAGCTCCCCTCTCAACTTCTGGAAGAAGTACGACTGAACAAAAAAAATAGAGCATGTTCACTCTTCAGCACTGCTTTATAATAGTTCCAGCTTCCTCTATGCTCTTGACAGATGATGTTTGTGGGTGTTGACACAGATAGCACGCATATAAAATAGGTGCTCCACAGAGGAATTTTGAACTCTCCCTTTTAAAAGGAGGCAGAAAAGTCCCTAATATGTGTATAACTGAAAGACACAGTACATATTATTTATTATTTTCTGACTCTCTCATCATTTCTGTTATTATTGAAATAGTACTAGATGAAAATTGATAACACATTCATCTAGTACATAAAGATATGATGCCATATAAATGCTTTATATATCTTATATCACCTAAATGTTAGGATTATCCTAGCAACAATTTTATGAGACAAATATTATCACCTGAAGATAAACTGATTTGTCTAATATTTTACACCTTGTTAATGGTGATTTGAACATTAAGGCCCAGGTCTGTCTATATCAGCTGGGGTCCAATTAGGAAATAGAAACTACACAGTAACTTGAGCAGGAAGAATTTAATGTAAAGAATTATTAATTATGATCTACTAGTAAGGGGTAAAAATAACTCTAAAAAATTGAGAAGTACACGTATAGGTAGTGGCAGGTACTCCTAGGTCTGAGGCAGAGCACACAAGGAAAAGAATAAAAAACATTTTTTTAAAGATTTTTATTTATATATTTATTTGTCAGAGAGAGAGAGAGAGAGAGAGAGCAAGCAAGCGCTCAGGCGGGAGAGTGGCAGGCAGAGTAGGCAGAGGGAGTAGCAGGCTCTTCACTGAGCAGGGAGCCTGATGTAGAACTTGATCGCAGGACCCTGGGATCATGACCTGAGCTGAGGGCAGACACTTAACTGACTGAGCCACCCAGGTGTCCTGGAAAGAACAAATTTTAAAGAAGACCTTCTACCCCCACCCCACCCCCCCCTCCATGGAAGCACATCTTGGAGAGGGCATAGCTCTGGCCCAGTGAATAGCAGAGAAGTTCACTGAGATAGCAGGCTAGAGGAACTCATAAGAAAGTCACTTTCTGGGGTTCTTGGGGAACTATCCATAGGGAGGTGTCACAGTGTGGAAAGTGCTGCACCATAAACTTGGTGGGAAGCTCCCAGTGTGAGTGTGGTGGGGGGTGGTTCCAGGAGACACCCCCAGAAATTGCCCTACCCTGCTGGGTACTGTGCACTGTGAGAGCTAACAGAGAGAACTACCCAAAAAGAGGAAGAGCCCTTTCATCGTCTAGTTCACTTTGTGGTTTTCTATGGAAGATGCTTAAAATTGTGCCTTATGGCGAAGAAGTGTTCTAGTCTTACAAGCAGGACGGTAAAAGGTGGATGAGGAGTGAGGTAATAGATTGATACCTGGCACACAGCCCACCAACAAATCTCCTTTCTTAATCATTTAAGCATTATGTCATACTGCTTTATACTTACTGTACCCAAAATATACTATTTAACAAAATAAAGGAATATAAGAAGAAAGGAAGGAAATCAGGAAGGAAAGAACAAAAATGTAACAGGGTTATAAATGAAGATTTACATCAGTATTTCTTTTTTCTTTGAAAAGTTTCTAGGTAGAGTCTCTTTGAATTCTTTGCTCAGGAGATTGTCTTATTAAATTTTGGACAATTGCTTATCAACCAAAAACTGAAGTTGCAAAGTGGAGGCCCAGGGTCCATAACCAAAGATTTTTCATTCTGCAGTTCAAATCACTTTTGAATTCTAGTTTCTTCATTTACTAGTTAATGCACTTTATGTTTGGTTGACAATTTTTTTTTTAACAAATCAGAGTTTTCTTAGATAATCCAAAGCCTAATTGCATCATTTATAGACTTCAAGATTTAGGCAAGTTCTTTAATTTCTCTGGGCCTCAAATTCTTTATATAAAATGGAAGTAATAATAGGATATGCCTTATAGATGTTCTATGAAAATTAACAATTACTGTTTAAAAGCCCTTGGAAAAATTCCTTGTATATATTGAGTGGTATATAAGTATTTGTATACATACCATTATATTTTCCTACAGATCATAACCTAGAAATATTAATTCAGTCATTCCGCTTTGGGGAACTCTATGTTTAGTCAACATTTTTGTCAGATTAATCTGATTTCATTGTTTAATGGCAGTTAAAAAATATATATGGTCATGTTATGTATAATATGGGTGCTATTCATTGGCTACCCTACTTTTTACTGTACCTATTAACTATACTTCTTTAAACTTACAGTGTTTGAAGATGATATTTGTAAAATCCTTACTCCTTAATTTTTGCTAGGAATTATCTGGAAAGTAAGATTGTTGATGAAGTACCTTGGGCTAAAAAACCCCCCACACTATCAACATAGCCATTAGCATTTGAATTAGTAAATAGTTTTAAATTACTTCACTTACAAGAAACATATTAGACAAAAATGTCTAAAATTTAAAAATTTTTTAATATTCCTTTTTTTTTACAGACCATGAGAAATATTCTGAACTCATCAAGAAGTACAATGCAATTGAAATGTTATTTACGCTCTATCCTCCTCAAGGTGCCCACGTGCATAATAATATACGACTTAGGTCAACTTGGCTGAGACCCATAGTAAATGGGGAAGAAGGATACAGATATATAGGTAAGATGCTGAATCTTATTATTTCTTTTTATAATATAGAAGAAATGGCCCTTAATCTTAGGAAACAGACTAAGGGTTGCTGGAGGGGTTGGGGGTGGGAGGGATAGGGTGGCTGGGTTATGGACATTGGGGAGGGTATATGCTATGGTGAGTGCTGTGAATTGTGTAAGACTGATGAATCACAGACCTGCACCTCTGAAACAAATAATACATTATATGTTAATTAAAAAAACTTAAAAAAAAAGAAGAAATGATCCTTTTTAGAACTCTCATTTGTCACTTAGATACTATAGGGTAATACATAGGCCCTATAGAATATTCATTTCAGTTGTTAAGTATTATGCCTGCAACTTAAAAAGTGGTTATTTTACACTTTGGTGCCTCCTTGAGAATAGTGGAAACATACTGTGTTTTTTCATTCACCTGATTATGGACATTTGTGTTACTTTCAAAAACATGGTAATATAAGGAAAGTTCCCATGAACATTCCTGCACAGGTCTGTGTCTAGACAAATGCTTGCATTTGTCTTAACTAACCTGTTTTCCAAAGTAGTTCAGTTATTTCATATTGCCCATCAGCAGAGATCTGAGAGCTGCATTCACTCCACAGCTACATAAGTACTTGGTTTAATCAGTTTTTCTAATTTTAGTCTTTCTAATAGATATGTATTGGTATTCCATTGTGGTTTTCATTTACATTTTTCTAGTAGATGATGTTTTCATGTATTTGTCATTGTATGTCATTGCTGGTGAAGTATCTGTTCAAATCTTGACCGTTTTTTAATATATATTTTTTATTTGTCAGTGTTAAAAAGTCTGTTAGATATTCTGAATAGAAATCCTTTAACATATATTCTTTGAAAATACTTTCTCCTAGTTTGTGTCTTGTTTTTTCTCTCTTTTTATAATGCCTTTTGAAGAGAGGTTTTTAATTTTGATGAAGTCTAGTTTACCCTCATATTTTAAAATTTATTAATATATAATGTATTATTTGTTTCAGGGGTACAGGTCAATGAATCATCAGTCTTACACAGTTCACAGCACTCACCATAGCATATACGCTCCCCAGTGTCCATCACTGAACCACCCTATCCCTCCCACCCCCCTCCAGCAACCTTCAGTTTGTTTCCTGAGATTAAGAGTCTCTTATGGTTTGTCTCCCTCCCCAGTCCCATCTTGTTTGATTTTTCCCTCCCTTCCCCCCACCCCTGCTCTGCCTCTCAAATTCCTCATATATGAGAGACCATATAATAATTGTCTTTCTCTGATTGACTTTTTTACTTAGCATAATACCCTCTAATTCTATCCACATCATTGCAAATGGCAAGATTTGTGTTATTTTTTTGATAGCTTCATAGTATTCCATTGTATATATATACCACACCTTCTTTATCCATTCATCTATTGATGGACATCTAGATTCTTTCCATAGTTTGGCTATTGTGGACATTGCTGCCATGAACATTGAGGTGCACATGCCCCTTCAGATCACTACATTTATATCTTTAGGGTATACCCAGTAGTCGATTGCTAGGTTGTAGGACAGCTCTATTTTCAACTTTTTGAAAGTTCCTTTTTGAGGAACCTCCATGCTGTTTTCCAGAGTGGCTGCACTAGCCTGCATTCCCACCAACAGTGCAGGAGGGTTCCCTTTCTCTGCATCCTCACCAACACCTATCATTTCCGACTGGCTAAAATTAACTGGTGTGTGGTGATATCTCACTGTGGTTTTGGTTTGTATTTTCCTGATAGAAAGCTGTTGTGCAGCAAAGGAAACAGTCAACAAAATAAAAAAAAAAATAGAATGAGAAAAGATATTTGCAAATGACATATCAGATAAAGGGCTAGCATCCAAAATCTATAAAGAACTTATCACACTCAACACCCAAAGAACAAATAATCCAATCAAGAAATGGGCAGAAGACATGAACAGACATTTCTACAAAAAAGACATCCAAATGGCCAAGAGACACATGAAAAAGTGCTCAACATCACTCAGCATCAGGGAAATACCCTTGTATTCTTTATGTTTTTATTGTGATAGCCAAGATATATTGGTCAGACTTCTAGTCACAAGGTTTTCTTCTAGAAATTTTATACTTTTAGGTTTTATATATCAGTATAAAATCTATCCTGAGTTATTCTTTTTACTTGCCTTTTTGTTTTGTTTTTGTTTTTTGTACTTGGTTTTTGTATTGTTTTTGTTTTTGTTTTTTTAATTTAGTATGTTGATATCCAGATGTGCTAGTGCTATTTGTTCAAAAGACTCTCCTTCTATGAGTTAACTTTGTATTTTGGCAAAACCAAATAGACTAAGAAGGTAAACAGATGGTGAATAAGCACATGAAAAGAGGATCAACATCATTAGTCATTAGGGAAATATAAATTAAAGCTACAATGGGAATATTCACCTATTAGAAAGACTAAAATAAAATTTGAAAATATGACAACACCAAGTCTGGCAAGGATGTAGAGCAACTAAAAACTCATTCATTACTGGTGGAAATGCAAAATGATGCAATCAATTTCTAAATATTTTGGTGCTTTCTTATAAAGTTAAGTTACTCTAACCGTAGACCCAGCCACCTTACTCCGAGTAATTACCCAAGAGAAATGAAATTGTTTGTTGACCAAAAACTTATAAGTGTATATAGTTGCTTTAGTTCTAATTGCCAAAAGCTGGGGGGTGCCTGGGTGGCTCAGCGAGTTAAAGCCTCTGCCTTCAGCTCAGGTCATGATCCCAGGGTCGTGGGATCAGCCCGCATCAGGCTCTCTGCTCAGCAGGGAACCTGCCTCTCCTGGTCTCTCCACCTGCTTCTCTGCCTACTTGTGATCTCTGTCTGTCAAATAGATAAATAAAATCTCTAGTAAAATAAAGGGTTAATTGCCAAAAGCTGGAAACAACATAAATATTCTTCAACTGGTGAGTAGATAAACAAAATTTGTTACATGTACACAGTGAAGTATTTCCAGCTATAAAATGGATTGAACTTTTGACACACACAACAACATGAATTTCAGATGTGTCATGTTAAGTGAAAGAAGCTAATTTGTAGGTTATATATAGATTCTATTTAAATGACATTTTGGAAAAAGCAAAACTATAAGGACAGATCAGTCCTACAAGCTATAAGCAGGGCTTATAGATGTAGGAGGGTTTGGTTATAAAAAGGCAGCATGAGGGACTTCATAGAGTGATGGAATTATTCTGTTTCTTGATCATGATAGTGGTTATATGACTCTAAAAATTAGTTGAAATGAACTGTAGAATGAATGAATGAATGTAGAGTGAATTTTACTGTAAGTAAGATTTTAGAAATAAACACAAGAATTATTTAAGAAATAAACACAAGAGAAAATAATTTATATGAATGGCAAACAAGTCCAGATAAGATTGCATCATTAATACTCATTAGGGGAATGTAAATTAAACACAATGGAATAAGCACTTACTATAATGGCTAAAATTAAAAACTCAACACACCAAGTGCTGACAGGGATGGGTGGCAACTTTAACACTAATATTCTGCCAGTGCAAATGTAAAATGGTCGAAACGTTTTGCAAAATAGTTTGATATTTTCTTTTTTTTAAATAATAATGAATTTATAGTTTACTGAAATGATACAAATTCCATAATTTGAAATAAATCGATACAGAAAAATATGAAGAAAAAGAGCAACAAATCACTATACACACCTAAACACAAATGTACCAAGTTCCAGGTATACCTCACATATACAGAGAGAAATGAGATATAGTGAGAGAAAGGAGGAAATTTGTCAAAGTAACTTTGTAACAATGGAATTCTTTTAATTTTTAATTTTTTAAATTTCTATTCAGTGTACCAGAATTTATTGTTTATGCGCCACACCCAGTTAGATATTTTCTTAAAAAATTAAATATATATCTCTTTTATGATCCCACCATACCACTCCTAGATATTTAACCAAGGCAAAAGAAAGTATAAATCCATATAAAGACTTGTCTGTGAATATTCATAGATCCATTTTTAAATAAAAGATTCAAACTAGAAACAACCCAAATGCCTATCTACAGGTGAAATCATAAACAAATTGTGATATACCCTTGCAGAATACTTCTTACTCAGCAATATAAAAGAACAAAGTATTGACAGTATTGAAACAGTTAACAACATGGCTGAATCTCAAAAGAATATGCTGAATGAAAGAAATCAGACAAAAAAAAAAAAGAGGTCAAGAGTATGATTCCATTTATATAAAAGTCTAGAAAATGCAAGCTAAATCTTATGACAGAAGCAAATCTATGTATACCTGAGATGGGGGGAGCGGAAGTGAAATGTGGGTTATGAAATTTTGGGGTGATAGAAAAGTTTATTATTGTCACTGTGCTGATGTTTTCATGTAAGTAAGTCTATGCCAAAATTCATCAAATTGTACACTTTAAATATGTGCAGTTTTCATTTATACTTCAATGAAGCTATAAAAGTAAACTTGAAAACATAAATTTAAAGAACCAAGATAGTGAAATTTGTATTTTGGTAATATTTTTGAGAAATGATTTCTCTTTAAGTTTTAAAACCAGCAGTTTAGAACTTATCTAAAGAAAGCCACAGATTTACTGTAGTCTCATGGGGTTAGTGCATATAATGGCATATACTTAAGTGCTGTTTTCTGATAGGAAGCATAGAGGAAGAAGAGGAGGGAAAGAGAAGGAAAATTATGAAAAAGATAATTGAGAGTTTTAGGCTCTATAAGATGAATCAAGACCCTGGTTGCGATCTATCTACTCTTTGCTATTTTCCACCTGAACATTTACCACAGTGTGACCCATATCATTCTAAAAGATTTGTGTTCATTGTTTATAGCCCATTTGTGAACACTTGGTACAAATAAAACAAACATAAAGGAAATATGCAAGAGGCACTGTTGTAAGTTAAAGATTCCATCTTCTGAGGTTTTATGCTTATCTTTTCTCTTTTTCGTAAGTGACCAAGGTCTTGCATCTTTGTGAATTACAGTTGTTATTAAATTGATAGACAAAATATTTTGCAGCATTTGCCTTGAGAAAGATTAGTCTATTACAGGAGTGCTTTCTGAAACTCAGTATCTGCCCCACTAGAAACATTTTAGGGAAGATAGCTCTGAGAATTTATTACGTGTCCCAACATTAATAATACTCCACAATGTAAGCACTCCTGTTTATTGATTTCACTCTGTAGATTTAGAGAAGTATCATCAGCAAGAACTGAGGAGTAGTTAATAGAATTACTGAATGCTCTATAAATGACATGAGTTGCTAACAAATTACGTAGTATTAGGACCATACATATTCTAAAAATATTCATTATATCCATGTTTTTACACCCCATAATTCATATTACAGTGGTTTGAATCTCACTGGAATGAAGCACAAGTCATGTATTCAAATTGGTTAATATATACCAAGTATTTCTTCTGAATCATAATTTTATAATTTTAGATCAATGAAGTAAAAAAAAAAAAAAAGCTTTACATTTTCCTCTAGGAACATATGTTTTGACAAACTTATTTTCAGAAAATAAGTTTAACAAGCCTTTTAGACGGCTTGTATCTTTTGTTACCTTTTCTTAGGAGTTGTCTGTCCTTCAGTTCCCTGGTCTTAAAGACTGTCACAGATACACTGAACTTGTTTCTCACCTTCATTAAGTTTTTGTGACTTTGGTGGATTTTCAACCTGGAAGCTGTAGATTATATTAAGGAACTCCTGGAATTCTAATGGGAATACCTTGAAAGGAGTAGGTTAGCCATTATCTTTCAAGAAAATCATTTAGAGAATACAAATGAATGATTAAATTACTTTCTCAATCCAATGGTGCATTCTTAACTGGAACCATATTATTATATTAATATAAGGTTTCTAATTAGTTCAGATCCTGAATAATGAGCAAAGACCTCTAGTTCTACTACTTCTTTTCCATGTATCATTTCCAGCCCTTCATATAGTAAATTTTTCTTACTCTTATAACATATGGTTATTTAAGTTATGTAATTAATACTGGAACTGATTTCCTGTTCTAATCACTGTTTTGTTACCCATTATAAAATTACAAGATATCTTTTATGCTATTCAGTTTATTCCACTGCCTTCAGGCAAGATCTGATGTACATTAACCAAATGATAATGCCATCTTTAAAGACTCTGACAATTACATAATTGTCCTTGACAGTCAGGTCTGATTTTTTTTTAAGATTATCTCTCTCAGAACTTTCTACTCTGCAACATAAGACTCTTTTCTTACACATTCTTCATTGCAGTTGTAACTTTTTCACTATCCACAAAGTTAAGGCTATGTATAGATTAATAAGAATCTATTTCAATAATAGGCTTTTAAAAATATTAACCCTCAGAAGTCCTCTTTCTAATCCTTAATGTCTTCTGACACTTCTCTCTAAACATTTCCCAAATTTTCTCCTTTCTTTTAAGTGATGGAACTCAGAAGATATGATAATCCAATATATCTAATTTATTGTGAATATAATCCAGCTTCTACATGTTCTGCTTTTAAAATACACGTGTTGGGGGCACCTGGATGGCTTAGTCAGTTAAGCATCCAGCTCTTGGTTTTGGCTCAGGTCATGATCTCATGGGTCCTCGGATCAAGCCCTGTGTAGGGCTCCACTCTCAGCAGGGAGTCTCCTTGAAGATTCTCTCCCTCTGTCCCCCCCACCCCACTTTCTCTCTCCCCCTCAAATAAATAATCTTTAAAATACACATATCAGTATTTGTATTTCTGTCCATCATTAATTTTTCCTTTTTGGGGGGCCATATTTCCTTTAATTATTGATATGGGTAGAATTTATTTTGCCTTCTTAAATTTGGTATCTTGATTATTCCTGATTATCCTTAACTTATTTGGGATATAGACACTAATTTTTGAACCTGTTCTTTAGGGATATTCTATAAGATTAATTATTGAAAAATGAAAAACTCAAATAAATCCTGATTTTAAGCAAGCTTCATATACTTTATATGACTTATATATGTGCAAGTGGAGGAAATGGTCTATTATGGTTTGGATAAGTTTAAATGTACTCTGGTTAGTTCAATGCCTTGATTAACCTATGGATTACCTGCTTGCTTGAGGAGAATAATATCACTAAAATCTATATATTATATTCAGTTGGGCTTAAAAAGTTGTCTGGGTATATACCCATTGATCTCCCTTTTTACCAACTCTAAACTGCCAGCATCTCCACATTATGTTATTTAGTGTCCCTTTGTTTTTCTTTGTTAAGAGCAAATTATGTGACTCTACTTTCATAAGGGTAATTGCTGGTGGAAAAATAAAATAGTATTTTATTTTTAGATGATGGCTCCATTTGTTAAAACTTTCATCATTTAATATACTTACAGAAATTATTCACAGAAAGATAAAAATGAATGCTATATTGTATCTGGTGAAAGTTCTTCAACTGTGGGCAAGTTATTACAAATACTTTAGAATGATGTATTAGGTCTTGCTCATTTAATGGAATGAATGTATTCTATGTGAATTCCATTTTTTCTTGGACTTCATTGACAAATCAGAGATATATCTCTCATCCATCCAGTTTCATCAAGCAGGTTGGAAGCATTTGAGAAAGAAATTAAGATGTGGCATCTGATCTATAAGCTAAAGGAAATGTGAGTTGCATATTTACAATAATCTACCACTCAATACTTCTCAACCTTTTAAAATGAAAATTTTAGGATTATGTTTCTATATCTGAATTCTGCATCTATTTATTCAACAAGCATTAACTGAGTATCAACTATGTTCTTGACAATACAGCTTGAAAAATAACTTAAGCCTAATCCCTCCCCTAGAAGTGTTCACACTCTAGCAAATCCAAAGCACTATCAGAGTTTTGGCTCAGTCAGTCTCAGTGAGCATTTTAATTGGTCTATGGGACAAACAAATAGCTACCAAATAAAAATCTTCCAAAAGAAAAAAAAAAGTCTTGGGAGAACACCTCAAAAATGACAAAGGATGACAGCAACACTCAATATCTGAAATAAAAACTGCAAGCTCAGTTTGTTGTCCATCTAAGTAAAGGAGAGTTATGCTGGTTAAACAGTCATTCTGGGCAAAGCAGACTATTGCTATAATGAGGGTTTTGGGGAAGAGAGGTAGCTAGCCCCCAAGATGGACCCAATGATCCATGCTTTTGTGGAAATATACATACTGTATCAGGGTTGGTCTTTGTTATCAACAGAATACAAGCAAAATTACAGTGTTTTACCTCTGAGGCTAGGTCACAGAAGCTTTTGTGGAAGATTTTGTGGCTCCAGCCTTGCTCCCTCTTAGATAAACTTCTCTGAGGAAAACCAGCTGCCATGTGATAGAGGTCTCAGCAGAACTGTTGAAGTAAGTCAAGTGGATAGAGGTAAGTCATGTGATAGAGGTCTCAGCAGAACTGTTGAAGTAAGTCAAGTCAATTATCATATGGTTTCACTTACTTGTGGAGCATAAGGAATAACATGAGGACATTAGAAGGAAAGGAATAGTGAAATGAGGTAAATCAGAGGGGGAGACAAAGCATGAGAGACTATGGACTCTGAGAAACAAACTGAGGGTTTGGGAAGGGAGTGTTGTGGGGGGATGTGTTATCCTGGTGGTGGGTATTAAGGAGGGCATGTATTGCAAGGAGCACTAGGTATGGTGCATAAACAATGAATCTTGGAATGCTGAAAATAAACAAGAATTTTTTTTAAAAATGAGAAAATACAACACACACACACACACAAAGAACTCAAAGAACTGTTGAGAGGTCTTTGTGCTAATAAGTTGAAGGTATCTGCCTACAACCAGTAAAGAGTTGAGGTCTATTAAAAAAAAAAAAAAGAGTTGAGGTCTGTATGAGTAATGAAACATGTAAGAGGAGTCTCTACATGAGTCTTTCAGAGGATGGCAACCCCATGAGAGATCGTGGCCTAACCCACCTAGAAAATCCATTCCAATTCCTGAGTCTCAGAAACTATGTGAGAAAAATACTGTTTTAGGCTTTTAATTTGGGATAATCTGTTACATAACATGCAAGTTAGTGATTAGTGGCTTTTAGCAGTGGAAGTGAAATGACATAAGATTTAGGGTATGGTTCCTCAGGAAAAAACAAGCTGTTGATTGACTAGCCTTCAAATGTGTTAATAGAGAGACTTTTGTTCATTAATTAGCTTTCAAAAGTAAGATCTTTCACCTGTTGGTTGGTTTTCAGAAGTATGTTTCCGGAATTGAGCTACCACTGGTTGATTAAACAGGTTTAAAACTTGTTCTGGGCATTATTTATCACAATTATAATTGATTGGTTAAAGAGGCTTAAAAAGTAAGTTGTAGTTTTAATTTATTACTATAGCTGTAGAACTCTTAAGCTTTTCTTAAGAGTATGAAGAAATGTTATTCCCAGTAAATAAGCACATAAAGAAAAAATTCAAGATTTCTTGCTAATTGATACAAGCAATTAAGTATAATTGTGAGCCTAAGAAAAGGAAATGACTACATCTGGCAGTATGAAAGATGATTTTATAAAGAAGATGACATATGAGTTGTTCTTACAGCATGGATTACAGTTACTAAATAAAGAGGAGAAGATAGTGCTATAGTCAATGGGAAGAGCATGTGACCTCCATGTTGTGGAAAGTTGTGGGAACTAACTTTGTTCTAGGTAGTCCCCCCGCTCCACCTTTACTGAATGGAAAGTCATCAGAGAGGGAGAAAAACCATGAAAGACTCTTAACTATAGTAAATAAACTGAAGGTTGCTAGAGCGGAAAGGTGGAGGGATGGGATAACTGGTTGATGGGCATTGAGGAGGGCACATGATGTCATGAGCACTGGGTGTTATATGCAACTGATGCATTATTGAATTCTACATCTGAAACTAATGAGGTATTGACTAATTGAGTTTAAATTAAAAAGAAAAAGAAATTCCCTCCCCCTTTTAAAAATACTCCTTGTGTTACAACCTAACACAAGACTCTTTAAGACAGTGGTTTTATAAAGTTTGATAAATTGGTGACATACTATACAATGCCAGGTATAACAAAATAATCATTTGGAATTATATGCCCTTACACTGTTCAGATCTTATTAACATAGTTTATAACTACATTATACACACACGCTTTAATCTCTCCTCATATGTTAATGATTATTTTAGGTAATACCTATTTTAAATATATAAGTAATATGTAAAATTACAGATTAGAGTAACTTCTTATATGTTAAAGAGTGTTTTAGGTAATAAATTCAACTTCAAAATTCAATAAAGAATTTGAAAGTTTGCATAAAAGTGTCTCTAGATAGTCAAAATTGATATAACAAAAGGAATATATTAAAGCTCACAGGAGAGAGACTCACTCAATGCCCATTTACTCTTACTTCAGACACGAGAGAAACCATATTCTCGTTCATGAGAATTTCTCCCAGAATAATAGATCTCAGCTTTGTTAGACCTTCATTAGATGCCATATAGGTTGAACCTCAAGAGGAGTACACACTAAGACAATAATTAAATTGTCATAAGTCAAAGACAAAATTAAAAAGGGTTAAGAACAACAGAGAAAAGAGAGAATTTGCACAAAAGAAGTTTCTTGCCCTTCTCCTCACAAGATTATTTGTAGGTTTCTTAACAGAAACTTTTTAGGCTGAGAGAGAATGGAATGATTCAAAATATTGAAAGAAAAATATCTGTCAATCAAGAACTCTATACTTGATAAAGCAGTACTTCAGAAACAAAAGAGGGATAAAGACTTTCCCAAAGAAGCAAAACCTGAGGGAGTTCATTACCACCAAACCGGACTTGTAAGAAATGCTAAAGGGAATTCTTTGAGTGGAAGTAAAAGAATGATAATTAACATAAAAAATCATAAAATGGTAGGGTAAATCTCAGTGGTAATGGTAAACATATAGTCATATTTAGATTCTGTAATATGGTAATAGTGGTGTATAATTCAATTAAAACTTCAGCTTAAAAATTCAAAGCAAAACAAAACAAAAATAGAAAACCTGGAAGAAATGGATAAATTCTTAGAAAGACACAACTTTGTAAGACTGAATCACAAATAGAAAATCTGAATAGACTGATTACAAGTAATTCAATTAAATCAGTAATGTAAAAGCTCATAAAAACAAAAGACCAGGACCAGATGGCTTCATAGATGAATTATTCCAAACATTTAAAGAAAAGTTAGTAACTACCCTCAAATTATTGAAGAGGAATATTTCCAAACTCATTTTATGAGGCCAGCATTAACCTGATAACAAAACTAAACAAAGACACCACAAAAAGGAGAGGGGAGATGAGAGAGAGAGAGAAGAATAAAGAAAAAAATTACAGACCAATATCCCTGAAGAAAACAGATGAAAAAATCCTCAGTGAAATATTAGCAAACCAAATTAAACAATAGATTAAATGGATCATTCACCATGCTCAAGTGGGATTTATTCTAGGGATACAGGGATGGTTCAACTTCCACAGATCAATCAATGTGATACACTACATTAACAAAACAATGGGTGGCTCAGTCTGTTAAGCATCTACCTTCGGCTCGGGTTGTGACTCCAGTGTCCAGAGATCGAGTCCTGTGTCAGGCTCCTTGCTCAGTGAAGAGCCTGCTTCTCCCTCTGCTTGCCATGCCCCCTGCTTGTGCAGTCTCTCTCTCTCTCTCTCTTTCTCTGATGAATAAATTAATAAAATCTTTAAAAAAAACAAGAAGTGAAAATCATATTGTCTCAATAGATGCAGAATAAGCATTTTGCAAAATTCAAAACACATGTAAGATAAAAACTGTCATAGCATGTAAAGAAGGAAAATAACATAAGAAGGTCATACAGGACAGACTCATAGGTAACATAATATTCGATAGTAAAAAGCTTAAAGCTTTTCCCCTGAGATCAGGAACTTCACACAGATGCCTACACTTGCCATTTATATTCAGCACAATATTAGAAGTCCTTGCCAGAGCAAGTAGACAAGAAAAAGAAATTTAAGGGACCCAAATTGGAAAAGAAGAAGTAAAACTCACTATTTGCAGATGATGTTATGATATATAGAAAATGTAAAGACTCCACCAGAAAACTATTTGATTAATAAATGAATGCACTAAAGTTGCAAGACACAATGTTAACATAGGAAATATATTTTAACTTATTTTAAGTTAAAAATCAGAAGCACCTGGGTGGCTCGGTGGGTTGAATCTCTGCCTTTGACTCAGGTCATGATCTCAAGGTCCTGGGATCTAGCCCTGCATCAGACTCTCTGCTCAGCAGGAAGCTTGCTTCCCCCTCTCTCTATCTCTGCCTACCTCTCTACGTACTTGTGATATCTGTCAAATAAATAAATAAAATATTTTAAAAAATAAAGTTAAAAATCAGTTGCATTTCTATACACTAATAATAAACTACCAGAGAAGGAAATTAAGAAAACAATTCCATTTATAACTGCATCCAAAAGAATAAAATACGTAGGAGTAAATTTAACCAAGGAGGTGAAAGACCTGCACTCAGAAAACTCCAAATTGTTGATGAAAGAAATCAAAGACAACATAAATAAATAGAAAGATATTCAATGCTTATGGATTGGAAGAATTAATAGTGATAAAATGTTCATACTACCCAAAGAAATCTTCAGATTCAATGCAACCTCCGTCAAATACCAGTGCAATTTTTACAGCACTAGAGCAGAGAATACCAAAATTTGTATGGAACTACAAAAGACCCCAAATAGACAAAGCAATGTTGAGAAAGAAAAACAAAGCTCAAGGCAAAACACTCCTGAATTTCAAACAGCACTACAAATCTATCTTAATCAAAATGGAATGGTTCTGGCATGAAAACAGATGCATACATCAATGGAATAGAATAGAGGGTTCAGAAATAAACCGATGCATTAATGGTCAATTAACCTATGACAATAATGGCAAGAATATACAATGGAGAAAAGACAGTCACTTCAATAAACTATGTTGGGAAAACTGGACAGCTACATGTAAAAGAATGAAACTGGACACTATCTTACACCAAATACAAAAATTAAATCAAAATGAATTGAAAACTTGAATGTGGAACCTGAAGCCATAAAACTCCTAAAAGAAAATAGCCAGAGGGGAGGTGCATGGGAGGCTAAGTTAAATAGGTGATGGGGATTAAGGAGTACACTTGTGATGAGCACTGGGTGTTATATGGAAGTGCTGAATCACTACATTGTATACCTGAAAAAATAAAATAATGTACAATATTAACTAACTGGAATTTAAATAAAAACTAAAAAAAAAAAAAAAAGGAAGAACAAAGGAAATATAGGAAGTAAGCTCATTGACGTTGGTTTAGCAATATTTTTTTGGACCAGTCTCTTTAGGCAAGGCAACAAAAGCTAAAATAAACAAATGGGATTACATCAAACTAAAAAACTTTTTCACAGCAAAGGAAGCCATCAGCAAGATGAAAGGAAACCTGCTTAATAGCAGAAGATATTTGCAAATTATGTCTGATTAGGGTTAATATCCAAAATATATAAAAAATTTACACAACTTTATATGAAAAACAAAATAAATAACCTGATTAAAAACTAGACAGAAGACTTGAATAGACATTTTTCCAAAAAAGACATACAGCTGGCCAATAGGCACGTGAAAAGATGCTCAACATCAAAAGATGCTCACTAATCATCAAAAATGCAAATGAGAAACCACAATGAGATATCAAATTATACTTGACAGGTTGGCTATTATCAAAGAGACAAAAAAGTAAGTATTGGTGACGTTGTGGAGAAAAGGAAAAGAAAACCCTTATGCACTGTTGGTGGGAATGCAAACTGGTACAGCCACTATGGAAAATAGTATGGAGTTTCCTCAAAAAATTTAACATAGAATTACTCCACATACAAACAACCCAAGCGTCTATGGATGGACAAATGGGTAAAGAAGTTAGGAGATATATACACACATATATATATGTATATACGTATATGTGTGTGTGTGTACATATATATATATGTGTGTGTATCTGTAAAAAGCAAGTTCTACTGTTTGTGACAACTTGGATGAACCTTGATGGATCTTGAAACATTATGTTAAAAGAAAAACATACAGAGAAAAAGAAATACTGTATGACCTCACTTGTATGTGGAATCTAAAACAACAAAAGTCAAGGAAAAAGAGATCTGACTTCTTGTCACCAGAGGCAAGGGGTGGGGGAAGGGGGAGTTGGAAGAAGGTGATCAAAAGGCACAAGCTTCCAATTAGAAGATAAATAACTACTGGGGATGTAAGGTACAACATGATGACTATAGCTAATACAGGTACGTGATATATAGGAAATTTGTTAAGAGAGTAAATCCTTAGAGTTCTCATTACAAGGAGGAAATTGTTTTCCTTTTCTTCTATCTTTTACTGTGTTTATATCAGAAGATGGATGTTAGCTAAACCTATTATGGTAATCATTTCACAGTATATGTAAATCAGTCCCTCATGCTGTATGCCTTGAACTTATATGTGATACATGTCAATTATTTCTCAATAAAACCAGTAAAAAATAAATGTGATTTTCTTATATAAGGTTATAGGAGAATATTTAAAATTTGTGCAGGGCATTGGACATTTTTTGGTTGTACATACTGGGTTATTTGTTGAAGGGAGTAATGTATCCTGTGTTCCTACCCAATACAAGTCATTTTATCTCCTCCCAATAATTATGATAACCAATACCACATCCTCAAAGTTCCAAAATATTCCCTAAGAGAGGTTTCATACTTGGTAAGATCCTGTGTGCTAAAAATAAATATATAAATAATTATATGTATTTGTGTGTGTGTATACACACACATATATATGCAGACACTCAGCTCTTGTTATATGTAATTTATAAAAGAAATCTATATATTATATCTGAAAGCTGAAAACTAATTATAATTTTAGTTTGTTGAGTGAGGGGTAAATGGGTTGAAGAGCTTAGCAGTTTGTGGTACTGATTGTTATGATGGTAAAATTACATTTAATGTAACACATTTATTTATTTCGTACTCTTCATTTCTTTTAAAGACTTAGTCATTTATCTTAGAAAGATAGAACATGGGGTGGGGAGAGGTAGGGGGAGAGGGAGGGGGAAAATCTCAAGCAGACTTCATGCTGAGCAGAGAGCGTGTTGTGGGGCTCAATTTTACGACCCTAAAATCACTACCTGAGCCAAAACCAAGAGTTAGACACTTAGCTGACTGAACCACCCAGGTGTCCCCATTTTGTACTGTTTAAATAAGACTAAGAACTATACGTTTTATGTAATTTTCTCATTTCATCTTCATAATCTATTTAATGGTTGTTATTATTAAACTCATTTTACACAGGAAACATTTCTTAGAAAGGCTAAATAAGTTTGCCTTAAATCATTCAGCTACTGGAGAATGCCACCAGCATTTCAGCTCAGACATTCTAAACCTAAAGCAAGTACTTGCTACCTTACTATATACTGTCATAAATGTGATTATTTTGAATCATCAAGAAAATATTAAATTATCATTTTTTCAGAATTCAGGTGTATAATAATTTATCTTAAAGAAATCATGTGTATAGATGTATGTATGATAGTAATTACAATCTTGTAATTACTGCACATGTTGAAACAATGTAAAGTCCCAGTAATAGGGAAATGGTTAAATATACTGTGGTGCATGAATAAAATGGAGTTCTATATAACCATTAAAATTATGTTACTGGGTATTTACTTATAGGTAAATAAAAATACATTTTTATAATGGAATGATGTGTATATTCACATGGTTGCATCAATTGAATATAAGAATATGCAAAGTTTAATCTTATATTGTGTTAATCCAGTAGACTTTAACTATTCTAATATGCCTGATTTTTCTAATTTTTCTGTACGTTTTACAAGTTTTACTCTACATTTCTTGTTTTAATAATAATAAAAAAATTGTTAGGGACTTGGAAAATTTCATTTTGAATTTCCATATGTAAGCTATAGTCTTTATGAGACCTCCATACTATCTTCGCAACTTCCTAAGGCTTTCTAATAATTTAAAAATTAAAATTTTTTAAATTAAAAACAAATTAAAAATAGAGCTACCCTATGACCCAGCAATTGCACTACTGGTTATTTACCCCAAAGATACAGATATAGTAAAAAGAAGGGCCATATGTACCCCAGTGTTCATAGCAGCCATCTCCACAATAGCCAAACTGTGGAAAGAGCTGAGATGCCCTTCAACAGATGAATGGATAAAGATGATGTGGTTCATATACACAATGGAATATTACTCAGCCATCAGAAAGGATGAATACCCAACTTTTGCATCAACATGGATGGAACTGGAGGAGATTATGCTGAGTGAAATAAGTCAAGTAGAGAGAGTCAATTACCATATGGTTTCACTTATTTGTGGAACATAAGGAATAACATAAAGGACATTAGGAGAAGGAAAGGAAAAGTGAATGGGGGGAATCGGAAGGGGAGATGAACCATGAAAGACTGTGGTGTCTGAGAAACAAACTGAGGTTTTTAAAGGGAAAGAGGTGGGGGATGGGTGAGCCTGGTGGCGGGTATTAAGGAGGGCACTTATTGCATGGAGCACTGGGTGTTATACATAAACAATGAATCTTAGAACACTGCATCAAAAACTAATGATGTATTTTTTGGTGACTAACATAATACATTAAAAATTTTAAAAAAATTAAAAAATTGGTCTCTGTTTACATTGTTTTTCACTGATAAATTTATCTTTAATTTTTTTTATTTTGCTGTATTGAACTATAGTGAAAAGAATACTTATCATATAAAAATAAAAATACAGCATTTGAAATAATGGAGAAATGAATGAAACCATTTTCTAATTTTATTTTACAAAACCATTTAAATTGGTTTTGCATTTAAAACTACATTTCAGGTGTGAAAATATAATACCTATTTGAAATATCTCTTCCTCTGATAGTTCATAAGGTTTTGAGAACATACTCTATAATTATCCTATTCCCACACGAGAATGCTTAGCACATAGTAGGCGTTTATGCATTAACTTTTTGTTACATGAATCATATATAAACTATTACAGTAGCATTTAAGCTCTTGTTTTTCATGTTAAAGGTGAATACTTTTTTCCCATCAGTATATTAAAACTTCTTTATTTCCAGATTCCTTAAAAGATTAACATGATATGTCTATACTATAGTGTGGCACAGTTAATATTTAAAATTTTTATTAATAAATAAAATATAATTTAACCATAATGGAGGCAAAAATCCAAGGTAGTAAGAGCATGTTCAGTCACTCCACAAATCTTTTTTGAGTGCCTTGTGTTCAGTACTGTGTGATAGACATGAGGAGAATTCAAAAGTAAATAAAACAGCCTTTGTCCTGTGTTTATGATTTAGGCTTGGGAAGTGATACCAATACATAATTAACTACAGTAGAAGATATGAAGTGATGAGAGATGTAAAACAAGTGCTTATGTGTTCCCACTTGCTCTGCTAAGCAGTCTCGAGAGGTTGGACATAGTAAGGGTTTTGCAAGAGAGGAGCATAAGCCCTGAAACAGAGACATGGGATATCTTGAGAGAACTGTCAGGATGTCTTTTAAGTTATTCCATGCTCTCCGGAAAAGAGTGCCCTCAAATAAAGCACTGATAGTATGCTTAACTGGCCCTTCCAAAATAATCTACAATAGTGCACTTGTTTTTACTAAGGAGTAAGCATCACTCCATTACATTAGTGATCAACCATAGTGCCCTAGACATTGATATTTTTATGTATGAATTAATATAAAGGTGAATTACAGATAACTTGCAAAATTGTGGAAAAGGAAAACACGACTGAGAGTCATAATTATTTTGGCATATTTTCTTCCAGTATTTTGTAAAACCACTTATAACTAGAATATTTAAGCCCCGGAAGGGACATTACATGTCATTTTGCCAATTCCTCTTTCATTTTTACAGGGAGCCAGTTAGAAGGTATTGGAAAAGAATCATTTGAACTGAGCAGAGAGCACAGAGGCTAAGTGGCTTGTTCAAGGTCATGACCTTAATTATAACTGTGATGATGATTCAGGTTCAGAGTCTCATCAGGCCCATTGCTGTCCACCCTCCCGCACCACATACACATGCTCCACAGATCATCCTGGCTTTTTATGAAAAGTACTTTTTTTAGACAAAGTAAGTATTAACACAACTGTCTTTGTACTAGTCTTTAATTTTCTCCCTGTTTTCCTCAAGCTTGAAAACTGGCTGCTAGTTTTGTCCTTTGAATATTTTCTAAAGCAAAAACTGAAAGCAATATCCCTCATTCCCCTTTCTGCTCTGTCTGTCTTCAGAAAGGAGGTGAGACAAAGGCCTGGGGGTAGGGAAACCTGGCACTGCAAAAGCTCTTGTTGCCTGTGGACACGTTGGGCTCCAATCTTTCTGAAAGGCTCTGACCATGCAGTTTTGGCCTGTCATCTTGTTGTGCATGACTATTTTTAGCTCTGTTCCTTTCCTTTTCCAACTACACATATTAAATAGTAGGAAATAGTACTTCATCATGAAATCTCACATGAAACAGAAACTGATCGTTATTAGATGTAAACTTTGTCTAAGCTGAAAATTATTTCATATGCCTAGGATAGGGTAATGACTTTTCCCCCCAAGACTGAAGTATAATGAGTTAAAAATGTTTTCCAACAATACTTTGGAATTTTTATAATTGTCCTCTGTATTGTTTGACTGTCAGTTAAATTAGAACATTTGATAATTGTAGGGAGCTGATAAGACTTTCTATTAAAGGTATGTCATTATGTTAATCTCAGTTCAAATATAGTTTGCCTGAACCCTGTTTTGATTATATAATATTAGAATAAATTAACCCATTAAATAAGCTTACCCTGGAACATTTTAAATGCTTTAATGTTAATATTAGTTTAAACAAGTATGTAAATCATGTACTGAAACTATTGTTGTCTTTCCTTCTTAAAGTCTTTAAAATTTGAAGCAGATATTTCTACATAGATATAGATGATTTAGATTTAAAATCAACTGATGAATACAATTTATTTAGCTTATAACTGCATATTGTGGGAAAGTAGTGAGTGATGAATTTCAAAAAATGTAGAGGCTCCAAGGCTTCATTTGATATGCAAACACCTGCATACTGGAGTTATTTAATAAATACACTGACATCTACTTATACAAAACACTTATAATTTTATTTAAAAAAACAATCATTGTGGTATGTTGTAAATAATAGAGGTCTTTCAACACTTTTAGCTGTACTTCCTTTATTCATGCATGGGAAGGACTCAGTGACCATGAGTACCACATATATGCCTTTAAACATTCACATAACAATTATGTACTGTCCATTTTTTGATAGTCTGGTCTGCTTCCTTTTTTTCAGAGTAAGTTGGACAGATGTCTATGCAAAAAAAAAAAAAAAAGAATGATACCAACTTACCTTATTTAAAGGAAAGCCTCAAAACTTCATTTATTTGTTCATTCAATGAATATTCTGAAGTGCATGCTATGGTACTATGTACTAGGAACCTGTAACAATGAAGAATCTTCATAACAGGCTGAACACTGAGTGGATTTCTTTCTAGCCAATATGTATGTGGACTCTTAGGACCTCTGAACTAAAAGATATGCAAAGTACATCATGTTTTGGCATCATAAAACATTTGTGCTTTTCATGATTACATATACTAACCTCCTCCTTACAGTCTGTCTAATGGACAATTATAAGAGATTTTAAGAGTAAAATTTAAAGACGGAAGAGGGAAAAGTGTGGAGGAGATGGGTAGGAGAGGAATTTTATGGTAGATGCTGGTACCTAGTTATTTGCAAATACATCTCTGTACATTGTCATAGGTATGGGCAGAAATTAAGAGAACTATTTCTGTCTTTAAAAAAGTGCTTATTTAACATATAACCTACATATGTCAGTAGTGAAACAGTCTGCCACATGACAGAGTATTCTCAAATGTGTTCATCCACATTCACTGTTGAAGAATAACATGGTATTTGTGATTTCGGTCTCTGGCTTTAAGTTTGAGGTTAATCAAACTTAAGAATTCTGAGATTAATCAGAATTCTTCAAAACAAATCAACATCTGTACTCTCTACACTATATTTTTAGAAGGTAAAAAGAAAAATAATTATATTTCACATGTACTGAATGTTTCCTATATGCAAAGCACTGTGCTAAATGATTTACCTAAATTTATGTAAGCAATATCATTTAATTCTCATGGAAATCCAATGGACCACATGCCTAAGAACAATAATTTAGAGAGATAATTTACCTAAAATGTACAACTAGGAAGTGATAGAGTTTTGACATGAACCCAGCTCATGATTCCTGACTCTTTAGTCCTTGGTGGCAAAACACTTAAAGTGATGTAGGATATTAAACATACAACCAAAGGAAAAAAAAAAGAATAAAAGATTCACATAGTAGCTTAAAAACAAAGCCAAGGGGCACCAGGGTAGGGTAAGGATGCTGTTCAGTGTCCAGCTCTTGTGTGGCTCAGATCTTGATCTCAGAGTCTGGGATCAAGCCCTATATTGGGCTCTGTGCTCTGAAGCACAGAGTCTGCTTGGAATTTTCTCTCCCTCTTCCCCTACCCAGCCTCCCCCATCATGTGTGCTCTCCCCCTCTCAAATAAATAAAGATACAGATAAATACAAACAAGGCCAATGCACAATTATTTGGATGGCAATCCTTATATATTGTGAATAGATATAATATTTTTATTGGCAGTGTTAAATCTCGGTGATAGAAAAAAAATATTTTTTGATGAGGGGACAAAATTAGTTCTTATGGGCCAATGCCAAAGACAAAGTTACATTTTATTGATTTTTTTTAAAGAAGAATGCAATATTTGTTCATTACCAGAAACTGTTTAAAATTAGAAAGGATAAAGAGGACAAGTTACTCTTTTACTCAACAAATATTTATTAAATCCTTAAGATCACCTATAAAATATGCCACCAAGAGATAACTGTTATAAATTTTTGACTATATTTTCTGTTTTTCTTTTTTAAAAAATATACTTAGTCCCCCTTTATCCATGGGGAATACATTCCAAGATCCCCAGTGGATGCCTGAAACTGCAGATAGTACTAACCCCTATATATATTATGTTTTTTTCTTACATATGTATCTGTGATGAAGTTTAATTAATAAGTTAGACATAGTAGGTTTAACAATATTAACAATATTAATTAACAATATTAACAATAAAATTAATAACTAAAATTAACAATAAAATTTAAAAAATAAAATTAATAGTAACTAATAACAAAATAGAGTAACAATATACTATAATAAAAGCAATGTGAATGTGGTCTGTTTCTGTTGCTCTCAAAATAACTTACTGTACTCTATGCCTTGTGTGGTGTGAGATGTGAAAATGTGTAACTGATGAGATGAGGTGAGGTGAATGATGTAGACATTGTGACATAGTGTTAAGCTACTTTTGACTTTCTCTGATACATCAGTGGGATCATCTGCTTCCAGATCACAGTTAACTGAAACTGCACAAAATGAACCTGCTGATTAGGGGTGACTACTGTAATTTTAATAATAGGGTATATATAAATTATACATACAGGACTTTTAAAATCAGTTTTTCGGGTTATAAAAATCATGCCTTCTCATTGTGGAAAATGTAGAAAATGCATTTAGAAATAATTAAAAATACTGTCAATTTTTGTGTATTTTTATTAATTGTATAATGACTTAGAAGACATTTTACTAACTGCGCATGGTAATAAGGTTAAACATATCTATATATGTTGACTTTTTTATCATAGTTAAGCCAGGAATACTCATATATCTGAATGGAAAAGGATAATGAAGAAAGCAATGGAAAGATGTAGTTAGCTATGAGACAGTGTACTAAGCTTTCTTGATTGAATAATTGAGTGATCTGAGTCATTCAGCATAATCTAAAAGAGGCAGGAGAACATCAGTCACAATTCTCTATAAAGAAAATGGCCAGTCTGTTTCTTTATGCTCCTCTGCTTATGTTCAAGGAAAAAAATTAGTAATACAGCAGAGTACCCAACTGTGTAAATAGTTTAGCCATTTGGTGAAGCTTTAGAAGCTACAAGAACTCCTCATTGCCTATGCAAAGCTCAAGTGTCTATAGGTGATGACCCTCATTTACCCCATGAACCCAAATTACTATTGATATACTTCCACAGTCTTAAAGTATCTATTTCCACAAACTTCCATGTACCTTCAATAAAAAGCAAAGTAAAAAAGGAAATAGGGAATGCTTTCTTAGCATTTGGCATCTGAACATGTCTGGCCTAAAAGAGGGGTCACCAGAAAGGAGACTGTAAAGTGTGTCTCTCTCCTAGAGCAGAGATGGGATGACTCAACTGTGTAAGTTTAAGTTTTAGATTGTGGATGTTGAGCCTAACAGGTTTTATGTACCAATCTGTGACACACCCATCAAAAGTATCCATTGTGATGTATGATGAATTATGTTTCTAATTTAGTTACATTAGAAGATTTTTAAATTAAATTCCAGTGGACTGAAGGTAACAGAATCAGCAGCGCCCAGAAATATCATCAGGTAGGACAAGTTCCAGTAGAACTGAAGTGCCCAGACAAGGAGGTGGCTGGTGCAGAGTCCCACAGATATATAGGCATTGCAGCAGATCCTGAGTTGGCACGATGAATGCCAGGTGCAGGGAGAGGAGCTCTTAGTTATGCAGGGAGTGTAGCTCTACCTTTTAGGGAGAAACCTAGACAATCTTAGCAATCATCAACCTGATGAGAAATTCCAACTAAATTGCATTTTAAAGGATGTGGCATCAGAAGCATATTTCCTAAGACGGGAAGCAGCAAACCAGGAACACTGCTGGGGAAAAAGTCAGATCAGGCTCCGTGAGTGTTCTGACAATATGTTATCCAAAAGGACCGTTGACTTTGGGCTCAGAACTCAATAAGGAAAAACCTATAATATACAACTTTTCCAGTCTTGAGTTTAGTTTTGATTACTCTTTCCATCTGCTAAAATCTGTCTGAAATAATTTGAAAATTCTTTAAGTCCTCAAATAACCTGTGAAAGTCTTTCTGTCCCTGTCATAAAACTAGGATACATAATGAAACACCTAGGTCAAAATCTTTTCCTGCAAAAGCATACAGCAATCCCTCAGTTATCATATACATTTAGACAACTTTTTATTCCAGAAATTTTTTACATATACGGTTATGGAGAGAATTGCGTAGTGAACCTCATCACATCCCATCTTCATCACTTACCAGGATCTTTGCAGTGTTTCAGAACGCTCCTTGCTCTCTCTCCACTTCCTTCATTCTTGTTCAAGTTACGTTCTTTCTAGTCTGGACCACTGAAAGTCTCTTAATAATCTTCCTCTTGCCCACCCAACAGTGGATTTTTCACACAAAGTCAAAATGATCTATAATTGTTTAAATCAGATCATACTATTCACCTGCCTAAAATCTCCTGTGCCTTCTCTGTAAATTAAAAAAGAATCCAGGGCGCTTATCAAGGCCTAAGAGGCTTTTCTGATCTGTCCCTGGCTGGCTTCTCTCATATCTATCATACCACTCATCCCAGGCTCACCAGCCTCCTTGCTTTTGTCCAGCTCCTCAAATTCATACCACTTTAAGGCTTTACACTACCTGTTTCCTCCTCCTGTGAAGCTCTGTCCCCAGATCTTTGCAAGCCTGGTTTTTCTTTTTTTTTCTTTTTTCTTTTGTCTTTTTTTAAATTTCTTTTCAGCATAACAGTATTCATTGTTTTTGCACCACACCCAGTGCTCCATGCAATACATGCCCTCCTTAATACCCACCACCTGACTCCCCCGACCACCCACCCCCCCGCCCCTTCAAAACCCTCAGGTTGTTTTTCAGAGTCCATAGTCTCTCATGGTTCACCTCCCCTTCCAATTTCCCTCAACTCCCTTCTCCTCTCCATCTCCCCATGTCCCCAATGTTATTTGCCTGGTTTTTCTTAATAATTAAGTCTCCATTCAGATGTCACCTCTTTAAGAAAGTCTCCCTAACCACCCAATTAAAAATGTCCGTCTTCATGCCCTCCAGTCTCTCTCAGGTGTGAGTTGCTTTGTTTTCATCATGGATTTTATCACTATCTAATATTATATTACTTCTCTGTTTATGACACAACTCTGACCTCCAGAACTATGGTTCCATGACAGCTGGAACCTTGTCCCTATGTTCACAGTCCTAGCCTACACTTCTAGCCAAGTGGTTAGCTCTGGCTGCTCGTTAGAATCACTTGGGCAGCACTGAATAGTACAGTCTGGAATGGGGCCCAGGCATCACTTGTTTTATTCAGACCTTCCAGGTGATTCTAATGCATACAAGAAATTGAGAATCACTACCTTATCAAAACATCTGGCACGTATAAGATACTGAATAACCTCCAATTTAAACCAGTGAAGACTCAGCTCCTACTTTATAGATACCATATACCAAAATATCCAAGAATTTTATTTTGAACACAGCAGTAGATAATTTATCAGGAGTATATTTTCCTCCAGGAATTCAGGATTTTAGTTTTGCAGTATTTATTGGTAGACAGAGACAGAGAGAGTGATCATGTTTCCTATTTTTTCATCCCTAGATGAGGAAATATCTGTCTGGTGCTAGAGCTAACCGATTGTTTATGGGTAAGACCTGGCCAATCATCTGACTAGGAGGCTTCTAAACTAATATTATTAGTAGGTTCTTACCTAGGCCAGCAATCTTACTACTCAGCTCTCTGAATCCTGATAGAAGAGTTTGTGAGAAGCTACCCTTGCATGATTTGCTACTATTTTTGTTATGGCCTTATACATTCCAGAATGGAACCTGCTAGCACCAGTCCCTTTCCTGACCCCTCTTGTTCCTGGCCTGGTTGCAATAGGTCAATAGATGTCGGATGAACTTTGCGATTAAGTTGGGAAATGTAAAAAAGATCTTCAGCTGTTTAAAAACAAATCAGGAGCCATAAAGCAGGGTAACAGCCATTCCATATTCTGGCAAGGACAGACCTCATGCTCCTGCTGTCTTTGTGGATATTTGCAGTTGTCCTGTGATTCACAGAGAACATTATAAAACACACTGCTGACTCTGATCACTTCAATATTACTGAGGCAGGTAATAAATAGATAGTAGATAGATAGACAGATAAGGAGTTTTTTTTCATTTTGCAGAGCAGAAAACTAAGGTTTAAGGAATCATGTCCAAGATTCTAGTCAGTTTATGGTAGCCTCCTTTTCATATAGCAGTATCATCAATTACAAAGAATGATGAGCAAGATAGGGTGATTGAGCTTTCTTCACAAACCAATGACTGCAGTATAATTTTTCTAGGTAACCTCAAAACTTCAAGTGTTCAAGGCTATCCTTTTCTGCATGCATTTTAAAGTATGATGAAAATGTGGCATGATGGCTTTTTAATCGAAGTATCCATTTCTTTTTCCAACATAATTGGCAGTTTTAGAAGTTGTATAAAATGAGTTTATTTTCAACCAGATATAAATAGTATGAAATATAAGTGGAAAAATAAGAAATATGAAAGAAAGCATACATATAGTTGAATCCATGTTATAAAATATATTTTATTAGATCTTATGCATATAATTTTCTCCCTGAATCTACCAGCCTGAAGGTTTTTCTTGCTTTAATAATGCTGATAGTTGCATTTTTCCCCCTATGTGACTTACTTTCTTGTGAGAATCCGTTACCATTTTTAATTTATTTTATTAAATTTTACGTTTGAAATCTCAGGCTGTTCTTCTATAAATGTGAGAGGGAAATTCCTCGATAAGACTATTGATGGGGGTTACCTGGGTGGCTTAGTCGGTTAAGCATCTGCCTTCCGCTCAGGTCATGATCCTGGGGTCCTGGGATCGAGCCCTGAATTGGGCTCCCTGCTCCTCGGGAAGCCTGCTTCTCCCTTTCCCTCTCCCACTGCTTGTGTTCCCTCTCTCACTGAACCTCTCCCTGTCAAATGAAAAAAAAAAAAGACTACTGATGGGTAGAAGAAGTCCTCAGTTAATATTTTTCAACTGTTATTTTTTCACTTATAAAGATTAGTGACAAACGTTCATTACATAATTAAGAAGTATCTATACAATGTGGAAAATATATAGAAAATACTCATGGGTACTCTATTATTATGTAATTCATGAATGTATGACTCTATGCACTTCACAGACTTGTATCTCATTTTTCAACACTATTATTCTCTTATATTGAGACTAAAATGAAAGTACCATGAATCAGAGGCTAAGATTCAGATCCCAGCATTATTATATAACCTAGAAACTATCATTGGAAAGCAAAACCCTTATTCCTCAAATAATTTGAGGTATCAGTTTTGAACAAAATCATCCTTTGTGAAGAAAGTATAGTGGTATCAATTGAATCCTTTAGTGATACTCAGAATTTGTTGGAGCTCCATATCCTTATGTAGTAGGAAGAAGTGAGAATACTCTGAATTTAATCATTAATTGTTCCTCAGTCCTCCCTCAGGAAAACATTCATTATAAGATAGGACTTGATAAGGTAGGACAGAGATTTTAAATATAAGAAAAATCAAAAGAATTACTTTATGTGGCATTCATCATCTTCAAAAATGTGCATATTTTAAATCACTGGATTTCAGTCAAGATTTTTTTGCCTTCATACTAGAACTAGAAATGTTTTTATAATATGCCTAGAGGAAAATTCTTTGTTATGGCTTTACTGAACACTCATTAATTTTGTAACAGAAGAGGGGAGTTGATGGCAATTTTGCACCTATCTGTGGATATATGAAATGTTTAGTCATTTTAAGGTAAGAAATTCTCACATGTCAACATTTCACTGAATTTAATAAAAAAGCTTCATTTCTCTGAGGAGAATTTAATGTTTAATAATCATAGAAATCAAAATTCTTTTACTTAATGAAGTTGATTTAAAAATGTAAGCATGTAAATAAGTTGTATTTTTATTTAAAAGTATTCAAAAACATACAGAAATACAGAAACTAATATAATGAGCACTCCCCTATTCACTATCCAGATAGAATTTTTTTTTAAATTTACTTATTTATTTATTTTAGCGAGGCGGTGGAGGGGCAGAGGGAGAGGGAGAGAGGGTCTCAAGCAGACTCTGCACTGAATGTAGAGTTCAAGGTGGGCTCTGTCTCATCCCTAAGATCACAACCTGAGCTAAAATCAAGAGCCAACCCCTTAATCAACAGCCCCACCCAGGCTCCCCATATCCAGAGAGAATTTTTAAAATTTTGTTTATACACTTCCCTTTATTTTTTCTATTTCTTTATTTTTCCTTAACAAGGTCAGGTCAAAAAGCATGTGGAAGAAGAATTCCCTGAGGAACTGTGTAAATGGTTCTGAGTAGCCCTGGCAGATAGATTGCTAGACCCTCAGCATGGTCCTGGCACTCCCAACCCCCATCTTCCCCTCTTTGCGCAGGGGGGCTAATTAGTCACACCCTTTGCTGTGCCACAGTTCAACTCAGGTTCCCACCAGCTCTCTGGCACCATCCCTGTAGGCGGCCCCTGATCTTTGTCAGTCCATTTTTCACATTTCTCCGTGAGTTGGTCTCCCCAAAATGCAAAGCTGATGATGGTATCATGATAGTATCATTCCCCTGTTTCTAAGTCTCTCCTGAATGTTCGTTCTCTAAAGGAGTCTTTCTAAATTGAGGTGCATAGACAAAGAACGAGCTGTTAGGGTGAGAGAAAAAAATTTCATTTCCTTTTGATTTTATTTTTTATATCTTCTGGCATTTGTACTTATTTAAAGTGTACCTTACAATAACATAAGTAAGCTCATCATTACATAGGTAAATATGCATATCTTCAGGGATTTGTACTATAATAGAGGTGCACAATAGAAGATTTTAGAGACCACTGGCTTGGTGAACAAAATTTAAGCTCTTTCACAGTTTGGCCAAGATACATTTCTCTCCACCCTATTACCTGCTGGTCTCCTACCTCCTTGGCACCCTGACCCTTTTAACTCTCCCTGGACCTGCCTCAGCACTGGTTCCCTTGCACATAAAAGCCTTGCTTTCTTGTTTGGAAATTGCTTTCCCTTGCACAGAAAAGCCTTGCTTTCTTGTTTGGAAATTGCTTTCACATGCATTAACTAAATCCATTGGCACTAGGGTATGAAACATTAAAATTTCTACAATCACTCCATCCCCCAAGTTCCCATAGCCCTTTTTCAGACATTTTGAAAACACCTAACACAATACATCATAATTTAGATCTGTACATATGTGTCTCCCAAATTCTACTTTGAGCGACATGAGGTGGGAACCGTTCCTCACTAATGTTTGGATCCATAGTACTTGCACACTGTGGCAGGTACTTGAGAAATACTTCTGGATGAAGGATTAGAATTGCAGGTCTGTATTATAGAGATACTACTACTACTTACAAGCGATGCTAAAGGAAATCAATATATAGCTTTAAGTTTAGCCACTGTACCTTGACTCCAAGAAGATGACAGAATGCAAATATGAGTTCGGTTCCTTTGAGAGGGATCTAGGTATCTAGTTGGATTTTCCATGCTCAAAACATAAAAACATAATTTAAATGCTCTAGTGAAGGAAAATTCTGTCTTGTTATTTTTAAGCCTTGAGGAATTTTTTAGGCCTGGGGTGACCTAGGCTCACATTTTCCTTTTTGCCATAGAACCCAAAGACATGACTTCTAGACTATGATATCCACTGTGGTCACCTTCATTGTGTCCATATTCTATTTCCCAAGATTTGTTGCAGAGTGAGAGACAGAAAAAAATTATATATATACACACACACACACACACACATATATGTATATATATGTGTGTTATATATATTCTAAGTATTATATGTATTAAGATATATATGTGATATATATAAATATAAAAATATATATGAAGTTATCTATAAAGGAAGTCTATGTTGTTTATATTATTGGATATAATAATAAAAACAGATAATTTAGTTAGTTAAGACTGTGGGTTCTGGAGTAGCAGAGTAGAATAATTTAAGGTCAGTCTCACCTCTGTCACTCTTAGTTGTGTATCTTGGGAAATATTATTTACTTCCCTCAGCACCAGTTTCCTTATCCATAAGATAAAAATTTAAAAAACTGTGGATTGAATAATGCAAAAGTATTATACAAAAAAAAAAAAAGTAGCATAGTGCTTGAAAAAAAAATACCTGGTAATTGTTGACGGCTTTCCTTACTGGACTTCCGAGTAAACATCACTACTTTTTTAACTTCATAAAGTGGATTTTTAGAAAATTTTAATTCCAGTTAGTTTCAGGTGAACAATATAGCCATTCAACACCTCTGTACAACACCTGGTGCTCATCATGACAAGGGCACTCCCGAATCCCCATCACCTATTTCACCCATCCTCCATCCCTTCCCCTCTTGCCCTTGGTGGGAAGGCAAACTGGTACAGCCACTGTGGAAAACTGTACAGAGGTTTTCTAAAAAAAAAAAATTAAAAATAGAATTACCTTAATAAAATGTGTCTTAGGTGAACTAGAAGTATTCTAACCTAGTAGAAAAACATCTCAGTAATTCCTTTCCTTTTTATTCTCTTACTCTGGGTGGAACATTTAATCAATAAATTTTATTTTTCTACCTAGTCAAAATAATATTACTTATTTCAGCCTCTGTTAAGGCTGCCAAACAAATCTAATCCCAAAATACAGATTAGTTAGTACATACAGATCACCTAAAAGAAGGCTTGACACACACTGAGCACTCAAAAAAATGTTAGCTACAACTGACTTTTTTTTTTACTGACAGATTTTAACCTATTTTCCATGAACACAATATGTGTAAAAATAAAAACATATTTTAAACTGTTAAACAATTATGTTTTCTCCAACAGAACTGTAATGAATAGAATCTGTATCTTGTTTAAAAATACACTAAAATATTAATCATTTAAAAATGACAGTTGAAAAACATATTGTAGGAAAAAAAAGCTACAAAAGACTATTGAAAGCAAAATATTGAGGGTACATAAATTTTATAAATTTAATGGGACATTGCAATAGAAGTGCTACTGTGTAATTGGTGATTTTAATGAGCTTCAATTTCTTTGAAAAGATCATTATTATAAACAGGATGCCCATATCCATGGTAATGGGGAGGATACCTTTTAGCTTTTTGAACAATATAGAGATAATTAATTAAGTTTTCATTAATTCTTTTTTCCCCATACTCTAAAACAATAATAAAGGAGAGTTTTGCTCATTTGTTCATCAGGATATTACACACAGTTCCAATATAGAAATCTAAGTCTAGTGAGGTGAAATCAGTAAAGACTGCCATATCGAGGGCCTGGGAATAGGTCCTTGGTCTACAGAGGCTACTGGCAGGTAAGATAGCTTCCTTAAGAGAGTTAATTAAAGCCACAAAATTTCACCTTCACCAGACATTACCAGATAAAGATAGAAGTCTGATTTTTGCTAATTTTAGCCTTAGTCTCATTGAAAATAGGTCTTATTAAGGCAGAGATACCTGAGCAATTTTCCTACTAAAGAAAAAAAAATGTATGATAATATGAATGCTACTGCTAATCTTCTCGGTCTGGAATTCCAGTATATAAAAGTACAAATTTTTTGTCATCAACCAGGTGTTTATTAATTAAAAAATGAAAATATTACATAGGTAAATTCAATTTTCACACATTATGATATATATCATATGCTATGAAATATAACATGGAAATAGTATATCTGAAAAATATGTCCGAAAATATTATCTCTATCATCTAGTCAGCTCTGTATTTGCAGAACAATTTCTCCACAGGAGGGAAAGCTTATTTTAATAATTTAGGACCACATTTCATGCTATATAAATATAGTACTATAAACTGTGATGGTTAACATTGTGATTTCAAGAACTGCTAGGGGGCAAATGTGAGCATTCTGGTGCCTTAAGGCAGTTGAGCTGGTCCTGATGGAGTGCCTAGGTGTGCTACAGGATGCATTGTGAATAGGGCTGACCAGCAGGGGAGGTGCATGTCCCCTCTGCATGTTACCTCTCCTTTAGAAAAGGGGTGGAGGGTCTTCACAAATGGGGGAGGAAAGTCTTCAGGGAAGGAAGGGAACATTTTCAGGATCGCAGATCATTAAGCAAACTTAGACTGCTCACAAGCCTTTTAACACACTACCCTTTCCTTTATTTATTAAAAAAAAAAAAATAGTTAAACTGGATGCCACCACACAAATTTCTAATTGACTTCAAAGAGGGATTTGGTGAAGAAACTTTTTAAAAGTTTCCTGCCATCTTTTGTTTTGTTGTTTGTCAGCTTGGCCTTCACAAAATAGAACAAAAGCAACCCATGAGTTTTGCTTTGTGAGATGCCAGAATGATAATTGCTAGACTATTTGCCACATCCTATGACTCAGTGTGCAGCCGTAGGCTGTGCCAGAATGTCTGAGTGGACTCGTTCTGGTGTAGACCACGAATTTCTGGGCTGTGGGATGACTGGCATGGGCAACAGTCTGACCCCTGTGAGGCCTTTCAGTACTTCAATTCACACACGACTCCTTGGACTCATCCTAGAGTCATTTGTAATGTCCTCTGAGGCCCCATCTTGATGGACCTTTTGTGGATCTTGGTAAGAATTTTCTGACCTGGCTTGTCACCCAACTGGACAGTTTCCAAGGGCCCTGGGATTGGCTCAGGGCCTCTGTTGGTATGGGAGCACATCCTTGTATCCCAGAATGGCATGGAGCAGTATTTTTGTCATTTCAGGAGGGTTGTGAAATGTTGTTGATCACTTTATATAACTGCCTCATTTGGAAAATAAAAGCAACATAGAAAGTGATTTTGTCAAAGGTTGTGTTGCGTGCATGTATCAGACCAAAGTGTTGACTAGCTAGGTTGAGCAAAGTGAGGTTTTTCTAAAACAGCATAAAAAGAAAACAAAGAAACAACAACAACAAAAACCTTTTAGACCACTTTGCTGTTTTTTCACATTACATACTTCCTGGTCAGCCTGAGAACATCAGTTGAGGCACAGTCTGCTCTTAAGTAACAACAGTTGCATTTTTCTACTATGGTATTATCTTAAAAAATAAAATTAAAATGTAGAAAAGCCTCAAAGGATAATTTTTTATTTTTTACAAACTAATATTCAATGTTATATGCACACACACGGACAAATACAAGCATACTGAGGATAGTAATCAAAATGTATTTGGAACTTAATGGAACCTTAAGTTTATACAAATTTCTTAGCTCTTTAAGACTCCCTTCCTGTTGTTATAGCACAAAAGAATAGGATTTGAATGACTGTTAAAGTCATTTCTTAAAATGCTGTGGTTTCTAATGGGAATTCTTTTTTTTTTTCTTAAGATTGTATTTATTTATTTGTGAGAGAGGAGTCCATGAGCAGTGGGCGGGCGGGGGGGCGGGAGGCGGCGGGAATGGAGAGGGAGAAGCACGTTCCCTGCTGAGCAGGGAGCCCAAAGTGGGGCTCTATCCCAGGACCCCGGGATCATGACCTGAGCCGAAGGCAGATGCTTTTAACCCACTGAGCCACCCAGGTGCCCCTAATGGGAATTTCTTATATGATAGGAAACAAGTACATTCAAAGGTAAGAGATGCAGTTCTGTTGTTTATTTAAGTAGGGATGGCATAGGGGAGGTTCTTAGAGTTTCAGGAGGACATGTCTCATGCCTCTTATCAGCATTTATTATTCATCAATTACTTTGTATCCATTCTACTTGTCATACTTTAAACATAATAATCATCTATTGCACACATTCATTATTCATTTTCTTTTTTACTCCATATGTCACAATGAGTTGGTCAGATTTTAAATAGAAAAATACCTGCTTATCCTGGTTTTGTTGAGAATTAACGTTTATCTGCAGTCTGACTTCCTAGGTAATTAAAATCTGCCATAGAAACATCAATTTTTAAATCACAGTCATTTTAATGGAAAACACTGAAAATGTAATAACTTCCATAATTCCAGGCATTCATAAACCAAACACTTTGAACATAATTCAGTTTGTATATGTGTGATTACTGTGATCTGATTATGTTACAGATTCTGCTTCTGCTTAAGGCCATTCTTTTTTTTTTTTTTTTTTTTTTCTTCAACTTGCTCTTAGAATGGAGACTAAAAGTCTTAATATGGCCTGTAACCTCCCTCCCTCCTTTGCCAACCTCATTGTACATTATGTTCTCAGATGTTCTCATTGCTCTATCCATCCTGGTCTTTTTAAATCTCTTGCTCTTCCCATACTCTTTTTCACCATAGAATCTCAGTACATATTCTTCTCTCTACTGTGGATGCTTTTCCTTTCCTTCTTCACTAGATAATCCTACCCATCTTTCAGATTTCAATTCAAGTGTCTCTTTTCCCTATTTCCTATTTTTTCCTTCAGTGTCTGGAGGTCAGCCATTTCTTATTTCTATCAGGTTACTTATCTCCATCTCTTAATCTCTTGTGGGCTAAGAAAACAGATGGCAAAGCTAGGAAAGTGTTTAAAATAAAAGTTAAGTGACTGTAGAATGAGGGCCCAGAAAGTTCCTTTTTGATTCATTCACTGATCAATAAATGTGTCAGGCACTGTATTGGGAAATGTGATTTTATGCAATCTTCCTATTTTTTTTGGCTGCTTAGAAGTCTCCTACTCCCCTCTTCTCCTCTCTTTACTTATATAGCCTAATGTTCCTTCACTTCTGAACACATAGGTCTTCTGGACAGAAACCCCTAAGGGAGTGATGTGTCCTTTTATCCCAAAACATACTTTCCTGTCTCAAGGTAGATTGTATTTATATGTTTCCTGAATTATTGCTTCTTCATAATAGGAAACATTAGCAAAGAATTTCAATTTGTTGGGTTATTCAGATTTTTCTTCTACATGAAGTATAGATTTATGTTCATATCTTTGTGTTAAATAAATTTCTCTGCTTTTTCTACAGAAGAACACATTGTTGTTAACTGGTTAATTCATCCTTTTCCATAAAAATCTGCTATGAAAAGCTCTATGTTTGTGTACATATTTTCTGTGCCATTCTTTCTCCTTATCCTTGGAGACTGTATTCTTTTATTTCTTTTTATATTCTCCAAACACTTTCCCATCTATGGTTGCTAATTGTACTGATTTTTATTCCATATCTGATTCGATTTTTTCCTTGAGATTCCCCCAACTGCTAGACTTCATTTTGTACCCTAAGAAATAAACACACTTCTCTATATGCATTTCTTATATTTTCTTCCACCTCTATGTTCATAAATGGGAACTTCCTATAACATCTCCACCTCCTTTGTATTTCAGTGCTTTGGGTATTTAAGTATTGCAGTATTTAAGATTATCCAAACTTATATTTGAGTTCTTTTCATTCGATAAGCAGTCAAGAGCCCAGAAACTCTTCTCTAAGGTTCCATCTGGTTAATAGTTTCAAGCACAGCTTAGAAATACAGGACAAAGACCAAATATGTGGAGTCTGGAAAGGTCCTAAAAAAAATCCTTGCTTTGATGGTGGTCATCTGTGCTACTATCCTAACAAGTTTGTGTGTTGGTTGGTCAGTAGAGATGTGGCAGCTGGAGTTGCCTTAGCATACCCAGTTATATCTCCATAAGTCCAGATAAATCCCGGGTGAATTTGAGCAATGGTGCAAAGTGTTTCAAAGAACTAGTCTGTTCACTGCTGTGAAGAGGTGAAAGTTCTTTGTGGGAAGGAACTATGTCTTATTCCGTGTTCATCATTGTATCTATTTTGCTTGACAAAATGCCTGAGAAATATTAGGCAGCTAACAAATGCTTGCTGAATACTTTGCAGTTAAAAAATACTCATTTGGCTGTTTGTCCATATTTGACTCATTTTTCATATCAGCACCATTTACTTCCTAACTAATTCATCTTGAATTCTTCTCTAGTGTTGTGACTATTTAAAAAATGAAAAAATTGAAAATGTTTAATTACTTTTCCATAATGTATTATCTGTGACATCAACTACCTAATCAATATTTTACCTCTAATTGAATTTGCACACATAAGGACATTATAAATGATGTCGTACGCACTCAATTTTGTCTTCTGACTCCCGAAAGCTTTTTCTTTCTCCTCCATCTGTCCCATTATACTCCCGATTTGATGATGATGCTACTGTCTGCAATGCCATGCATATTCTTACATTGTGTAAAAAGACCCATGCAGGAACCAATCACTAATTAGCAATGCATTTCCCATAGTGAAAAATTGGCCTAAAGTTTCAAGAAAAAAATAGAGTTGCTGAAGCTGAAAATTAGTCTGCCAGTTCAGATCCACAGCAAATTGTTATTGCTCTCAAACTTAGGATTTTACAATAGATAATTGAAGATTCTCTTAACTAAAACATTGTAAATGGCATAACTGTGATGATCCTATTTGGAATTCAGCCCTTGTTTTCAGGGATTTACTGTTTTGAAAAATGTTTGATAAATTTATAGCAGAAGAGAAAATACTTCTGCCAACTACGTAAGTGCTTTGGACATAATTTGTATTCCTGCTGTTACATGCAGAAGCTTGTGCCAGAGGAAAGAAAGTAAAAAGAAATTTTGTTTGGAAAGAAACCAGCAGTCTGGAAAGGTAGTTTTGATCTATAAATATATCTCTTAAGGAGAACTAAACACCAACTAAATTCGGTCTCAAGAAATAAAATGCATAAAGTAATCAAAATATTCCATTCACTTAAAAATGCTTATACTAGATATATTTTTTATGAATTTTCAAATAAAAAAGTCCTCTGAGAATTATGATAAATTATTTCATAATGAAAAATGAAAACAGCAGTACATTTTATGTATCACAAAACGCAAGTAACCGTGTTGAAATGGAAATAGTGCGCGAAGAGAGTTGAAAGACCTTGATAAACGTCCTAGCTTGGCCAGTTACTAGGTATTTGTCATTGGAAAACCTAGCTTTCCTCATTATAAAATGGAGAGAACTACTCAAAAGTTAAGAAGTTTACAGAAAACCATGTTTGTGAAAATGCCTTGTAGTTGTGAGTCACCATACAGATAGAGGCATAATTATTTTAAATTGTGTGACATGGGATGCTCCGAATAGAGAAAGATCCTAATAAGTAGCTGAGAAATATGTTATAGTCACATAGTTCCAAGTTTTGATTAAAGGACTGTTAGTTTCTAATTTTCATGTATGGTATCTAAATGCCCATTGGCATTTAGAAAAAACTTGAGGAACTTGAACTTGAGGAACTACCGCTGGGTGGTGGCTCACTGCTCTGTAAGCCAAGACTCTCCTCCCTTGCCCTCATAGAGGAAGGAGTATGTGACAGCCCAGAGTTTAATATTGGATATATGTTTAAGGAAGCGTTTTCAGAACCAACAGACATCTACCCAAAGGATGTATAGAACCTGCAAATGTGAATTTCTGAGACGCACTGTACTTTCAATTGAACACATCTGACCATAAACTCCCTTATATATTTTGCACCTGGAGACCTCTCTTTCTGCTTCTTCTGCCTTGAATTGCTGCAAAGGTATAGGTGGAGGATCCTGAGGAATAACTGTTCTCATAGAACCCACAGTAAGAATGGTCTTTTCCTGCTAGGTAATATAGAAAAAGGAAATTTGTTGAGAGAAGAGGGACCCATGGACCTAAATATTGGTTTGTGCCTTAACGACATTCACTGAGTCCTGAATTTCCAAAGATATATTGCTGTTCTTTCTGTGCTCTCATACGTGTATCTGTCAGCAGTCACAGCAACAACAAACAGATGATTATTCAGCCCAAATTATCTCTATAGTCATCATGAAAAATCACAAATTATGTTAATGCAGCAACCTCCCTCTTCCACAGAAGTCTTTTAAGTCCATTTCCACATGATCTAATTCAACATTTATAATTTTGCATTAAAATATAATTAATGTTCAATCAAAATCACATGGACACAATGTTTTAATTTCCTGGAAACTATCAACCCTTACAAAAGTAACCTTTAAATTATGCTGTGTTTTCATGATGTAATCGTTGAAAAAGTTGTCATTTTCATTAGCAGTGCTGAAAAGTAATCATTTAGAAATAATTTTATCACTGTAAAAGTATCATGCTCTATTAACCTGTTTTGTGAGCAAAATGCTTACCTAACCATTGAAATATGATGTTTAAAACCTGTATTTAATACATAACATTTATTGTATCATAGATCTGCAGCATTGCTTCTGTCCTATTAAAAATATTTCTATATGATGTTTGCTAGTTTATCTGAGGACACAACCAGATAACTTATTATGCAAATGGTGATAAAATCTTAGCTACAAATATCTGGATCAAGGGTTCTTACTTAACTGCTCATGGTCAAACTTCAAAGGAATCCCTAAATCTCCTGAAATTGTGTGCAAAATTTTGGTCTATGTGTATAGCAGTGGTAGGGGTTAGATCTCAAAGTAGCCCATCACCTGGCAAAAGACAAAAACTATTCTGTATCACATATATGAGTTTTAAAATTATATCCATCCACATATTTGACAAAAACAAACATTTCCCTCTGCCTTTCTTGGTTTCATTTGAATACTGTACATTCACAGAATATTTTGTTTGCATCCACCACAACATATTTATCATATTCTACTTGTAGTTTTTTTTTTTTTGAGGGTTATGTTATCATATCTCTATCGGTTGCAAGGTTTCTAAGGGTGGGTGTGTCTTAGTCATATAAATTTAACGTAACCAGAAACACCTAAGTAGGTAGGCATTCAATTATTTATTGTTCATTTATGGAACCCACAGGTGGTATTTTAGGAGGTGGTGTTAAAAGGCAAACCAGTCAACACTTCCCAACATATGTTAAAATTGCTAGATCGAAGTTTATGGCAATAGCACAGAACAGGGCAGGCTGGTTTCTCTCTGTAAACGTGGTATACCACAAGAATTAATCTGTAAAGCTGTACGTGAGAAGATTTGTGGGAAAATCTCATTATTTTCTAATTGATGACTTTTTAAAAATTATTGGATGCACCTTTCCTTCTTCTTCATTTGGCCATGCCTAATTTATCATGCATTATACTTTTAGATATTTATTACTTTCAATACTCTTCCATTGATGTATCCTTTATATGTCACCCAATGATACACTAATTGTTATTTTTAAAAAGATTTTATTTATTCATTTTCGAGAGAGAGAGAGCATGAGAGCAGAGGAGGGGCAAAGGGAGAGGGTGAAAGAACCTGAAGCAGACTCTGCACTGAGCACAGGGTCTGACACAGACTCAATTCCAACACTGCGAGATCATGATCTGAGCTAAAATCAAGAGTCAGATGTTTAACCGAGTCACTCAGGTGTCCCTAATTTAGTTATTTTTATTTCAAATGTATTTTAATATACAGAAAGGCTGGCAGTAGTATTAGTGTTTTGCCTCGTTCTTTTTCTGAGTGTTCTTTGATATTCTCAACTACAAATGATCAAAAATGGAATTTAAAATAAGAACATTATGTTTTCTGAAAAAATTCTTTTAAGATTTTCATTTTGATTTCTGTCTGTATCCATTAAGAATGCATTTGGCTGGGGCACCTGGGTGTCTCAGTGGGTTAAAGCCTCTGCCTTCGGCTCAGGTCATGATCCCAGGGTCCTGGGATTGAGACCCGCATCGGGGTCTCTGCCTGCTTCCTCCTCTCTCTCTGCCTGCTTCTCTGCCTGCTTGTGACCTCTTCCTCCTCTCTCTCTGCTTGCCTCTCTGCCTACTGATCTCTTTCTGTCAAATAAATAAATAAAATCTTAAAAAAAAAAAAGAATGCATTTGGCTGGAAAAAAGCAGAAACTAGACAAAAAGCAGCTTCCAAAACATATAAATTTGTCTCTTATAACATGAAATCTGTAGACAATATAGAGTTAGACAGCAACTCTGCAGTGCCATGGGGGACTCAGGTTTTGTTCTTTGTTCATTTCTTCTTTTTTTCTATTTTCCATTCTTCCATCTTTAACTTGTGAGACTTTGTCTTCAAGCTTCCTGTCTTAAGGTCTTAAGATAGCTCATGTACCATGAGACTACAGAGTTGAGTTGTAGGCAGAAAGATGAAGGAAGAAGCAAAACGAACAAATAAACACAAACAAAAAACCTTATTTCTGAAAGTTTCCCAGTGGCACTTTGCTTCATTACAGGATTAGAAGCTCTGGGATGCTCATCTGCTCTCACTGACCATACTAATGTTTCCTGACATCACTAGCTGCAGTGGAGGCCAGAGAGTTGAGTAGTAAAGGTTTTCAGTCTCTGAAGTTAAAGATGATAAACAACAAAGGTGTTGCTATTGCTTTTTGATAGTCCAATCTCTGCAGTCATATTTCATTACATTAACAAGTATCTTAGAATAAGTTTACATATATGTGTGTATGTTTATATACACTTTTCCCTTAAAACAACACGGTGTTTTTCTCCACTAATTCCGGGATTCTTATATAATCTCTCTAAAAGGACAGCAGTTATCATTTATGGAGAGCTTGCTATTTTATAAGCATTGTTCTAAGCACTTTGCATATAGTAAGCAACAGTCACAGTAACCCCACGAGGTTAGAGAAATGAAGATGACCAGTATACACTGATATGCAGACATCACAAGAATACAATTTAAATGAACAAAAGAATGTGTAGAATTGCATACAGAATGCTTCTTTTCACATTATAATATATATGTTATATGTTAAACATTATACATTATTATATATTATAAATTATATATTATATATATTGTCAATGGTATAGTAATAGAGTTGTGTGGTGACAGATGGTAGCTACGCTTGTGGTGAGCATAACGTAATATATAAACTTGTGGAATCACTTAGCTGTACACCTGAAACTAATGTAACATTGTGTATCAACTGTACTGAAATGAATAAAAAATTAGGGAGCTAAACCAGAAACTAATTAACTATAAAATATAGATTGTGGGTAAGGTATTTGCAGGACAACTATTGCAATTTGATCATGGACCAGACTTTGCATGAAATTTTGGGGTTTTTTGGTGACATAATTGTATTATTAATAGTATGTAGTATCTGTAACTTACTTTAAAACAATTGGGTAATTGTGTGTGTGCACATGTGAGTGTTTGAAAGATAATTAACCATAAGAAAAACTAGTAATTATTGAATCAAGTTGACCACCTGGTGATGTAGGCATTCCTTATAGTATTCTTTCATTTTTCATGTTAAAAATATTTATAATTAGAAGTTGTAAAAACTTAAAATGCAAATATTAGATATGATTGACCCAATTTAGATGTTGACCTTTATCTCTTGAAAATATAAAAAATATAACAAAAATATCCCCAGTTTCTGCTAGTTTACTACTTGTTTTATATTTCTGGCATGGCAAGTTTGGCAATTGTCCAACAGGGAGAATGAAATCAGACTGTGAAGTAAGGCTAATTAGGGAAAAGTAAAATGTGAGTTTTATTTGTATAGAAAAAGCTGAAGAATAATATATTAGTGTTTTCAGGATTGCAGGAATTTTTATAAGATGCAAAATGTCTAGTCATTTTTCCCTTCTGGGAATAGAGAACAGGTCTTAATACTAATTATAAAAACTTGCATTTGCATAGCACTTTATTGTTCCCAAAATACTTTTCTGTCTCCTGATAGAAATGGTTGTAGGAAATCGTATGAGCTACTTGGAATAATTTAAGATTCACCCTCACTCTTTGGCAAAGAACAGACAACCCCATGACAGGTGTGTTGTACAATTCTCCAGTGGTTAAAGAGAAGCAATGTATAACCCCTTGAGATACCTTTCAGTTTATACTTTTATATTTTCCATCCTTTGTTATACAAAACAAGCTATGCTTAAATAAAACATTAAATCCAGGGTACACATATGTAAACCATTTTCCAAAGAGCAGCACTTAATTAGAACCTGAAGTCTATTAACTCACATACTGGTCTTTTTGCCTGAAAGCTATATTCAGCAAATGATATTTCTATAATAGAAATAGTTATCATTACTGCAAAAGTGAATCTCTACCATTCCTGTAAAGTGGCACTTGCTGAGTTTTAAAACACATACAACACCCCTAATACTTTGGATTCCAAGGCAGGTTAGTCCTTTAGCTGCTGGCAGTGAAAATAGGATTTTCTTCCTGGTTGCCATGTGTTTCCCAGAGGAACGTGTGATCAAAACAAATGTTAGCTATAGATATGTTTATATGTTTTGCTTTGTGACATCTTTCCCATTTGAATTGGCCTCTAATTATATTCTTAAATTTCACTGGGGCAGCTTTAGATATCTATTTGTGGACATGTGCTCTTTTCGTTCTCTTAGCTAGGTTTTATTTGGTGGGATTTATTTCTAAGATTTTCTGTGTCTGTTAAATTGTAGGCAAAAAACAAAAAAAATCTTGTCTGGAAACGGTGATATGGACCTCAAGTTAATGTAATTGCAAATTCTCTAGAAGAGAGATTTAAGTCCCTTTCTTTGACATGACTTAATGAATAACTAGGTAAAAATATTCAAATTAATCCTTTCTCAAGATGAGGAGTTTATATATACAAAACTATTTAGATATTTCAAATTCATCCTTTAGATGCTGTAATGTATTTGCTACATACATCTGTGGAAGCCAGATGCAATGAGCTTCAGGCTAGTTTGCAAGTAATGGGACTGGATTTAGTTGAATGGGACCTGGACATCCAATCTGCAGGGACTCCCACCTTGGCAGGCACCCTGGAGGTCATGGAACCTGAGACCTCAGTGCAAGAGATGCCAAGATATCTGTTTGTTCTAGGAAAGAGAGATGAGCCACCAGAGCATTTCATAAAATAAGTAGTTAAGGGCCCAGAAGAAGTGACTGAACAAACTTGAGGAAGTACATAAATGAAACCAAGAACAACAAAGAACAAAAACATTGTTTGGAAACCAATAATATAATAAACATTAAACAACAACAAGAACTATTGCAAGATAATCTCTTTCAAAAGAAAAGGATGAAGTACACAAAAATAAGAAAAAATAAATATGGGGACAAAATGTAAAATTAGAGGATCAGTCAAAATCGAAATTTTAGAATTTCAAAAAGATGGGAAAAAATGAAGGTATAATATTATGAAAGAAACAATGGAAGAAAAATTTCTAAACATTTAAGATAAGAACAAATTAAATAAGCCCTCAATGTACCCATCAAAATAAATGCAGTAAGATACCCATTAAGATTATGTTAAATTATCCATAAGTTTACAAAGAGAAGAATAACAAAAAAAGGTTATATTAAAATCAATTTGAATAAAAATAACATTGGGCATGCCAAGAACAATACAATAAGAAGGGAGAATGTAATGGAAATTGAATGTCCTGATTTGGAAACTATTATTCAGTATTTTTATTTTCACCTGTTTGTTGTTTTATACACTATTATTTGTTTAGATTTTTTGTTTTTCCCAGTTTCTCTTGTTCATCAACCCTTCTTGCATCTCCGACTTCCTTCTGGCAATCTTCTTTCTCCAGAAATATATCCTTTAGAATGTCCTTTAGAACCTATGTTGATGGTAAATATTCTCATTTTTATTTATCTGAAATTATTTTTATTTCTATTTTGGTCATGGATGATAGATAGCTAAGCCCTATATTTTATTCTTGGTCTATACTGACTTTCTCTCAGTATCTCAGCCATTCCCTGCTGCCATTTATATTGCCATTCATTTTTATGTAAGTATGTTGTCTTCTCATTTTTTTAAAGTCTTTCCCTGGTCTTTGATTTCTTACAACTTCACTAAGAGGTATTTCAATGTAGAAAAATTATTTGTCTTGCTTGGATGCCAGAATCTTAAATTTCTATATTTTGTTATATTCTTAAAAATTATCACACACTGTTCTTAAGAACATTTCATCTTTTCTGTTATACACTTTCCTTTTAAAGCTCCTTTAAGTTTACATTGGTACTTCTCATTCTTTTCTTCACATCTCATAACTTATCTTTCATAAAGTTTTGTTATGTTTCTCAATTTCTTCTAGTTTACTTGTTCTTCTTCAACAATGTCTACTTTTGCAATGTAACCAACAAGGAAGTTTATAATTGAAATTATTATATTCTTCATCTCTAGCAATCCACTTAGCTCTTTTCCACATCACTTGATATTTTAATAGTATTTATTATTTGTTTATCTTTTCAGCTCAATCTTAGTTCTTTAAACTATAATTAACTTCCATTATATCACATATATTTGTAAAATTTGAACTTTTGGGGAGTCAAAATCAGCAATGTGGTGTTCTGCATTCTCTGATGGCTGCATATTTCCTGGGGCATTATGTAAATTTTGGATTATGAGTTTATAAATCCCTTAGAAAGATTTGCCATGGCTTCTTTCCAGATTTCTGGGACACCCTTATCATGGAACAACTACAAATTCATTTCTGAGTTTGGAGTTTCTGGAACCATATAGTTAGCATAAATTATAATCCTAAACCCATGAGAAAAGAACTGTAGTTATAAATTCTCAATGAAGGTTTTTTTTTTTTCTTCTGCCTAGGATCCAGGTTATATCAGACACATTTTTATGTCTTTTCCTTTTCCCCATTTTCCCCATGGACAGATTTTCACTGAGGTTGAACTATATATGGAGATAATATATATAGTACATTATATGGAGATAATTCCAGCTCTTCACCTTATGCGAGTCAAAGCTTGTCTCCCGTCTTCTGTGCACAGCTGTGGATATTGGTTATAGATGACAGGAACTAACAAATTACCTTTTAGTAGCTGTAGCTTTGTTTTCAGCCTTTCGATCTTGTTTATATCTCCCTATTGATATTTGCCCCGTATGCATTTTCATTATTTTTATAAGGGGTCATAGAATCTCCGGGTTGCATGGGACCTGAGTTTTCTATTTCCCCTCTCCCCTTCTCCTCAATTCCAGTGTCTTAATAGAACATACTTGCAAAGTGTTCTAGGGCTTATGCATCAGTTATCAGTCATGAACTTCTCTTAAAGCTGATCCATCCCTCATTTGTGATCACTTCTTGACTGCATTTAATTTTTGCATGGTTTTTGCCATTTTAATATTTAGATTTGATAACCTTTATTCATTTCACAGCATAATCCTTAAAAAATGTATATCATGGTGGTGTTTTATATTTACAAGTCAACTGTATTATTTTAAAGAATCTGTTTTGTAAGAGAAAGGTTGATTTGAGCTATAGCATCATATATGTCAGAAATTGGCTTATTTTACACATTTCCTAATGGAAAATATTGTATTGGGGTATAGGAAGTTTACACATATGATAAAATCCCTCTAATTTTTATTAATTGGGAATAAAGCAGTTATCAGGATCAGCAGGAAGTATATATATATTTTCACATATTTATTTATTTTAGAGAGAGAGCACGAGCAGGAAGGGTGCAGGGAATGGGAGAGAAAATCTCAAGCAGACTGTAAGCTGAGCATGGAGCCAGACATGGGGCCCAATCTCAAAATCCTGAGATCGTGACCTGATCTGAAGCCAAGAGTTGTATGCTTAACCAACTGTACAACCCAGGCACCCCTCAACAGGAAATATTAATATAATCATTGCTTTTAAGTTAGCAAAACAAGCTGATAGCTAATATGATGTTGTCAAGAACATCGGCCAAATATCTATAACATGAATTCACCTGCTAACAGAGCCCCAAACTTCATGAAGCAAAAAGTGTCAGAACTGAAGGGAGAAATAGATGATTTAGCAATAATAATTGGAGACTTCAATTCTCCACTTTGTATAATGGATAGAACAACTAGGCAGATCAACATGGAAATGGAAAACTTAAGGCTGAAAACCGACTAGACTTTACAGACATCTGTAGAACAAAACTCTTAACAGCACTCATTCTTCTCAGGGGCAATGAGAACATTCTCCAGGATAGATAAAGTGCTAGGCCATAAAATAAGACTCAATAAATTTATAAATATTAAAATCATACAAAATATGTTCTTTGACCACAATGTAATTAAATTAGAAATCAATGTTGAGAAAATTTGGGAAATTCACAGTGTGTGGAAAATAAACAACACCCTCCTAAACAACCAATGTATCAAAGAAGAAATCACAAGTGAAATTTTAGAAAATGCTTTGAGATGACTGAAAATGAAAACAACCTACTGAAACTGATGTACAACTAAAGTGGTATTAAGAGGGAACTGTATAGCTTCAAATGCTCTATATTAAAAAGAAGACAGATCTCAAATCAACAATCTACCTTTCCACTCTGAGAATCTAGAAACAGAAGGGAAAAAAACAAAACAAAACAACAGGTTAGAGAGGAAATAATGAAACAAATAGAAAAACAATGGAGCTCTTGCTGGAACTGGAGAATTCATGATTTGAAAACTTAAATGCAATCAAGACAGCATGATTGCTATGGATTGAACTGTGTTCCTTCCAAATTCATATGCTGAAGCACTAACCCCCAGTGTGAATGTAGATACAGATAAGATTGTTAGTAGTAACTAAGGTTAAATAACGTTGTAACTGTGAATTGTAATCCCCTGGAATTGTAGCAAAATAAAACATAGGCAAAGAATTGAATAAAATTTTCTCCAAAGAAGATACACAATTAGTGAGTAAGCATATTCAATATCCTCAGCAATTCTAGTAATTAGGAAAGTGAAAATCAAAAGCATAATTAAAATCTTCTCCATACCCACTAGGATGGCTAAAATAAAAAGACAGACAATAATGAGTGTTGTTGAAAAGACAGAGAAATCAAAACACTCATATATTGCTGGAGGGGATGTAAAATTATACAGCCACTTTGGAGAACAGGCTGACAGTTACTCAAAAAGATAAACATGGAATTTCAATATGACCCAGCAATTCCACTTTTAGATATCTATCCAAGATAGATAGATTTTTATATGGGCTTACCATATAAAGGTAGCAGTACCATCGGATCCCAATCTAGATAGTAATTATAAGTAAAATCATCCTTAAAGAAATTAAGTTTGTTACCATATAAAAACTCGTACCATATAAAAACTCATATACAGATGTTCTTAGCAATATTATTGATAATAGAACCCAATGGATAAACAAAAAATGTTTTATCAATCCAATAGAATATTATTCAGCAATAAAAAGAATGAATTGCTGATACATGGCCCAATATAAATAAACCTTGAAAATGTTATGCTAAGTGAAAGACACTAGTCACAAAGAGTGACACATTACATGATTCCATTTATGTGAAATAGCCAGAACAGCCAAGTCGATAGGGACAGCTTAGTGGTTCCTTAAGACTAGGGAGTGGGGATAATAGGAACTGACTGCATGAGCAGGCGTTTTTTAAGAGTTTTGAAAATGTTCTGAAATTTGATTTTGATGATGAGTGCACAACTCTGTAAACGAAAACCATTGAACTGTGTATTGTGAATTTATAGTACATGAAATATCTCAACGAAGCTGCAGAAACATACACACACATACACAGACTAGGCCCTGGACCAGCAGCTATTGTCAGTTAAGGGAAGACAGGAATACTTCTGCTTTCTATATGAGCCATATTTTAGGGTAAACAAATGATCTTAGTTGACAAGGGAAAGTTTGTTGTTGTTGTTTTTACAGAGATAGTCCAACAAATAATTATGGAAGAATTGATAGAATTAGAAAATTATCATTTTGCAAACCCTTAAAAACTAATTTAGACGAAGATCAGCAAAGAATGAAGCTACGGGGTAAAAGTGTGATTGGTAATATTGTAATGGAGGGGTCAGTCTGTCACCACTTGAACTGATGTTTATTTTAGTATCACTAAGAGGGAGATAATTAGATATTATGTGCCTCTTCTGTAATGTTATGTGAAATACATAGCATCATTTCATTGTTTTTGGTGGGAAGAATTACAGGAGGACATTAAATCTGAACTTATTCAAATTTTTTGGATAACTTTCAATTTATAGAAAATTTTGTGGTAACAAATTAAATGAGATGACAATTGAATCAAACTGAAACATCTAGAATACAGGAGATTCTATAAGACAACAAGTCTTCAAGTCAATAGGATAAGATTTTAAAAGTTGGGAAAGAGGACTGCTTCCCATTAAGAGATTTGGGAGACATAACCAAAAGCAATGTAGGGATCTTGTTTGGATCCTGGTTCTAGTAATTCATATGCAAAAAAGGACATTTTTTGAAAAACTGTGAATTTTTTAATATGACTTTTAAATCAGATAATGCCAAGGAACTCAACTTTTTTTTTTGGTTAGATATGATAGTGACATTATAGTTTACAAGCAAGTGTGCATATTGTTAAGGTACCCATTAAAAGTGTGAAATGAAGTGACATAAAGTTTAACATTTCCCCTAAAATACTTTTAGCTATAAAAAAAGGAATGCAAAATAAAATATTTATAATTGTTAGATCTATGTGATAAGTATATGGACTTATAGATTCCTTTTGCATCTGAAAATATTTATAACCCCAAATTTTATTTTAAAAACTCTGTGTCATCTGGGATCACCTTTCCCCCAATATTCTCTCTTCTTGCATCCACTGAAGTATGGCACACTCAACTGTTCCCCAATTATTCAATGTTGGGGTTGACATCATAGTGCAAATCCTATATGGTGGTAATAAATTACAAGTGCACAGACTCACATTTCTCATCTTGTTTTGTACAAGATAGAGCATTAACCAATCCATTCATGCAGGACCTTTTAAGGCTTATTAATTTTTTTTTCAAAAAGTAATGGAAAGCCAATAAGGGTTTTAAAAAGGAGAATGACATGATAATTTCAGAGAACTGAGAAGATCACTGTGTCCCTTAGAAAATGAATTAGAGGATAAGCAAAAGGAATGAGAGGAATCCAGTTCTGTCAATCATTTATTTATTCAAATATATTTATTGAGAATTTAGTGTGTGTCAAGTGTGCTTCTAAGTGCTCAAGTAATGCAATAGTAGATGTGGTTGATGATTGCACTTTGAATTACAGTAGACATAGAGAAACTTGAAAAAACTTGGATTTATTTGAGAGTCATTCTCTTCTTCCTATTACAGGAGAGGAGAGGAGAACATTTACCAAAGAGAACTCATGCCTGTTTTTAGGAAGAAAGGGGGAGAGCAGAGACTTCTTGCATTTGTTGCTTTTGAGTTGTCTTCAGCTCAAAATCATCCTTTTTCCAGGTTGACATATTTTGGGATAGCATATTCAGATCCCCTTTAGTCACATTATGCAATTATAACTACTAATATGGCTCCATATTACTTTGCTTTTCTGGATTTGAACTTCTTATCTGTAAAATTTAAAAAAAAATTGAGCAAAGTTAATCACAAGTGTTCTTCTGAGGTCTCAGATTTTATTAGAAGACATACTTTTCATCATCTGTCCTATATGATCTTCACATTAATAGAAACTGTAACTTTGTAAGAATTTTTAATATAGGACATATTCCAGAATGTTCTACAAAGAATGAGGATTAATCATGGAGGAATTTAGCCCATGACGTTTAGCCCTTCCATAGAGTTGGCCAAAAAGATCTGATTGTTCAAATTTAATATTCAGTTTTATAGCTGAACACTTAAGAATTTCTGAAATCAGCTACTCAGTTTGTGACATAACTTTAATTGTACATTTAAAAAACAGAATTTTGTCATGGTGGTTTATCAAATATGCCAAAACACTGACCATCTGATCTCAGTATCACATTCGTGTAGTATAAAATTCTAGTGTCTTATTTGGAGTCTGTATTATCCTTGGAGGGCCATAGAGGAATTCATTATCTACATATGATTTCAAACATTACTTAATGACCAGAGATTTTCTAAATTTCCTAGATTTATGAGCAAGTCAAAATACATTGACTATGCTTTTTGTCTCCAGTTCCTATCACCTACATCATTATTTAAAGTGTCTACATATGGCAATGGAAGCAATTACCAATCTAACCAGACTTCGAAATCTTAGAGTATGAGGACACGAGAAATTCAAAATAAACACATATTACTCTTTCAGCCTGGAGATGGGTAGGGGGACTCCACGTACTTTAAATGCTGGTATTGACTCATTAGGATATATGTTTGTGTGTATTTTAGGGTATTGATGCCTCAATATAATTTTCCTGCTCAAGAATATGATCAATAATGTCAAAATAAGACTAAAAATAAAACTCAAGTTTCCAATTTTTCATTCTGATATAAACTAGATGCACCAACCATTATTAAAATCGATGATCTTAAATATGTGTCATCCTAACTGATGTATCCAAGCCTCAGGGTGATTCTGCCTTTGGCATCACTGAAACTTAATGTGAATAATATCACTCAAAACAATTTTATAATAGGGCCTTTATTGTTGGTTCATTAGCATCCAGAGACAGTTTTGCAAGGGATTATTCCCTTCTATTCTGCAGGATATTTTTCCTTTCTTCTCACTGACATTGTGTTTTTATCTGAGAAGATTGCTATGAGTGATCAGATGCCAGATACAACATAGGCTTTTTATCTAAGTTCTGTTAAAAAAAAAAAAAAAGACCTGGGAAAGTACTCATTCTGCCACTAGAAAAACTTTATAGTGTAAATTAGAATTATAATATACCATGGTGTCATATTATAGAACTCAGTGCCAGTTTCATTGTAATCAGTTTACCAGGCATCCATGGAAACAACTTTTTTCCTGACTAAATTACTATACATCCACAAATTTTGGAAACGAAATCTACACAGATGCAGAATCTAAATAGAACAAAACAAAGAGCTGGCAATATTCCAATGAATTAGGGCAGTGGAGGCAAATAGTTTGTGTAATTCAGCTATTCTTCCAACTTCACCCCCACAAGTATTTTTATTTCTCATCTGAATTTACTCATTCATTTATTCAAGGGTTTATTGAGCATTTACTATATGCAAGGCACCTTTCTAGGCACAGAGAGATGCAGTTGTGATCTAAATAGTAAAAAATTTCTGCCAGCAGAGAGTTTATATTTTAGTGGAGAGAAGGAAACAAAATGAATTAAATATATACTGTGTTATATGCTTATAAATTATATGGCTGAAAGGGGCTAGAAAGGGACTAAGATGCCCCAAGGGGAAGGTGGTACTTCAGTTTAAATCAAATGGCCAAGAATATCTCATTCATAAGGTGACATTTGAGCAAACACCTGAAGGTGTTGAGGAATTGAGCTGAGCAGACAATTGAGGAGAAATTCTAAGAAGCAAGTGGAACAGCAAAGGCAAAGAGCCTGAAAAGAAGGGTGGCTAGAGTATTTCAAGAAAGCGGGGGGAGAACATATGGTTGGAAGGAAATAAATAAGGAGGTGAATTGTTGGAGGTGAGGTTACAGAGCTAAAAGGGTGGTGGGGTCATTATATGTTTTTTTTTGGCTTTTAGCCTGAGGGAAATGGGAAGCTTAATGTAGTGTTGGTCTGAAGAGTGGGATGATTTACTCTGGTGGCTTTGTAGAAAATAGACTTGGAGGTTGAGAGAGGCAGAAGCAAGGACTATTAAGAGCTATTGCAATAATCCAGGCAGGAGAGAGTAATGGCTTGGAAGACCTTGGTGATAATGGAGATGATGAGAAGTACTCAGACTTTGAATATATTCAGCAGGACGTTCTATGGGATTGGATACAGTTATGTGAGAGAAAAAAGTCAATATATAATGGTTTTAGCTTGAACAACTAAAAAAAGATGGAGACATTTACTGAGCTGAAGAAGATGAAATGTGAATAAAGTGGCTTCGAATGAAATTCAGGGGTTCACTTTTACATGTGAATTTTGAGATGATTATTACACACTTAAATGGTAATTGCAAGAGGTCAATGTAATACCATATCTGGATGTTAACTGTTTTTTTTTTTTCTCAACTAAATCTTAAATGGCAGTTTTAATAAGAACTTCTAAGCTAAAAGAGTGTTTATTTAAAGAATAGAATGGAAGCTCGTGAAACCCAACTGCAGGGAGAATAGCCATGCTACATGGGATTATGGGTTTTGAAATGGCAAGTTGCTGTCTCTTTCCGAGACCACGAGATCTCTTGGCACTATTTCTCTTTGCATATTTGTCTTATTCTCCCTGTTGCTTTGTGATTTCCCCTGTTCTATAGTACATTGCTCTTCACAGCAATAATGTCAGATGGAATACATAAATATGGTTTTCCAACTTGGCTGTCAAGAACTAACTGGCCCACAAATTCCAGAAGGGGAAAAAAAAAATGATTGGCCAGTTTGTGTTAAGTGTCCCCTCCTGGATCTAAGTATCTGCCCTGGGAGGGAGTTAGAGGTAGCAGTACCATCGGATCCTAATCTAGATATTAACTATAAGTAAAATCATCCTTAAAGAAATTAAATTTGTTTCCTCCATCTTCATAGATTGCTCCAGCCTTGTTATTCCTTCTGAATGAATAGGTTAAATATCCCAAGACCACAAAATCTAGCTGCTGATCAGGATTTGGAACTTTGTGTGTATAGAGATATTTTAAATAAAATGAAGCAATAGATTTAGAAAACGATCTTCAAGGAATAACCAAAACAATCTCCCCCTCACCCTGCCCCTGACACACACACAAAAGGGCATTTTAATTACTCAGCATTTTCTTGGCCCTCATTTTCTTGGGCCTTTCCAGACTATCACAGGCACTTGTGTACTGTTATGTTAGTTCTGGAGGGGTAAGGATTTGTACCATTTGCTGGTTTTCATGGTGAAATAGTCCCAATGTGGCCAATTTCAGGCTACTTATCAGATAACACTGAATTCAGAATTGGGAAGAGATGTGTATAATCTGTTCTTATTAGTCTAGCACATCACTGAAATTGTTCATTTCTTTTCCCTTGATATGTAGTGAATTCTGGAGCCCACTTTCCTACCAAATCTGGAGTTTAAGGAGCTACTGAAGCTGGCAATATAAATTTGATCACCATTAATAAATTTATGATCTTTAAAGACAGGGAATTGGATAAGGACATCAAAGGGTGAAGATAGATGAGTGTTCAAGGCACAGAATATGATACCAAGTTAGAGAGAAGGAGGGGGAATCCTAAAATTTCTAAAAAGAGGCAGTTCATTAAGGTTGGAGAAAACTAGACAGCAGTTGACTCATCTGGAAACCCTGTGAACATCATTCCAGAAGATATTGGGAACATAGGAAGGGGACACAATTTTCAGGGCATTACAGATAATGTTAAGAAATTTTTTATTTATCATGAGCTAATACTTGCTTTCTGTCTTGATCACAGATATTTTAATGTTACAAAGATTTTGACATGTCCTACTTTTCTTCTAGAATCTAAATAAAATTTAAATTTCCTTCCAGAAAGTCAAATGATTCAACACTGTCAAATCGGCCAATATACCCAAATATCGTGAAAGTAGTTTTTAGTTAGATGGTTTAAAATACCAACTTTTTTTTTAGTTTGAAAACTAGAAATTTTCTATATTCTAGATAAAAAGAACAGATTATATAATACTTTAAACTTTAATTTGACTAGTAGTTTAATGTACTAATTAACATGTTTAAAAAACAGAGACTGGCATAACCTAGTGTGAATGGTGACATTAGTACACTAAAATTATGGAGATATTCTCCCTCTCTGTCTTTTTCCTTTGTTTATAGCAAATACAATCTGAAAACCTTAACTAAATTCTTGAATATCATACAAGATTTAAAGCCTATTTAAAACGCAGAAAGATTTGTGTTTGTTGCTTTTTATGTACATCTCAAACTCAATTAGATTAAAGTTAGTAGCTGAAAATGGACCCACAAAATATTTTTAGTTCCTTTTTTGTTGCAGGAAAATGCATTTCTCATCTCTCTTACCACATAAATATTAATCTGGTTTCATGTTAGAGTCATAGAATAATGTTAAAAACCGAAGGGCCAGTGAGTGCCATTTGTGAATAACATCAACAATTCGATGGTCCTGATCATCTGTCATTGCACATTGTCATCTCAGCTGGGCAACCCTGGCAATATTGCAGCAGGCTATTGTTTATTGAGAAAGCTAATATTAGGAGAAGATGTGATAAGAATGCCTTTAAAAAAACTAATTGAGTGCTATCTGTTTTTGGCAATAGCGTCTTGTATCTCTCTGCAGTTTATCGCTTTAGAGTCCTTTATTCAGTCTTTTTATAAAATCCCATTATTTAAAAATCGAGGGCAGTGTGATGGCATGTAAGGAGCTTTATATATTAGTCTGATACTCAATGATAACCCTTTGTCCTCTACTGCTCAACAAATCCTACTTTATTGAAAAACATGAGAAAACCTGCAGAAAACATTTGAGATATGAGTCATAATCCCAGTGTTCACTTCAAACGTTATCCACATTTTTATAGTAATTTTAGAAAGGAAAAAGCAAAGTCAAAATGTTGAAAACATTATTAAGGGTGGGGAGATTTCTATTCAGTTATGCCCTTTCTAAATGTTTTTTAGCTGATTCTTCTTATTATCTGATTACATAATCCCCAAACAGGGCAGATAACTAGAGATGCATAGTGAAGAAAATATAGTAAAATATTAATTGAAGACTCTAACTGGCTTCAATTCTATAATTCTTCCACATTTGTAGTATGTTTGCGAATGTTCAGTAATAAATCACTGGAAACAAAATACTGAAATATTCCCCTGCTGTCCCTATCATTGAAAATGCAATAGACATTTGTTTGTTTCATTGAATTATTATTTATAATAAATTTAAATTAAAATAGTCTTGTGGCATCAAATACTATTTGCTAAGGAATTTCCCTGCCTCCAATCTGAATTTAAAGAAACATAAACTGGGAGGAAAAAAAAATCAATGAATTACAATATGAAGGAAAAACACAATGGAATAGCAAGAAAATAGTAATGGAAATTTTATTTCTATTTTTGTAAAAGATCTGGAAAGAAATCAGAGTTCAAAAAGTCCCAGTTCTTCCCACAGAAGTGCACTAACCTGATTAACTTTCAAACTAGGGTTTAAAACAATTGAGAGTGGGAATTGTATTTTACTTAGTCCTTGTATTTTCCTACAAAACATTTCGCATTTGCCAACCAGAAATAAAAAGTCGGAGCTAATCCGGTTCCCAGTAACAGGGACTTTCTCTTCCATTAGGATACTTTTCTGGTTTGGTTGCGGCATTTTGGGACTTAGGCATAGTTTCTGATCTGTCTGCTCCTTCCCCTCTGCAGGGAAGGAGGATGAGAGCAGAAGTATCAGATGGGTTGTAGGCGCCCATCTATGTAGTAGCACAAATACCAGCTGAACATATTTTTGGTCAGGTACAAAGAAACAAATGGCTGTTGGTTTTCCCAAATGTTGTTTACCCTCCTGATATTCTTCCGAACAACCATCACGTATAAATATGTATGGTATTTATTTTAGTGTGCAGCTGAGTACAAATTCAGCAAGGTGCTCTGGTACCAGTATTTCTTTTTTGATATTAATTTATTGAGCTTTTTAACTGAATGGATTTGAGACTTTCTTAATGACTACTCTTAGGCTAAACTCTTGGCTAACCTTTATTGCTAATAAAGAGTATCCTAGAAAAAAACTGACTAGACTTTCAAAACTGGTTTTGCCAAATGATTATGTATAAAACTGTAGCAGAGGCAAGGGACTTGGCATGATTTTGATCTCTGGTTTTGAAGACATTTTTATTTGTGGCAAACACCGAGCATCAAGTACAGTACCTACAATTTTTTTTTTTTTTTAAGATTTTATTTGGGAGAGAGAGAGCATGCAGGAGCAATAGGGAGAGGCAAGAGAGAAGGAGAAGCAGCTCCCTACTGAGCAGGAAGCCTAGCTGAAGGATTGATCTCAGGGCTCTGGGACCATGACCTGAGCCAAAGGCAGATGCTTAACTAACTGAACCACCCAGGGGTCCCTCTACAATCTTTTTTGAAACAATTTTCAGGACAAGGGTGAAGCAGTAACAATTGCAGCAACAAAGGGTGTTGTACCAATGATGAAAAGTGGCAGGAGATGGGAGCTAGGTACCAGGACATATTTCCCAGTTTAAATATACCAGAGGAGAGAAAACAAACCTGTAAACAACAACAACAAAAATTCCTTTCATCAGAAACATCATGGTGTTTTTAAAAAACATTGATTTATTTATTTGATGGTGAGAGGGGAGGGAGGTGGGGAGGCAGAGGGGGAAAGGTGAGAGAGTCCCAAGCAGACTCTGCACTTAGCATGGAGCTGCATGGACACATGGATCTCATGACCCCTATATCACCACTTGAGCAGAAAACCAAGAGTCAGACATTAAACTGACTGTGCCGCCCAGGCACCCCAGAAACATCATTGTTTTAAGTGGCTTAAAACAAATAAAAATCTATTTGATTTTGAATGTTCTATTTTCTGAATTTTCTTTTTCTTTCAAAATGATATTAATATTCCTGAACTGGAAGCAAAGAATATATTAGGTCTGACTATCAAAGAGTTTTTGTAAATGATTTAGAAGTAGTGAACGGACAGGGTTATGAAGGAAGGGGGGATGGGGTGAGGGGGAAGGACACGAATGCATGAAAAGACCACAGTGTAAGGGGCATAGCACCACAGTTCTAAGAACTGCTCCAGAGAGCAATCATACAGTTCAATGAATGCTGTATACAATGACTACTCTGTCAGTCAAGCCTCAGCAGAGGGAATGAAAAGCACACTAGATATTTTAAGAAGAAATGGATTTGATACAATAAATTAAGTACTTAACAAAAACCTTTGGAGAGTAAAGGGATGGATTTTAGTTTGGATTTCTAAGATTGCCTCTCAGAGCAACAAAGACCTGACCCACTGTGGAAGCTACCACCTGGGCAGTTGCTGCTGGAGTTATGAATTCAGAAACACCCAATAGCTGGTCCAGAAATCAGGATGTGCAATTAGGGGGATTGCTGTTGCTGTTCCAGATTCTTCTAGTTTCTCAGGAATCTAAATAATAGTCTTTGGAATACTGCAGTGGAATGAAGCCACTTTTTTTTTTTTTTTTTAATCTGCTAGAAGAAAGGTGAAAAATCTCCGTATCTCTTTTTCCTTCTAAATCCTGTGAAAGTTTAGCTGATTGGTAGAAGATAACACCCAGAGTCTTGTTTCAAGGACATGTCAGAAATAAGATTTTTATTTCAAGTTGCTCTACATCTAAAATCTTTTATTTTTTTTATTCATTTGACCAGAGAGAGCAAGAGAGCACAAGCAGGCAGAGCAGCAGAGGGAGAGGGAGAAGCAGGCTCCTCAGTGAGCAGGAAGCCCAATTTGGAGCTTGATCCCAGGACCCTGGGATCATGACCCAAGCCGAAGCAGTCACTTAACCAACTGAGCCACCGAGGCGCCCCTGTTTGAAGGGGCGCCATTGTTGTTACTACTGATGCTGTTGTTCTTGTGTATTGGAGTCAGTCACCTCACTTCCACTGCTTGGGTTTGAAGTACAGAAATAAGACTTACTAACCCGTGACTGGGAAATTTACTTAAGATTTCTGTGCCTCAGTTTCCTCCTGTGTAAGATTGAGATTATAATGATACCTATCCCATAGAGTTGTGATAAGAAATAAATTACACAGTACACAAAAGTGCTTAGTGTCTGACACAAAATAAGATCCAGGGTATCTTTGAAAACATCTTACATTTAATTATTGAATTTGTTTTCACATTATCAGTCTAGTCAACATTTTCTTTCTGAAGGTTTAACACAAGGTCTTTGTTTTTGTAGCCCTTCTAAAAAGAAACATAATAAACCTATTCTGCTTATTGTATCTTACAGGCACAGATTGCATTATAGTCTCAGGCATGAAACTGTCTAGACTGGTACACAATATTCATATGCTATCCAGATATGATCTGATGGATGACATGTGTAATTTTTTTTACTACCAATACAGTAGATGCTGAATTACAAAAAATTCTTAATTCTAGTAGTTATAAAATTTACTAATTTTGTCTCTCAAAACAGGGAACTGTGACAATAGAATAAATCAAGAAAAAAGATGCATTTGAGGGTATTATTACAGATTGATTTTATTAAAGTTAGGTTTGTTTATAAAAAATTGAAATCATAACTGGCTAATTTAAGCCACAATACCTACTTTGGAAGATTATTCGGTTCCAGGGAAATTACTTTGTGATCAGAAAAACCAACCTGCATTCAAATCTCCATTCTGCCATTTACTGTCTGCGTGACTTACTAACCTTTCTGGGTTATGGCTTTTTCATTCTAGACGGGGGCCACCTAAAGAGTTCTTGGTAAAAGTTCATTGAAATTTATACATATTCCCCATGCCTATAGGTTTAGTAGGTACATCATCTGGGGTTCTTTTTACTCTAAGATTCAGAGAACATTTTATATTAAATAATTTTTTGTACCCAAAGCTCATTATCAGTAACAGATTATATGACTCTGTAGCCAACAGTACAACTTCAGATTGGAAAATCAAATGTAATGCAATGTAAAAATAAACCAAAGAAATACAATTAGACTTACAAATAATTGAAACATATTTATTTGAAAATTTTTGTAGTCTTCAATTTTATTTTGATTGTGAGCTTTAGGCTCTGTAAACTCTGTAATGACTTTAATGGGTTGAAGCCCAAACTTTGATATTACCTTCTTGATCTTGAACAAGTTACTCAAACTGTTAACTTCAACTTCCACATTTGTGAATAAGGATGATTAAAGTACTTACCGTAGTGTCAAATAAGCACCCAGTGCCCAAAAATTCTCAATAAACATTAACAATTATTGCTATCATCATCATCATTATCATCATTAAGCATCTGTTACATATTTCAAACTTGGATCGTGGGTTTAACTACTAAAGTATCTGACATGGAGAGTCAAGTTAGTGAATTATTCCTTTGGTAAATAAGCCAAGTTTTCTCCCTATTTATAACCCGAGTTGTAGACTAGTCATTTATATCATTTTGACTAACAAATTTACATTTATTTATTTTGAATTTGAAAAACAATACAGTATAGTGGTTAATAATAATAATTTAGTATTTACTATGATTTTTACTCATTTAACTCATTTACTATGTGTGTTTTGCTCATGTATTTACTCATTTAATCATCACAACAACTATAAATAGCAATCTGGTCATTATCCCTATTTTAAAAAATGTAAAAAAGGAGGCATATAGAGTTCTTTCAAGACCACAGGTAAGTTGCTGATTGATGATTCCAGCCCAGACATTTTGACCCAGAATTGGTCTTCATAACCACCATTTAATGCTGCCTGTCTAAATGAAAATCTAGAGTAATGTTGACTTGAATATTCATTCACAGTCCACCTCTTAATTGGGTAATTACTTAGTCCCTCTAAGCCTGTGTTTCCTTATCTATACAACCATTAAAATATTAGCAGTTGTAGTGTTAGAGTATTTATTCTCTGGAATTGAAGGGGGTGAGAATAGGCTGATTATTGTCTAAAAAATCAAACATAGTAGAATAAAAATGCCTTTCCAGAGACATACATGAAGAAGGTAGAGTTGTAAGGTACGGACAGCATTTCAGGAGCATAGACACATTAACAGCATGGGAATAGAAGAAGAGAAACAGGGAAAGATCATAACCATGGGGACACTTATTGAAGTTTGGATAAAAGAGAGACAAAGGATAGATTTTTTTTAAAAGATTTTATTTATTTATTTGACAGAGTGATCACAAGTAGGCAGAGAGTCAGGCAGAGAGAGAGGAGGAAGCAGGCTCCCTGCTGAGCAGAGAGCCCGATGTGGGGCTCGATCCCAGGACCCTGGGATCATGACCTGAGCCGAAGGCAGATGTTTAACCCACTGAGCTACCCAGGCACCCCCAAAGGATAGATTTTTTAGCAGTTGCCATATGTAGTTACATTTTGAGGATAGTGACCAAAAAGATTCATAGGATTGGTGTTGGGGAGCACTGATGAGTAGAGAAACAAACAAAGAGAGAGTAGGTTTTTAATAATTCATTTATTTATTTGAGAGAGAGAAAGAAAGAGTGGGCACATACATGCGTCAGTGAGAGTGGGGTAGGAGCAGAGGGGAAAGGAGCAGAACAAGCAGACTCTGCACTTAGTGCAGAGCCTGATGTGAGGCTCAATCCCAGTACCTGGGATCATGACCTGAGCCAAAACCAAGAGTTGAACACTCAACTGACTGAGCCACCCAGGCACCCCAAGAGAGAATATTTTTAAAGGGAGTTTCAGATGGATGTGTAAAAGTGTTGACTGTCAAAAAAGATGTCTAAAGATTACTTTAAAATAATTTTAAGAACCTACATTTGGGGCATTTTATTATGAGACTGAGTAAAATGGAATTCTCCATCATTACCTTAGATTATGCCAGATGTGGAATCATGCCGATGCCTGACTTATATTTGAGTTACACTGTGGGATCTATAACTCAGAATTTTAAATCCAACTTGTTGCTCAGCATTAAAATTACTTTGTACTTGAGACAAGAATACCTTTCACCATTTTTATTTTTCTGATAAAAAGATAGCATAAAGGAAAGGGATATCAAGAAAACTGAAATTTGCCAATTACAATTTTGTTTAGAATGCCCTGTTTAGAAGACAAGATATTCCTGAAAGCAAATCTATTCAACACCATATAAATTTCCTAAATTTAGGAAGAAGTACTTTATTAACTTTCCGATGGGACATGAGTTTTAACCAAATCTCAATGGAAACTTAGTTTCTGAAAGACTTAAAAATTCTTATTTTCAAAAAAAAATTCTTATGTTCAGGGGTCTTTGTTCAGGCTAACTATAATTAAAAAAAAAACCTTGAGAAATTCATGAGAAGTAACAAATGGAGAAAAAGACTGGTCATGCGTAGAACATGTTAAATCTCTGGGCATGGCCATCTTTGGAAGCAGAAATGCTAAGTGTGAATCTAGAAGGATTAGAATTGGGGTTTTTCCAGTTCAGTTCCACAAAATTCTTTCTGGGGTGGACTTACTGAGGAATAGTTGTTGGAATCTCAGGCTGAAAATTAGTTTCCGTGGTTTGTCAGCAACAGTAGAATGAATCTTAGAGAATGAGGACAGTTGGATCATGTTTGCATAGCAGCTTTGTATGGTAAGGATATATTGACTAATCTTGGTTTTCATTATAAAATTGGAGACCCATATGAGTTGTTGCTAGTGATACCAATACAATACAAGGGAATACAAGAAGTGGTTCCATCAACCCCTGACATGATGGAGCTTGGAAAGCTGAATTCTCTTGGAGACAGAAATACTGCAGGTGTGCCTTAGCCCTTTGGAAGTGAAGACTTATACAATGAGGTTGTGGTTGATGGAGATAAGGGTGTTCTCATCAGAGGATACTTAGAGCCCACCTTGGTCTTACACTGGAGATTAATTTTTATTATTTGCTTCTAGTGCGGCAAAGTCAATGTTACAATTAGCTATTTCTCAGGCGAGGGACAAGTGCCTAGACTGCAGTGCATTTTGGTAGTGGGAAGTGGCCCCACATTTGCTTCGATGTGACAGAGTGACATCTAGTGGTAAAATATAACTGTGAGCATATTTATTCTGTGAACATACCCAATTCTAAGCCTTTTCACAGATACAGTTCCTGTATGGAAAGGGATTTTATTGTCAGTAAATATGCTTACTCAGAACGTGTCATTGCCTATCTTCAAGGTCTGGGAGAAGGAAATTTGAAGCACTCCATCAGATGGAGTCTTAAGATTTCCAGTGTCATGCCCATATTAGAAGGGAGAGGTGGAGGGGCAAGAAGATTTGATTGTTTTGGTAGACCTCTTGAAACACCAGATAGGTTTATCTTATTTATCTAAGAAGACTGAACAAAATGAAGAATTTATATTCCTCAGTATTTAATTGGATGAGGTATGTGGGTGGAAGAGGTAGCATTGTGTGTTGAAAACCAATTAGGAAGGGAGGAAGAATTATATTTTCCATGGTTTTCACATCAGAATTTAGGCACATCAGTAGTAAATACAGAATATGTCTATAGGAAGAGGTTAGAGGAAACAGTATGGTAGTCCATCGGAAAAGGGTTGCTAGTTTGTCTGGAAGTGGCATTCACATAACATGCACACTATTAAAAACAATGACAAAATAACCAATAAATAAATACATAGATAGATAGATAGATAGTAGGGCAGATGGTGATAAACTAATCTCCATCTCAGTGGAGGAGGACAAAAAAGAGAAGGGGATACTAACAGATACAATTTAAGAAATTATGATACATTCAAATCTTAAGTGTTTGTGTGTATTTTCTTATTAAATTCCTATACTATTTCTTTGAAGTAGGTACTGTTATCTCCATTTTACAGATGAAGAAATGCAAACTCATCTTTCTTAAGATCACAAAGTGCTAAGTTAAAAGTGCCAGTATTTGAATTTTAGTCTTTCTGATCCCAAAGTTCATGCTCTTACCTCTGTACTAAAAATGTCACAAGAATTTTTATTACTTCTAGGTGAGATATTGACCATCCTGCTTTGAAAAGTTTGTCCATTAAATGTCCTTATCTAAATCCTGTTAAGATCAATTGGATTTCAATTAGAGTGCAATAGATTATAACACACATGGTTTGAAACTTCTTTGCTCTTTTCCATTGTGCACAGATATTGGGAAACTTTAATTTTATTGTAATTGTTTCTTCTCAGAGGCAGTTTGGCGATTTGAATCTTCACTCTGCTATTGTCCCAATGTAGACTAAAATGAATAATGAAACACTTTGAATATTTTCTCATCTATTATTATAGTAATACCATACCACTTTTGTTTTTTGTTTGTTTGTTTTTTGTTTGTTTTGTTTTGTTTTGTTTTGCTGGCTGGTTGGAGTTTATTTTCTACTTGGTGCAAGGGCATGGTTACAGGATGTCAGAAAGGCTTGTGTGTGGCTTGGTTAGTAAAAAGTGGGGTTCTCCTAACTTCTTTTTTGGTGTTTTGCTGTTTTGATATAAAAGAACCCACCTCCTTCTACTTGCTGCAGCCAGGACAGGAGGGGAGGGACTCTGAGGAGCCTTGCAACCTCCTAAAGACTGGTGGCTGGTGTTGACCACTCAGGATGGGGACACTCCTTTTGATAACGAGATGGAAAACAAATGATGGTCAAGTTATGGAAAATATCTAGGGTAAAATGCATTTGCACACATTTTTTTCTAGGTTTTAAAACATGTTTTCTAGATAGGACTCTTCCTTATGCTAATCTCATGTTATTTAGAATATTAAGTTCTTGCCTTGATTCCCTACCATGACTCCTGTGGAAAAAACGTTCTACCCTGGTTCAGAGAAATTTGTTATTTGTGTCTTTTACAAGATTGTGTAGTCTTTGGCTTTTATTACTTTGTCTTTTTCTATCACCTCGAGAAAATATGACAAAGAATTTCCAATTGAAAACTCTAAAATTGCTTTTATATTTTCATCTCTCATGTCTTTGCTTCAAAGCTATATCACGTCGCCACTGGGCAGAGGATGAGATCCAGGTAATGGAAACAGTCCTGACCACTATTGTATGAACCTGGCTGAAGGGCTCTTACTGAGAGTGGATTTCTTATAATTGGGCCTGAAAGATCCAAAGAATGTTTCTGAAGGTGGAAGTGGTTGGCATACTTTGTCTTAGTAGTTATCAGCACTGAGTACTTGGAGAAAAGGAAGTTGTCCCAGTCATCTCTTAAAGGATAATACACTAAGTCCAAACACATTCTGTTCCAACTATAAGGATGACACCATATTAAGAATTCAGAATTCTATTCCCATAGTTGATTACATAAATACTTTTAGGTAAAAGATTGTATGATATTATCAATAGATACTAAAAGAGATACTTGAGAAAATTTAACAACCAGTCTAAATAAATCAATTAGTCAATTAACCAAACTTCAAGGAAATCTGGAAAACTACATATTCAATCTAGGAGCAGGAAAGATATTCAATGAAAAATATAAAGCAGAAGGAAAATAAGTTTGTTTGTTTTTTTTAATTTCAAAAATTTCTATGAAAAAATACCATAAACAAATCTATTTAAACTATTCATTTGGAGTGGGATTGCATTTTAGAAGAGGTTTATTATGATGAGCTATTTAAAATCGAGCATAAGAGGATAATCTTGGGTGCTTGGGTGGTTCTGTAGATTGAGAAGCTAACTCTTGGTTTTGACTGGGGTGGTGATCGCATGGATCATGGGATTGAGCCCCTGGGTCGGGCTCTGTGCTCAGTGTGGAGTTCGCTTCAAGAGTCTCTCCATCTGCCCCTCCCCCGACATGTATGGAGAAGCCTGTGTGCGCACTCTTTCTCTCAAATTAATAAGTAAATCATAAAAAGAAGATAATCTAAGAGCAAAATAGACAAAAGATGTAGAGAAACAATTCATGAAAAATCCAACAGCCATTGAATATATGCAAAGTTGCTCAAAGTCGCTAGTAAATGAAGAGACTAGGTGGATTAGCAGCTTTTAGACTGTCCACAGTTAAAGTGAAATAAAACAATAACTGCTGTTGCTGGCTAGGTTGTGAGCAAAGAAGTAATGTCACATGTTGCTGGTAGAAATGAATTCCGTAACATTTTAGAAAGCATGTGGGCAATAGGAATTAAAATTAAAAATATTTAGGGTACCTGGGTGGCTCAGTTGGTTAAGCAACTGCCTTCAGCTCAGGTCATGATCCTGGAGTCCTGGGATCGAGTTCTGCTTCGAGGACTCGAGGCCTGCTTCTCCCTCTGACCCTCTCCCCTTTCATGCTCTCTCTCCTTCAAGTAAATAAAATCTTTAAAAAAATTTAAAAATATTTATACTTTTGAGTGCATTATATCTTGGTGAATCTATCACATGGAAATGAAAGCACGGCTAAATAAACAAACATGCTTATTTTAAGCATTTTTTATTTGGGAAAACTGAGGAATAAAGTAAACACTAATCCATAAAGCAATGTTTTGGTAAATTCTTACTACAGAATACTATGCACAACTTAAAATAATGAATTAGAGCTATACTAGTTAGGTTGGAGAGATTTCCATGAATTTTTCTTTAGTGAAGAAAGCAAAATATGCATAATATGATGTCATTTTTGTAAAACAAAAATAAGCATTATCAAAATTACTGAATGCTAGTTAGTCTACAAGACCTCTCTTAGGAGATTAATACAGTGACACAAAGAACTGAATTACTGATATTTTGAAGATATAGGACAAACACATAAAAAGGCAGGCAACAGGGGTGCCTGGGTGGTGCAGTTGGTTAAGCATCCAACTCCTGGTTTCTGCCCAGGTCATAATCTCATGATCATGAGATCAAGCCCCATATCCAGCTCTTGTGGTCAGTGCAGAGTCTGGTTAGGATTCTGTCCCCCTCTGCCCACTAAATAAATAAGTAAATAAATCTTTTAAAAAAAGACAAACAATAGGGTGCCTGGATGGGTCAGTAGGTTAAGCCTCTGCCTTCAGCTCAGGTCATGATCTCAGGGTCCTGGGATCAAGCCCCACATCCGGCTCTCTGCTCAGTGGGGAGCCTGCTTCCCCCGCCCCCCCGCCCTGCCTGCCTCTCTGCCTACTTGTGATCTCTCTCTCTATCTCTGTCAAACAAATAAATAAAATATTTTTAAAAAAAAGACAAACAATAATAAAATGTAACATAGACCTGCTTTAAAAAAAATAAGTGATTTAAATAATGCTATGGTTTCCAGTGAGTTATAAAAGGTTCTGCAATTCATATGTGGATCAAAAATTACCCATAGCCCAATAAGACATGCTAGTATTATGAGTCTTAATTTCTTATAATAATAGTGATAACATCTGGTATTGGTTGAAAGATAAACAGAGGCAATATAAGTAAAGCACTCAAAACAGTGCCTGGAAAAGAATAATTGTACATTAAATGGAAGCTATGATTCTCATTGTCATTATTATTGTTTTTTAAATGCTGAGGCTATACGTTTTTGAAAGAATATCACAGAGGTGAAGTGCCCTTCTCATCACATCATATTAGCAGGAACATGGGACCAATATGACTTTTTAACCTGGTGATGTAAACCTTGATCAACTGGCCAAGGTAGTGTTTGCCAGGTTTCTTCAGTCACTATTAGTTACGTACATTCCACCCACTTTCTGCAATCTATTTTCTGAAATCCCATAACTAAATCCAGCTCACAGTCAAGGAGGGGTGGTGGGGAATGAAACATTTCCTCTGGAAAGTAGGGATATCTACATAACTTATGAAAAATTGTTATGTAACAAAGATTTTTTCTCCCCCATCTATTTATTCAATCATTTATTTACATGTACTCATGTATATTTCTTTTATACTTCGAGTTATAGTCTAATAAACATTCTTTTGTTGTTGTTCTTTTTTTCAAATTGTTCCAGTTTTAGACATAAAGTGGTTTTTCATATTGGTTCCTGTGTCCCTTTGAAATACCCCCATATTTTCGTTTTCTCAGCTCTTCCTTACTTTCTGGCATTACAAGATTCTACAGACTCATTTTGTATCATTCCTGCCCTGGCCCCAGAAATAGCCATTCTCCAAGAACTCTTGGTTCCTTTATTTTGGTGTGGGGGGGTGGGGGGTGGAGAGGGAACAGGGAGGGACAGAGGGAGAGAAAGAGAATCTTAAGCAGTTTCCACACCGAGCTCGGAGCCCGACACAGGGCTCCATCTCACAATAGTGAGATCATCACCTGAGCTGAAATCAAGAGTCGGATGCTTAACCAACTGAGTCACCTAGGCACCTCAACTCTTAGTTCCTTTTATTGGAGAATAGTCTTAGAAACCAAAAGCTGGGCACTGGATATGTTCATTGTTGCTACGGTTTCCAGGATCCCTCAGTAGACAGTTCTAGGAAACGGGGTGTGAATACTAAGTCAAGTTTGTAAACATAGTTATAATATTACTGTATGTATCCGTCTACATCTATCCATTTGCATTTTGTCATTAGCCTTCAGTTTCCAGTCAAAACATTGTTTTCTCAAGTTACTTAGGTCAGCTCCTTTTCCCTCTCCCCATTCAGTGAGTTGATACCGATTTTGATGAAACTCATATTTTCTGATTGCACAGTAAGTAGAGTTTCATACTCAAGTCTTCCACATAGAAAAGATTTCCCTGTTAGTAATCAGACTGATTTCATCTTAGTATTCTATAAGCTACATCTCTAACTTTCATGTTTTTATGTTGCTCTTATTGCTTATATATACCATCGAATTGTGTCCTTGATTCTTACTTCTTCTGTGCCAGCCCCCACTTATAACAGGGCTGCTCTCCATTTCCTTTCATCTTGTGAGAGACATCCTCAGTGTGATCTCTTCTCTTTGCTGGCCTTCTGAAGTCTAACTCCTGCCATCTGGACCTTGGGAATCAATTCAGTGTTACCTGGCCTTAGTCTCTGCCATAACTCCAGGAGAGAAGTACTTATACTCGGTTCCCTCCTTATCCTGACCTCTACCTCCTTCAGCCAACCAGTCTTCTCAAAAGTCCCATGCCCATGTGGGAATCTCAGCAATCTCATAGCTTTTCACATTGGGCTGCAGTTCTGTAAGGCTGCTCTACCATTGTCTAAACCCTCCCCAGAGCTCCCGTTGACAGCGCCATATTGGCCACTTGATTTTTTTAAAAGGATTGCAGCCCCTTCAATAAAACTCCTTTACTCTAAATCTTTCCACAAACTGTATGTGATTTTGGTCTTTGAGATTTCCCTTTGAGATTTCCCCAGGGCAAGGTGCAAGGGGTTAGGGTGTCTGAGCCTTTCACACAAGAGCATCAATTTTTGTTGTTTCCATCTGTTTGTTAGTGCATTCCTGTTCTCTGTAAGTTGGAAAAGGTTCCATGTGCTAAGTTCTTCACATTCTGGTGTCTTGGATCTCCCCAAAGCTATATATTTTGAGCAAAGGCTTCTAAGTGGAAGCCTTGCTTTTGAAAGTATTGTTTTTGCTTTTTCCTTTAAAATCTCCTTCTTGAAATGTCATTGTCCTCTTTGTTCTAGGATGTTTCTGCTATTAGGCAGTGCATGTGTAGAATGTTGCGAAATTACTCACCTTGTTTTAAATAGATATGCTTAGTAAATAGCTATTTACTATGTTAATAGTAAATAGTAACTATATTAATATGTTTTCCATCCTTAGAGATTACAAAGAGGAAGCTGACTGTTCAAAAACTCAAGAATGGAATGTTTAGTAGCTATTTATAATTTTTTCCTTGTTTCAAAATTGATACGTGTCAGAAACGAGGTGATTTATTTTCAGTCACCCTCAAGGAAGCCATCACTATTGCCTGTAGTGGCAGAGCCAGGAGTGGTGAAGAGTCGGAAGCAAACCTTTACTATTTCAAAGTAATATCCAACTATGTATAGGCACACGTATGTATATGTAGGTACCATCTACAAAATACTATGTACAAAAGTATTAACACACAGAATTATCTACCTATTCTTATGCAACCTCTAGTTTCTTTGAAGACGTTCCCCATAACTGTGGTTATTTTGAGGATATCTCACATTTGCTCATACATATGCCATCCTAGGTGGAATGCAACACAGCGTTCCCCATTCTGTGGTCAGTCTGCAGTGCCAGAAGCCTGCTGAAGGTGTCCTGCTGCTGCCCTTGCCATCAGCACCTACATAAACCATGCTGCAGTGATTCCAACAGGCTGAAGGAGAAAGCTTCTCTCCTGAACTTTCTACCACTGTTTCCTCCTTCTCAGCACTAGTGAGTGCCTTATGCTCACAGCACCCCAGGACATGGTGTAAGAAAACCAGTTTTTCAGCTCTGCCATTTTCTCACTGGAGCCTTTCTCACAAAAGTTATTGATGAGAATCTCCCCATGCAGTGGGGGTGGGAGCAGGAGAGGGACCAGGAGAGTGGAGAGTCAAAGCAAAATCATCTTAGCAAGAGGCAATTCAGATTATGTAAATACACCCATCCCAGGCAGTTGCCACTGTCTTATTCCATCAAGATGAAAACACTCAGCTAACTCTCTTATTAAGAGTTTTTCCCCAAGAGGATTTCTTGGTCTTTCTTTGCAAAGCTGACCATAGAGGATTTGTTCTGCCAGTCTTTTGGACATACTCCTGTTTGAAATCCCAAGGTGCACAAAATATAGTTTCACACTTGGACCCCTGCTATATACTAGCATCAAATGTAACTACTTAAATATGTCCTTAATTATTTGTCATCTAGGATGATATTTTTGCTATATATTGACTACAATAATCTTCTGGCGGACAGGACCATGATACCAACTTAGTTGGTATACCAACGTAGTTGCCTTTTTGTTTGTTTGTTTGTTTGTTTTTCCTAACTAAATCTCTTTGAGTAACATAATGATTGCAGAGTAGTTTTGTTTGTTTATTGTTTTTGGTTTGTTTGTGGCTTAGGAAATGGAGACTCAGAAAGGTCTTAGCTGGTGCCCTCTACATCACCTCCTAGCACTTTGTGTGACCCTGTGCAAATGGGGCTCCATGGATACTCAATGACCTAAATGTATATTTTACTTTTTACACAATCCGCATTCATTTCTTTCCAAGTTGCTTTACAAAGATTCATTTTGAAGCATTCACAAGAAGTAGCCAATAGTGTAGAATAATACATAACCTTGAAAAGGTCAGAGAGGCTGTGTGAGAAATAATGGAATAGACTTGTGAGTGTGAGAATCTGGAGGTGGTTAAACAACAACAACAACAAAAAAAGAGGACAAAACATATTTTGAATATTTGAGAAAATTTTAGTATTCTTTTCTGAAAAATGCAGCCTACGAAATGCATATTTTTAGCATATTAGCTTTTTAATTTGGATACTTTTTCAATTTAAAATAATTTCTTTACATTATTGAAGTATAAACAAATATATTTAACTTCTGATTATTTATTCATTAGCTATAGTAAAAATGACTTTCTACCATATATTCCAATCTAGAAACTTGAAAAATCTCTAAAATTGTTGTTTTTACATAGGTAGTATCTACTGTTGAGAATATGGATAAAAGAACTAAAGCTAGGTTATAATTCCACTCGCTATTAATATTCTGCTATTTAATATTATGGGTGTTTTCCTTTGCATATATTTTTTTTAAAAACCTGGGATCATATTGTAGATACTACTTTATAATCTGCTTTTCCTTTTAAAACAACATTGTAACATGTAGGTATTTAATAAATATGTTTTTGTGACATATTTTAAAAGCCTTGGTTGAAGTTGCTTTCTTCCATAGAGGTTTTTATTTGTTCTTGGAGCCCAACAAACTCTAAATTTATTGAAATATTTTTGGACACACAGGTGATATGAACTGGAACATCAAACCAGAGCCAGGTTTGGGGTTCTGCTCTATTTACCCAGTCTCATAGAGATAAGAAAGTTTCCTTGCTGTTTTTCTTTGAAGTGTTCTTTTCCTTTTTCTTCCCTTCACCTCCCCAACACTCTCCTCCCCTCCCCTCACTTTCCCTTCCCTTCCCTTCTCTTCCTCTCCTTTCCTTCCCTTCCCCATTCTCCCTCTGCCTAGCCCTCCACTTTCTTTCACTACCCTGCTCTGCTTTGTCTTCCCCTTTCTTCCCCTCCCCTTCACTTCCTTTTCTTTCCATACCCTGTTCTGCCCTCCCCACTCCACCCCCCTCCCCTCCCCTCCCCTCCCCTCCCATCCCTTCCCTTCCTTTCCCTTCCCTTCTCTTCCCTTCCCTCCTCTCTCTCTCTCTCTCTCTCTCTCTCTTAACCTCATCCTGCCTACTCTGATACCATACCCCTCTGTGGCCCAAACCCTCCACTGTGGTATCCTGCTGAACTCTTCATTTTGGGTGGACCCTGTGCTCTATCTCCTGTTCCCATTTCCCTCACAAGGTTGAATGAAGTTCAGGTATCTGGGGTTCTGCAGAAAACCTCAGACCAAAAGAACCAAACCAAACCAAACTAAACCAAAACAGAACAAAACTGGTTTTTGGCTCTTAAATATCCACTAAGTTTACTGATTTTACTTTGTTTTGGCCTCTGCATTTTCTTCCTTCTCTGCCAGCTTAGCAATGCAGCTAAAATATATATAATAATTCATTCAAGATTTGACTTTTTTGATCAAAAAGATTGTTCTCTGCCATATGACAAAAATGAAGGTCAAGAATACTTACTTTGAAAGATTAAAAATATATCACGTATATTTTTATTCTTTCTAAAATTAAATGATTCTTTATTTAACTTAAATATTTGTGAAATCATGGATTATATAATTTAGGATTCTGCTCCCAATCCCACTTCGGATCACCAAGATTATCTAGTCATCAGTGCGTGAGGTTTTCTTTCCCCCACATCAGTAGGTAATTCTTGGATACCTGCTGGATGTCCTATTAATTCAATTCTGACAACATCTATCTGGACAGAGCATCATATCCCACAGTTAAGGGGTCAATCCCAAGAGCCTGCCCCATACTTCAGATGCACATTGCAAGTAGTAAGCTCCCAGACCCACAACTTATGTTCAATTTGGCTAGAAATTGGAGTTTCCCACAACCCTTTCCTTAGGTTTGATTAATGTACTAGAGCAGCTCACAGGACTCAGTGGGACACTTATGTTTACTGGTTTATTAAAGGATTGATAAGGAGCACAGCTAAACAGCCAGATGAAGAGATACATGGGACAAGGTCTGGGAGGATTCTGAGTGTAGGAGCTTCTGTCCCTGTGGAGTTGGAGTATAGTCACTCTCTGGTATAGATGTGATCATCAGCCTAGAATCTTTCAGAATGGCCTACTATTGGGATTTCTATGGAGGCTTCCTGAAGTAAGCACGATCCATCATTAACTCCATTTTCAGCTCCTCTTCTTTCCTTCTCTCAGAGGGGGGTACTGAAAGTTCCAAGTGTCTAATCATGGCTTATTCTTTCCGGTGACTACCTCTCTTCAGGAGCTCATCTAGAGTCACCTCATGAGAACAAAAGATGCTTCTAGTGCTCTTATCACTTGAGAACTTAGAAGGGTTTCAGGGGTTTTGTGTCAGAGATGGGGTCAAAGACCAAATATTAGACCAAGAGATGCTCCTGGTGCTCTTGTCACTTAGAAAATTAAGAAGTTCTGTGCCAAAAATTAGGGAGATAAATATATATATCTGTGTATATATATACAGATATATATATTTCTATTATCTCACATGATTATTAGTGAAATACCTTTATAAAGCCTGTATAACATCATGATATAAATAATAATAGTAATAATAATAATACAGCAACTATATCTTAAATACTTAAGAAGTGTCAGACATATCTTTTTTTAAACTAATAGACTTTATTTTTTTGAGGAGTTAAGTTTTCAGAAATAATGGTGGAAAGTAGAGCATGTTCCCATATCCCCCTTCACTTACAACCCACTTCCCCCATTCCCTATTATTAACACCCTGCGTTAGTATGGTATATTGTTATAATTGTTGAGTCATTATTAATACATTATGATTACACATATATCTTTTTCGATCCTTTCAACAACCAGAGAAGATAGATATTATCCCCATTTCAAAAATAAGGAAACTAAGGTTGAATATTAAATCTGAATTGACTGAAAAATGTATAAGAACAAGAGCTTGGGCCATTATATTCACTTTTTTCTATTTTACCTACTTTGAGAAATCCTATGTTTTAAATATCTTCTGTCCGATGAAATGTATGGTTGGTATTGTATATAGTTTTTAAAAAGATCACAATAGGAAATCATTTTTCCCTAAGATCTGATCTTTAGAACTAACATGCTTATCTTGCATGAGTACTAGATTAGAACACCAGCTGGTAGTTGTCAATGATCACAGTTGCAATGATAATTACTAATTATTTTATAAATACTATGAATGTAGTATAATTTAGTTTTGTTATTATAAGCCTTGCTGTATGTCTAATGGCAATACAGATAAACATAAAAACAGCAACAATGCCCTGATTCTTCTTTTACAACACATCGTCATTAAATTCCTTTAAGTAATGTGCATTGTTCTTTTCATAACTTAAACTATTTTTCAATTATGTTTTTGTTTCATAACAACAATAGGTCTTAAAAGGCAAAAGTACATGCCCTATCTGTAAATTAGTGCTGTGCATAATGGTGGACACAGTAAATCTATGGCTTTTATTTCTCATTTGGAAAGTCGTTTTATACCTAAAGATGAATCTAGTATAAGCAATCTATATGAATAGTGGTGGTTTATATTGATTGGAATATCAGTATCAGAGCTGAGTCTATTGTATTGCCAAAAAAAATCAATACTGTTGCTCTTATGGTCAAACATACGTTGCATCTAATTTATTTCAAGCGTGCTGTATATTGATGGAATCCAGGTTCTGCCATCCTTTCTCTCAGCTGTTTGGTCTCACAGTAACTCTTGCTGAGTCTCTTGGCATGATATATAATGTAGTGCGATACACCTGAAAGAAATGTGTCCAAGTCAAATCCTTTGAATGTTCTAGCACAACTGTAATTTATTTCCTGTGATTTTTTATGGTTTCAAAAGCATGACGTGTTGTTATATTAATTAAAAATTTACTAATGTAATTATATATTTGTCTTACAGTAAATGGACATCCAATACTCAAGAGAGCTGACATCCGAATTGTTGGAAAGTTAGTATCCAGATCTATAAGAGAAAGGAAAATGAGACATTTATCACGAGAAGTAGAATAATGTTTCAATACAATTTTATTATCTTAAGAGTTGAACCTTTCTACCCAAAGAGATTATGTTAACATTGGCCATGGATTAATTGTGTATCACCAGGAAAAAAAATGACAAGCATCTCTGGACATCAAGGAAAAGATTTCAACAAATCAGTTCATAATTTCTAAATATCTTTGGATGAACCATTCATTGGATCTTCTTCATTAAAAGCTACTGTTTTATCATACTGAAGTTGAAATCACCTAGCATCAAGTATTCCTTTCAATGGACTTTAATTTCTTGTGTTCCATTACCAATAAATGCCATGAAGAAACTTCAAGACTTTTATTTCTAAAAATGCACTTAACGTTTTTGGAAAAGGTTTCTAAAAATGTGTTTTAAACGATATGATTTTATTAGTGTAGTCATATATTATTTTTCCCTATTTTCATTCCTCACTCTAGTGAAAAACTGGATGTCAGTCTGCAGTGTTCCTGAATTACCTGCCTTAGTTCAGAAAGGATTTGAAACACAGTGGCTAACACTAGTTCCTTAAGAATCTTGAGTTTAATTTTTTTATTAACAAATAATGTATTACTTGTTTCAGAGGTATAGTTCTGTGGATCATCAGTCTTAAGCAATTCACAGCACTCACCATAGCACATACCCTCCCCAATGTCCATCACCCAGCAACCCCATCTCTTGAGTTTAATTTTATCTATCCATCAATCCCTCTCTCTCCCATCCCCTACTTCTATGAATGGGGTTGGAGAAGTGAAGGATAGTTGAAGGAACAGACCCTGTACCTAACATGGAGACTAGATATGAATAGAGGCAGGAACTATGTGTGTTTCATTTTTTCAGTTCTTACCTCTGCTCTATTACTTCTATAATTGACTCTGGTTTAAGACTAAAATCTCTCTCAGGCTACCTCATGCAAGGGAGTTTACTGTAGAATCCATATGAAAGTTATTATAATAAAATCTTTAGAAAAGCCAGTTACAAGAATCACATTAAGTAATGGTCTCACCAAAACCAGAACCAAGCTGGATTAAAAAACATGCTGATCCTCTAGCCAGAAAATATTTGCAGTAAAACATTTGAAGGGGGGGGTGGTGGTGGAAAGTGATGACGAGCTAAAATGTAGACATTAGTTTATTTATGAAATTAAATTATCCATATTTTCTTTTGGTAATTCAGAGGGTTTCATTTGAAAGAAAAATCTTTTCTTCCTTTCAAAACTTTCAATATTGAAAACTGGAAAGTGCACACTAAAAAAAAAAAAAAAAAAAAAAAAAAGAAAAAAAATCACATGAGTTGAGTTCCAGTATGATAACAGATTATCAGCCTGCTCCTTTTTTTTTTTTTTTAAGATTTTATTTATTTATTTGACAGATCACAAGTAGGCAGAGAGTCAGGCAGAGAGAGAGAGAGGAGGAAGCAGGCTCCCTGCTGAGCAGAGAGCCTGATGTGGGGCTCCATCTCAGGATCCTGGGATCATGACCTGAGCCCAAGGCAGAGGCTTTAACCCACTGAGCCCCAGCCTTCTCCTTTTTATAACATTATTGGGATAAAACTTTAGCTAGATTTCTGCTACCACTATTCAAAAAAAAAATTTGGGAGTAAAAGTATGGAATTATAATGAAAGGTAGCTACAAAATAAAATACAGGAATTCCTAATGAGTGTTGCATAATGAGTTTCACTAATTCAAATGGCAAATATATTTATAAGAGAAAGCAATGAATATAAAAATATCAACATTACATTATAAAAGTAAAATATAAAAATTAAGTTATGATTATGACAATTAGGGACAGGAAATAGTTTATTTTTCCTTTAACAGTGTGATGATTATTCTTGTCTCCTATTTCCAACATTTGGCTATTGTTCTTGGTTTTCAGCAAACTGAGGGCCACTGAACGTCTTTTCGAGGTGTGATCCTGCATTAAAGTTCAGTGACAATAAGTGACTCTAGGGCCGCAGAAGACAGGGTAAGGTCAGGGAAAAGAAGCCTTCACTTCTCAATAGTCAGTTTCTATATAAAAGTTGGCACTTGGTGCTCATCAAAGAACAAGAAATATTGGATATGCTCTAAATGTCCATTGTGTTTTTGAGCCAACTACCTGATGGAAGTCATCACTTATATGTAAATGAACTGTCAATGGCTTGCCACTGTTGGCAGTCACTGGACTGTGAAGGGTATGTCTTAATAAGAACCAAAGCTCTTCACAGACTTTGATTTACTGGAAATAAAATAGAAAAGTCCTCTGAGACTACAAAGGACACTTGTTTCAGATAAAACGTCTAGACAGTAGCAATATATTTAGGACTTTTATTATAGCAAAACTGCAAATTAGGATGGAATGGTGAGAAAGTCCCTGTGACCCAGCTGAGTTCTAAAACACTGCTTCTGACTAGAGTAATACAATCTTTAAAATAGCTAAACCAAATTAAATAAAAGTGCATTAAGAAAAAAAATCCAGAAACAGGGAAAAGTCAAGATTCAGTTTTGTTGCCTCTTTTAAGTCATCTCTGTCTTATGTTTTAGCTTTCTTAGGAGTCTATATTTTTCTTAATAAGTCCAGCTATTAAAATAATCATGCTACTATGATCCCACAACATGGACTACCTCTCCGAAAAGCCAGATTTCAGGGAATTCTTCTTTGTCTATCCATTCCTTTTCCCAACTTTCATTCCAAAACACACAACTGCAATACTTGAATTCTCTGTAACTATGAATATTCTTATTAATGCTGTTAATAAGAATCATATATTAAATTTGAAAAATGTTTTGGTATTTGCAGCATACTTTTGCATAAATATGAATGATGGAAACTCTATCAATGTGAAAAAACGATTAGAGAAGACAATGCAGGTGACACAAACTTTAACACTTCAGGAAGTGAATCAGTTCCAGAGAACTACAAAATGGGGTGGAAGGCGAGAGGCTTTTCCAGGATAAAGAATAAAGAACAAAGAAGAGAAAAATAGGAGATATTAGCTGGGGCTACATTGTCAACCTTGTTGGGGTTGGAAAGGAATAAGGAAATAAGTATGAGCCCAGACTTGGCTTGTCATTTGGGGATTGGCTGACTGCATACATACACTGTTTCTCTGGTCTGGTGGAGCATTTACAGGGACACAAAAGCTATCTAAGTCCCAGGTTGCTGACTTGGCAGCCCAGGCAAGAGCAGCTCCATCTTGGGCCTAGAAATTTCTTTTGACAGTAGGTAGACCAAACTTTTATATTAACTACTTTCTTCCAAAGCACACTATGTTAAAGAAGTGTATCAGTCAGGATTGGTTAACAGCTTTGTAAAGCAATATTAAAAATCCCATTGGCTTAAAGTAATAATATCTTTTTTGCTTACTTCACCGGCCAGCCTAAGGCAGCAGGGACTCTGCCCCATGCAGTGTTCCAGAGAGTCAGGCTTCTTCCATCTTAATAGCCTTGCCACTTTTTAGGCCACTACTGCAGTCTTCACATCCAGGCAGTAGACAAAAAGAGAGTGTGGAGAAAGCATAGCCACTTCTTAACCGCTTCAGTCTGAACTTGGAACACATCTCCTCTGCTCACATTCTGTCGGAGACAACTTGTTACCTGGTCCCACTGAAATTCAAGGGCATTAGGAAATGCAGTCTATTTGATATCCAAAAAGAGAATATGCCCCCTTGCTGCTAAAGGGATTAAATTACATTCCTCGTTATTTGAGGGAACAAGAAAAATTTCAAATGCCTTAACTTGGATGGTCATCATTCTGGTTTAACTTTCTATCTATGAAAGTATCCAAATAATCTACATGTTTTTAATTTTCAGTACTGTGATGTTAATCCCTCATAAATTCATCAAGAATCCTGCAAATATCTACCATCAATTTAAAGGGAAAAACTTTTTTTTTTCCATTTCTCAGGTATGTGTTTTTTCTTTCCTATAATTAAAGAACTTTGGGTTTTATTTTTTTTTTGGTTTTGTTATTCAAATAAAAATCACGTCAAGTAATTTTCAGTAATATGTTGATAGGAGCCATTCTTCTTACATAGAAGCCCACTCATTTCCAGGCTGGAGAAATAGGCTACCAGAAATGAATACATGCAGAACAATGGAGGGAGACACAGAATTGTACCATCTCCAAACCTTTCTCTAAAAATAATCAAGAAATACAGTAAAATGGTGTGGGACTGACTTGTCATTTCAGAAATAATTATTCATTTTATTCCAATGGGAACAATATTGAAGAATTAAAAATTTATTTTCTGGGGTGCCTGGGTGGCTCAGTTGGTTGGGTGTCCAACTCTTGATTTTGGCTCAGGTCATAATCTCAGATCCAGGGATGGGCCCACTCTAGGCCCTGCACTGGACCTGGAGCCTGCCTAGGGTTGTCTCTCTCTCTCTGTCCCTCCCACCATCCCTCTTCTCACTCTTTGTCTCTCTCTCTCTAAAAGAAAGGGGGGAAAAAAAAGCAAAAATTCTCATTCTAAAAGATTTTTAAACAACTAAGAGAAAAGACAAACATGAAATGTGAAGAACCAAAATTCTAAATAAGTTTGCTGGAAGTTGAGCAAATGTGCTAGCTGAAGCCTCCTCCCTTCAAAATTGCTATCTCTTTCTGGAATTAATACTGAAACATTCAAGTTTTGGGGTTATTAAGCATATTTCACATTAGACTCTCTAATTTGCGTCTCCTCCAAATTTTTTTTTTTTGAGCAGTCCCTACACATTTGGCTAGTATTTTACATTGTTAAATACACTTTTCCAATATAATAGTAATTAATAGTAATAATAATTAATAGTAATAACAACAACAATAATAATGCCAAAACACTATTTTCAGCCTCCCCATACAAAATTTTGCTTTGGCAATGAGTTGGGCAAGGGTGACGAGCAAGTGCAAAGCACTTATCTTGCTAGACTACCTCACAGCAGTGAGCTGGCCTGGGTGTTCTAAGGTTAGTGGCTGTACGGTAGCTTCCTGATTCAGAGCTTCCTGATTTGGGCAAGCCTGTTACTGAGGTGATACAAAGAGTGACTCATGAAACTCTTGCAATCTGTTCCTTCTGCAATGCCAACAATTTGTTCAGTTGTCTATCTCTCTTAATAAATCTTTCTGGTAAGTATAGTTCCTGTTGCCCTGTCATCTGAAACTGAGAACCTGACCCATATATTTTCCTTCCTTCCTTTTTTCCTTCCAGTCTTCCTTTCTTCCATTTCTCATTACTTACTAATGCTAGTCAATAAAGATTCTACCAATATAAAGGTATTTAAGAGTTCAGATGTATTTTTCAAATTGAACATTCTGGATGTACTACCTAGGCATAAATGCCAGATATGCAATCTCCTAACATGTCACCTTGTCCTAAGCAATCCCAGTTCCACATTTCCCCTGCCTATAACTGTAGCTTCATCCTCATTGAAATCATATTTGATATCTTAAATGGTATTCCTATAAGTAATTCTCTATGGAAGAAAAGCCAAGGATATCAGAAAAGTAACTTTATTTTTTGATAGAAGGATGATAATTTGATGAAACTCCAGAAGCTTGACAGTTGCTTATAATCCACAAAAATGAAAGGGATGGAATAGGTTGAGATTTATCAATTTAATCTTTCTGCATTTTGACATGTATATTAAAGACTAAACTATTTGTATATGTAGTACTGTTTCAATGATGATATAATGCTTAGTCTGGAAGTAGAATCCCTCATATAGTTAGATGACTAATGGAACAGACATTTTGGGACTCTGTAATATGTGAAATATGGCTTTAAGAAAAACTGAGATTGTCTTATGAAAATATAGGTCCTACATATTTTCATCATAAACCAAGATATCAGGCTAATGTGTAAAAGAGTCTGAAAATATGTCTTTGAATCATCATTGGTACTTCAGAATCTTAAATAGGTGATATTCTTGATAAAAGTGTGAGTTTATTTATAACACTCCCTTATACTAAAAGAAAAATACCATAACCAAAACAAACAAACAAAAAACCCTGTGAAAATAAAAATGTAACTCTTTTATAGAATTGAGTCACTGGAGCAGACATTACTTAAATGGTCCAAAGCCCTCTTAAGTGGAGGGTGAAGTGAGGGCATACAGCAATTTAGTGTCTGAGCCGGGATTGGCATAGGATCTTGTGATTCCAGGCCAGTCTTCTTTATCCATTTCCTTCTTACCTCCCAGAAGAAAAAATGAGGATAATTCTTCTAGAAAGAAGTATCCACAATGCAGGCCGGAACCAGGCAACATCACAAACTATAGGTGCCCTGTGTGACAGATGCCTCCTTCTGACTTCTCTGATCTCCCTTCTCCCACATAAAAAAATCTCCCTGCTGTCCTTGCTAGCATCCTTCTTTTCCTCACACTTTAGAATAGGTTAGCTAATTTGATCAATTAAATTGGTTCAAGGTGTTAATGGAGCCTAATGGCTTCATGTATTACCTTGTTTGCATTTTAACAAGCCTGTCAACTGCCTGTGACTGACTAATGCTGGGAGCTTCCGACTTTGTGCAAACCAGTTGAGGGGCATCCTGGTAACATTTAAGTCACGATTTACCACTACCTTCACTGAACACACAAAAAATCCCTGTTGGAAATTTTATTTTGTGTGTTTGTTATGACCAATACTAAGTGAGCTGCCCTCCTAGAACACATCTTGTGACCCAATGATTGTATCAATATGACATATTATTTCAGGTTCTATAAATGGAAAGTCGTTGTTGAATCTTGACTCCCAGGCTAGCCGATACAAATTCCTGGAGCTAAAGTCCAAAGAATTAGATTTCTTAAAAAAGTCATGTTTCTTGTGTAAGATAGTTAACCAGTTCCTTTCTCTTCAAGACATTCCCTGGATTTGCCCCTTTCTTTTTCACTTTCACATTCATTTTGCTAGTCCAGGACCTTATCCCTTTGAATCTAGACTTCTTAATATGTCTCTAAATTGTCTCCAATAACAGTGTCCCATTCTCCAATCCACCTAGCAATGCATGGGCCTTCTACTCAGATGTCTTTTTTTTTTTTTAATTTATTGATTTGACAGACAGAGACACAAGTAAGGAGAGAGGCAGGCAGAGAGAGAGGAAGGGAAGCAGGCTCCCTGCTGAGCAGAGAGCCCCATGTGGGGCTCGATCCCAGGACCCTGAGATCATGACCTGAGCCGAAGGCAGAGGCTTTAACCCACTGAGCCACCCAGGCGCCCCTCAGATGTCTTATACATCCTTGTTCATGACTTTCTAGACCTTCAGCTGAAGTTCAGGTCTTTACCCCTATGTTCAGAGCTCCTTGCAGTACACTGCCTTCTTGCCTTGTCTGCTGACCACCCAAAGAAAGCCTCCTCCATTAGTTCACCTCTCCCATTTGCTCCTTGTCTGCTTGAAATTTAGCCAGTCATCTAGATAACCAGTCCTAGAGCTACCTTTTCAGAACTTTCCTAGAAAACGGTCATCTTTAGTGCGTTTATGCCCTTCTGCCAGCATGAATTTGTCTGCACCATTTACTTCTGTTCTTGATAATGTTATTTTGCACTGATATATACTGGTCTCAATGAGTTGTTTCATGTGCATAACTTTTAACTCACCAGAAAAAGAAAAAAAAAATAAAAAGGCTCCTGAGAGCAAAGATTATACCATATCCCTAAACCTAACACAAGTTTTTGAGAAATGTTCATTGAATGAAGAGGATTTATACCAGACTGCCCAATCAAACTGAACACACTGAGACGTGAAACACTTCACGCTTTGATCCTGCACCAAACACTGGCAAGTGTATAGACGGTAGCAGGTCACACAAAGGCTGATGAAAAAATGTTTTATCTAAGCTGAGACAATTGTGAGAGTAAAAGGGGCACCAAAAATAACTAAAATTATTTTTTCCCACGAAATTTCTAATTTTATTATATTGGAGCTATAAAATAATTCTATTAAAAACTATTCTCAAAAATAAAATTCTTACTTAAAAATAGCATACATCTACATGCCTTAATGCAATATACAAAAGCATCCTTTTATTGATTATTTGAACATTAAAAAGAAGATATGCAGCATAACTGTTCTTGGTATTGTTAGCAGAGCCTTAGGGTATGGGAGCACCTGGCACCAGGGGTCCCAAACAGACCAGGTTTGACCACTTGCCACTGACAAAATCTATAAAGGCAGAAACACCAGTGGTGATGAAAGAAGAAAGGAATTTAATCCAGTGAGACCCACACTGGGACAGAAGACTAGTGTCCCAAGAACTATCTCCAAGGTGCTATGACTATGGCTAAATTTATACAGAAAAAAACAGGGAACAAAGATGGATGGGTATAGGCAGCTGAGCAGCAAAGGTTAGGTTGATCATTGTCTTGGGGTCAATCACACAGGGTCTTGTTGGCATTAGGGCAGCTGTAATTTCTTGAGGGGATAGTTTCAGTTCCCATCACTGGATGTTTTGTCCTCTGGGTCCCTTTCCTGAGTTAACAGGTAAGGTGGAGGGAAAAACAAAGCAATTAAGAAGAGTAAGTCAGGTTGAAGGTAAAATGGTGTCAGTTGGGACAATACTGGATCCTCAACCAGTATTAACTCACATTTTTAAATCACATACTTTTAGGAATTAGCAGTAGCTCTTTAATACAATACCACTGGTATTTCTCTCAAATATGGTCTCATTTCATGAAACTGCCTGATATAGACTTCTAAGTTGAATTTTATGGTTAACAAATTTAAAATGGACACCTTCTATTGAATCTTCTCTGTAGATTATACTAGTTTTTTTTTTAAATTTTTTAAATTTTTATTTATTTTTTAAATTTCTTTTCAGTGTTCCAGAATTCATTGTTTATGCACCACACCCAGTGCTCCATGCGATCAATACTTGCCCTCCATAATACCCACCACCAGGCTCACCCACCCTCCCACCTCCCTCCCCTTCCAAAACCCTCATTCAGTTCCTCAGAGTCCACAGTCTCTCACGGTTTGTCTCCCCCTCCTTATTTTTAATTGAAAGAGCACTAAAAATGCCAAGGTATCTGGTGAGCTCAGAGCAAATTCTGCTAAATGGAGAACATTCTCAAGCATAAAATTTTTGTATTAGCATATATAAATATTTCAACCCCCAATATTTTCACAGATATTCATAGTTAGCCTCCAGTTAGAGTCCATTCTTTAATATTTTTGCATGAAAAAGTGTATCAAATATGTTAAGATGATTTTTTGAATGTTTTATCAATTTTAGATGGTATAAAATTATAGGCATTTTGTCAGTTTCATTGCATCCCAGAGCATAACTTATTCAATTAAATTTTAGAACTCCAATAACATGGTGTTCCTACCAGTCAAGATACTCCAAAGCAAAACTCTACAATTTCAGAATTAAATCTTATATATCATTTAAGTTACTCTTGCTTTTATATGAGTAAATGTCAGTGTCTTCCTGTTTTCTGATAGAATGCAAATCAATAAAATCTTTCAAAGATAGCATTTTTGACAACCCTCTTTGTTGAATATTTTTAGTAAAGATTTCATATTAATTTTGAAGTAAATGAAGAAAATCTAGAGGACTCACAAGTGTTGATTTACAAAGTGGTTCTTTAAAAACAAAACATTTCTGAAATCAGATTGATGATGGGCAGCAGTGAGAGAAAATACATAGGGCTATGCTGAAATATGGCTTCAGTTTCAATCTTGTCTTCATCCCACAAACTTTGTAATATGGTTATTCTAACTCAGGTCACCAGTGTGTGTGTGTGCATTTGTGTGTGTGTGTGAAATTCCACAACTACAGCTTCTATTTCAGAATACTGCAGCTTCTGTGTTTGCAGTTTGAATTATGGGTGTACTACAACCAATTCCAAGAATACTTCTGCCCCAAATATTTCTTAATTTTGTAAGGGCATTTTTTTTTTTACCATTATCCCGTTCTTCACAAAATGCATATTGATATTATCCCTGCAAAAGCAAAGCTCTATTTTCCATGTTGAACTTTATAACTTAATTTACAAAAGCACTTCAAAAAATAGCAAATGCCTCACTTTTGAGAGAACGAAATACCAAAAAAGGTTTAATTCTATGAAACATATAAAAAATCATACTATTTTTTGCAATTATGTTACCTGATATTTCCCTTTATAAGATCTGATGATATTAACATAATATACTTTGTATATAGTCTCTTTCTGCTAATAGAGTTAACACATTAATAGATATAATTTAACTTGGAGATCATGTAAAAGAAAACTTGGATTTGAAAGTAAGCAAAATTCCATTTAGTAATGAATCTAAATGAATGTTCTACTTCATGGTGTTATGGTTAAAGGCATCATCTGAGTCTGTACACGTTAAGTCATCATCTTTGGGCATAGTCTTCTTAAAATAACTACTGGAAAATTTTTTGAGAAACTCCATCCCTAATTATTTTCATTTTATTTTATTTTATTTCTTTTCAGTGTTCCAAAATTTATTGTTTATGCACCACACCCAGCGTTCCATGCAATACATGCCCTCCATAGTACTCACAACCAGGCTTACCCAACCCCCACCCTCTCCCCTCCAAAACCCTCAGTTTGTCTCTCAGAGTCCACAGTCTCTCATGGTTTGTCTCCCCCTCCAATTTCCCCCAACTCACTTCTCCACTTCATCTCCCCAGTGTCCTCCATATTATTCCTTATGCTCCACCAGTAAGTGAAACCATATGATAGCTGACTCTCTCTGCTTGACTTATTTCACTCAGCATAATCTTTTGCAGTCCTGTCCATCTTGATACAAATTTGTGTATTCATCCTTTCTGATGGAAGCAGAATACTCCATCGCTTATATGGACCATATCTTCTTTATCCTTTCGTCATTTGAAGGGCATCTTGGTTCTTTCCACAGTTTGGCAACTGTGGCTATTGCTGCTATGAACATTGGGGTACAGATGGCCCTTCTTTTCACTACATCTGTATCTTTGGGGTAAATACCCAGTAGTGCAATTGCAGGGCCATAGGGTAGCTCTATTTTTAATTTCTTGAGGAATCTCCACACTGTTTTCCAAAGTGGTTGCACCAACTTGCATTCCCACCAACAGTGGAAGGGGGTTCCCCTTTCTCCACATCCTCTCCAACACATGTTGTTTACTGTTAATTTTGGCCATTCTAACTGGTATATGGTGGTATCTCAATGTGGTTTTGATTTGAATCTCCCTGATGGCTAGTGATGATGAACATTTTTTCATGGGTCTATTAGCCATTTGTATGTCTTCTTTGGAGAAGTGTCTGTTCATGTCTTCTACCCATTTTCTGATGCGATTATCTGTTTTGTGTGTGTTGAATTTGAGGACTTCTTTCTAGATCTTGGGTATCAGCCCTTTGTCTGTATTGTCATTTGCGAACATCTTCTCCCATTCCGTTGGTTGCCTCTTTGTTTTGTTGACTGTTTCCTTTGTGTGCAGAAGCTTTTGATCTTGATGAAGCCCCAAAAGTTCATTTTTGCTTTTGTTTCCTTTGTCTTTGGAGTCATCTATTTGACCGACAGAGAGAGGGAGAGTGAGAGAAAGATAGTGAGAGAGAGAGCACAAGCAAGGGGAGTGCAGAGGGAGAGGGAGAAGCAGGCGCCCTACTGAGCAAGAAGCCTGATTCATGACTTGATCCCAGGACATTGGAATCATGACCTGAGCTGAATACAGATGCCTAACTGACTGAGCCACCCAGGCGCCCCTCAGTCCTTAATTTTTAATGGGATATTAAAGATTTCTTGAGTTGATGGCTATTAAAAAATATTTGTTGCAAAATGTTACCATATAAGATATGGGTTAACAACTACTTTACAGGTATACTAGGCATGAACAAAGAAGTAAATACATTGTAGATAATGAGTTAAGTTTCTCACTTTCTGAGAAGTTACAAATAAGCAAAGTGTAATGTTTTAGAATAAAAAATTTTAAATTCTAGAATAAGCTCTAATAATAATATTGAATTTTAACCCTAAGGTTAAAAAAAAACTCTGTGAGTCCATAATAATACATAAATGACTGAATAAATAAATGGGAGAAAATATATGCTACCAAAATAAGCATAAATTATAAAGCCACTCTTTGCTCTTTATTGTTGACTGCTCAGTCTCCATTTCCTATATGCATTTCACATACACCTAACCTATAATTTTCCATATTTCTTCCTGACTCCACCAACTCAAGGTCTGGAAATTCAGTGCATCTTGGAAACCCTGATGGGGGCTAGAGCACAACTGTCTGGCATACTACGCCGTAACCAGCCAGCACGGTGGCATCAAATACATCCCCTGCCCAATTGCAAGAAACCTTTCACAATGTGTGCATATGTCAAATCATCACATTGTACACTTTAAATACATTACAATTCTATTTGTCAATTATACCTCAATAAGGCTGAGAAAATACTACTAGAAGCCAGGATATTGCTAAAACTAATCGAGCGAGTTTAATTTACATTTCTATTTCCAAGACCAATTGTAACAGCTTCCACCCTTATGAGCATCCTTAAAATATATATTAAATATATATTAAATATATATAAATATAAATATATATTTAAAAATATACTCAATCCCCCTCCCCCACCAAAAAAAAAAACCCCTTTCTCTACTGTAACTGCATACCAAAAGAAGTTGTTGTCTCTTGCTGCTATTGTTAGCACACACTTTGCTTTATCAGGGAATACTCTGCATTTTGTCCTTGAAGGGAAGATGTAAATTGTATTATTTATGAAAAAGGTTTGGAAAAGAGAGATGGGTCATTGAAGACTGATTTCCCGAATTAACTTCATACTGAATAAGACTATTGGCTGCTCGTAAACATCACATACTGCTAGATGATTACTATGACAGAAGTTGAAAGTGCACAGGGGAGTTTTACTAAACTAATTCTGGTTTACTTTTAATGTAATTATTAAAATGAATACTTCAGTAAAAAATGAAAAATCTGGGGAAAATGCTAACTGGATTGGAAGCTGAAACAATAGGTGTCAGTTAGCACTGTTTTGAGCAAACTAGAATGTGTGGTCATCTTAATTATAAAATGGAGACTGAATCAGTTCCAAGGATGAATTGTTTGTCCTTTTGAAAAATGCCAATGCTTTTAGCCAAGAGCATGCACTTTTCAATTTGCCACAGTCCTCCTTACTGTGTCTATTTACTCTACAAAGTGATTTCATCAATTATTTGAGTAGAATTGACATCTTTATAATATTCTCATTCATAATCATGGTACTAGTTCAGGTGAGATGGAGGAAAGACCCTTAAAATAACTGTCAGCTGGTGACTGCCTCGTGGCAGCTGGATGGTGACAAATAAGTCACAGAACCTCATCACATGAAGTCACTGAGCTTGTGATAGAGCAAGACTAAAACAAGGCAATTACCTAATGACACAGACAAAAATAAGGACACCATACAAACCATAAAGATGACCTAACATACCCTTCCCAGATAACCTGTGAATGTCGCTTATTTGCCGGTTATAAAATTATTTCTTTGTTTCTCATACCTCTTAGATAAAGTTAAGATCTCCAGTAACCCACAATCCCCAAGTAATTAGCTCTACTTTCTGACATCATCCAGTCCAGACCAAACCCTCAGGTCCTTAAGCTCTCTCCCAAATCATCAACATAAGCCTAAATCCTGTCAAAAGCCCCAGTTTACATCCTCTTCTCACTGCTCCCCATGGCACGCAGTTTTACTTGCTGAGCTAAGTAATCAGGAGAATCGACAGTCCATTTGAAGCCAGGTAGTTCTAATGGTCTTTGTATTTGTGTCTTAGATGTAGGTCTTCTATGTCCTTAAAAAATGGCTTGAGGGGCACCTGAGTGGCTCAGTCAGTTAAGCAGTTGACACTTGATTTCTGCTCAGGTGATGATCTCAGGATCCTGGGATCCAGCCCCACATTGGGATCCCTGCTCAGTGGGGAGTGTGCTCGAAGATACTGTCTCTTCCTCTGCTCCTCCCATCGCTCTCTATCTCTCAAGTAAATAAATAAATCTTTAAAGAAATAGTTTGAATTTGGGGATTGTTATGAGTTGAATTGTGTCCCCTGCAAATATTTGTTGAAATCTTAACCCCCTTAATCTTAACTTCTTATTTTCCTTTTTAAAAAGATACATTTATTTATTTGAGGTGGGTGGAGGGTCAGAGGGAGTGAAATCTTTAAGCAGACCCTCTGCTAAGCACTGAGCCCAATGTGGGGCTCAAGCTCACAACCCAAAATATCATGACCCAGGGTGAAATCAAGAGTCAGATGCTTAACCAACTGAGCCAATCAGACATCCCTTAACTTCTTATTTTCAAAGCACCCAAAATGTGATCTTACCTGGAAATAGGGTCATTACAGATGTCATTAGTTAAAGTCATAAAGGAATAGAGTGGGACAGTAATTCAGTATGATTGTTCTTATAAGAAGACAGCCATGTGAAGACACAGATATGTAGGGGAAGCACCATGTGTAAATGGAGGCAGAGATTGGAGGTATGCAGCACACACAGAACATCCCAGGCGACCAGAAGCTGGAAGAAGCAAAGAATCCTCCCTTTGAGAGTTTAAAGAGAGTATGTATGGCCCTGCTAATAGCATGATTTCAGACCTCTAGATCCTTGAGAGTTTCTGTTCTTTTGAGCCACGTAGTTTATGTTACTTTGTTAAGGTGGCTGTAGGAAATAATACGAGCCTACATATTTTTGTTAGGTGTTTTCCTAGGCACCTTATAATTTTGTTGCTATTATAATCACTATCATTTCATTGGTTATTTGTATTTACTTTATATATTGAATATAGTAAAACATGCACACTTTTTGATTTTTTATATATTAACCTATCTAACAACCTTGCTGAACCTTATTGTGAGCTCTAAATGTTTGTTTAGAAATTATCATACATGGGCACCTGGGTGGCTCAGTGGGTTAAGCCTCTGCCTTCGGCTCAGGTCATGATCCCAGGGTCCTGGAATTGAGCCCCACATCGGGCTTTCTGCTCAGTGGGGAGCCTGCTTCCTCCTCTCTCTCTCTCTCTGCCTGCCTCTCTGCCTACTTGTGATCTCTGTCTGTCAAATAAATAAATAAAATCTTTAAAAAAAAAGAAATTATCATACAATCCCTTTTTATTGATAAATGTGCTCTATACAAATAATTGTTTTATTTATTCTTTTTGTTGTTGTTTTTAAGGTTTTGTTTATTTATTTGCCGGAGAGAGAGAGAGCACAAGCAGGGGATGTGGCAGGCAGAAGGAGAGAGAGAAGACTCCTAACTGAGCAAGGAGCCCGATGCAGGACTCCTGAGATCATGACCTGAGCTGAGGGCAGATGCTTAACTGACTGAGCCACCCAGGCATCCTTGTTTTATTTATTCTTTACCAGTCTTTATGCATTTATTTATTTTTCTGCCAGCCTTTCCTTGGCTAGAAACTTTAGTACAATGATGAATAATGATGAATGATGACTGAGAGTGGACCACACTACTTTATTCATGATGAATAAGCTTATTTCTTAAGATTTACTCTATATATGTATTTTTTTCCTTAAGTAGTTTTTCATTTGTCATGTTAATGTTGCTATGTGAATTACATTGCTGTATTTCCTTCCCCCCTCTTTTTTTATTTTTTTTTAATTTTAATTTTTATTTTTTTCCCCCCTCTTTTTTTAGACAGAGATCATGCACGTACACAAGAGGGGGAAGGGGCAGAGGGAGAGTGAGAGAGAATCCCAAGCAGGATCCATGGCCAATGCAGAGCATGACATAGAGCTCAATCTCATGACCCTGAGATCATCACCTGAGTGGAAATCAAGAATGGGGCATTCAACTGACGGAGCAACCCAGACACCCCTGCATTAGTTTCTGATGTTAAATCATTCTTGAGTTCCTACGAGAAATCCTCCTTGGTTATAAGGTACTTATTAAACACTGCTGGATTTGATTTATAAAAATTGTATTTAGGAATTTTTCATCTATGTTACCGCATGTGACTATTTGTAATTTTGGATTTTCTTGAATTCTCCATCAGGTCTTATTTTCAAAGTTGCATTAGCTTCCTGACATTAATTTGTTAACCACCCCCTAATTCTATTATGTGAAACTTTTTATATGAGATAGGATTTTAAATTAATAAAATGATTTTATAAAATTGCCTCAAGGGGCACCTGGGTGGCTCGGTTCCTTGGGCATCTACCTTTGGCTTGGGTCATGATGCTGGGGTCCTGGGATTCCTACAGGCATCTGGCTCTCTGCTCAGTAGGGAACCTGCTTTTCCTTCTCCCTCTGCCCTTCCCTCCAGCTGTGCTCTCTCTGTCTCTCTCACTCAATAAAATAACATAAAATAGTAAAATAAAATAGCCTCAGCTTACTAATAGCTTTTTTGAGGGAGAAATTGTAGACTGCCCATGTCATTTTTTAAAATAGGTATTAGGTGGGGTGTTTGTTTTTTTTTTTTTTGTTTGTAAGTTACTTTTGGTAATTGACATTGACAAATTTGCAATGTACTGGCAAAAAGTTGTCTTTAGAATTTGTCACTATTTGTAAAATATCTATTGCATTTATGGCCATATTCTTCCTTTCCTTTCTATATTAATGTTTATCTGTACCAACTCTTAGTAATACCTACCACATAGGGTTCCTGTGAGGATTAAACAAATTAAAGCAATGTAAAGTGTCCACATCAACCTTGCTAGAGGTTATTAGTCTTTTTAAGAAACATTCTATTACTTTTGTGATTATATATATATTTTTTATTTCATTATTGTCTGCCCTTGTCTCTTTTATTTCCTTATTTCTGCCTTCTTACGTATAATCTGTTTTTCTTTTAATAGCTTCTGTAGCTAATTTGTTTTTAATACCTCTTGTTTTTAGAATAATTGCATTTGTCTAAAATTTCTATCTAACAAATACTTTAGCTCTATCTATTGGGTTTGATATGTAATATTTCTATGGTATTCATTGTAAATATTTTGTAATTTTAATTTTTAATCTTTAACTTAGTGAATTTAAATTATTATAGTAATTCAAAGCTATGATGTGATTTTTAACAACTCACTTCACATTTTAGACTGTTGAATTTGGAATTATCTCTAACATTTTGTGTTTTCCATTTATTATGCTTTTCCTTTGCTGATTTTTCTCCTATCTGCCTTCTGTTAGATTGATCAATTTGTTTTATTACTGGCTTATTGCCTTTACAAATATTAACATATATACTCGGATACATTTTTCTATCAGAGTCTAAAGTTTTCATTACTTCTATTCCCCTGCATGAGAAATAACATTTAGTAAGTTTAACTCTTCATTGTCTAGAATTTACTTTTAGAATTCTAGATTTGTACATATTCTGACCTAAAAAATAATAATTTTTATCGAAAATATTTTGTTAATGTTTGTGGTATTTTTCTTTCTGGATTAACTTTTACTCTTGCTAAATTGTACCCATTAATAGTTTCTCCAATAAGGTCCTATGGGTAGTAAATTCTGTTATGTGTTGAATATCTGAAAATATCTTCACTTCTCTCTCCTTTGAGTGGTATTTCAGCTTAATCTAGAATGTGAAATTGGAAGTTATTTTCCTTCAGTATTTAGAAGATTTTATTCTGTCTTCTACCTTTTATTCTTGCTTATGAGATCACTGTTCTAGATCTGTCATTCCTTTATAGGTAATATTTTTATTTTTCTCAAAGGCTTATAAGATTCTCTATTTGTTCTTGGTATTTCTCAACTTCACTAGGATGTGTTTTTGGAGTAATTATTTTCATTATTCTAGCTTGGTTTTATATGTACATTTTTCCTCTTTCTTCAAAGGTGGAAAAATTCTCAGCCACATTAAATAGATACTGTCTCTCCGTCATCTCCTCTATTCTCAACTTTGGGAAAATTAGGAGACCTCAATTTATCGATGTCTTATTGTATCTTTCATGTCCGTTTCTTTCTCTGTTGTGCTTACACAGTTGTTTTTTTTTTTTTTTTAAATCTCCCAAGGTTGTATTCTAAAAGAATTCCTCAGATTTAGATTCCAATTTAGTCTTTCTTTCTTTCTTCCTCTTTCTTTCCTTCTTTCTTTTCCTTCTTTTTCTCTTTCTTTCTTCCTCCCTCTCTCCCTCCCTTGATTCCTTCCTCCCTCCATCCTTCTTTCTTTCTATTCCTTTTTCTCTTTCTTTCCTTGTTTCTCTCTCTCTCTCTCTCTCTCTCTCTCTCTTTCTTTCAAAGGTTTTAATTACTTGAGATAGAGATAGAGAGAGAGTACAAGTCGGGGAAAGGGCAGAGGCAGAGGGAGAGGGACAAGCAGATTCCCTGCTAAGCAGAGATTCCAAGGTGGGGCTTGATCCCAGGACTTTGAGATCATGACCCAAGTTGAAGTAAGGCACTCAACCCACTGAGCCACCTAGGCACAGCAGGAATTCTCTCTCTCTCTCTCTCTTTTTTAAAGATTTTATTTATTTATTTGACAGACAGAGATCATAAGTAGGCAGAGAGGCAGGCAGAGAGAGAGGAGGAAGCAGGCTCCCCGCCGAGCAGAGAGCCCAATGCGGGGGCTTGATCCCAACATCCTGAGATCATGACCTGGGCCGAAGGCAGAGGCTTTAACCCACTGAGCCACCCAGGTGCCCCAGGAATTCTCTCTCTCTCTTTTTTTTTAAAGATTTTATCTATTTATTTATTTGACAGAGAGAGAGATCACAAGTAGGCAGAGAGGCAGGCAGAGAGAGAAGAGGAAGCAGGCTCCCTGCAGAGCAGAAAGCCCGACATGGGATTTGATCCCACGACCCTGAGATCATGACCTGAGCCGAAGGCAGAGGCTCAATCCACTGAGCCACCTAGGCAGCCCAGGAATTCTCTTTTTAATTGTCCCTCCATTCTAGAGTATTATTTTGTCCATGGAATTTTTAAGAAATGTTAATAAACATATTTTAACTGCAAATTTCCACAACCATTTCTTTTATATATTCTATATATTACTAAATATATAAATAATACATAAAATAATATATTTTATATACTACTAAATATATAAAAGAAAAAGAATTTATTCTTTTTCCCCATTTATTCGTAATTCATGATTTGTTTCATAATGTATTTTTAAAAATATGTTTACTATTTTTTCTTTTTATCTCATTTACAATCATTAAAAACTTTTTACTACTAGTTAATCCACCTCCTTATTACTGAGTTTGTGGATTGTTACATGGTATTAGCTTTCTATACATTCCTGTATATTGTGTCATGCAGACCCTTCTTAGTAAGAATTGTTTCTATTTATCATTCCTTTTTCTTTTTCTCCCTCTTTCTTTAGTCATTCTTTAGTCATTCTTACTTAATTGGTTATTTTCTGGTTGCCCACCCTGACCCCCATTTCACAGGGACAGAATTTGGACTAACAGTGACAGCAAATATAAATGATCCTGGAGCTATCACAGATCCAGCTGTTTACCTGATGCTTGGTTAGCTCTAGTACAGGTTATTGGATATGTGTGTGTCTCTTCCTCCAACACAGTATGCAGCTCTATACAACCTATAGCCTCAGGTGACTCCTGAAGCCTTTCAGTCTCTCATTACAGGCTTGATGACCCTACTCCAGCTCCTCCACCCCTCAAGAGTCAACTTTTAGTGATCTCTGTGTGCTTCAGGGCTTAGAGCCCAGCAAGCCTATAACTTCAGCCCTTTATTTTTCTGAGTTGGTATTCAGTTGCTGGTACAGGGAGATGTTAATCTGTTTTTCACATATTCTATCATTTTTGTGTGGTTTGATTAGATGGGGTAGTTAATAATATGGACTTGCAGTGCTATCTTGACTCCAACACACAAATGAATGGCTAAGATTTATTTCTATAATGGAAACATTTTCTCTTTAAAATATTTGCATGTAAGAAGACTTAGTTTGAAAAATAACAACAGAAATCTTGTACCTTGTTCTATATCAGAGAACTGTGAGAAAAGAAAGAACAACCACTAAATAAGAACAAAACAAAACAAAACAAAAAAAAAAAAACTTGACAAATCAGAGTTTAGGTAATTAGAACTTTTTGATAAAGTTTCTGTGCTGGGGTATATCAGACATTCCTCTTCTCAAAGGTTAGAGACTCTGAACAAAGAGGAATATTGGAAAGATAAAATAATAGTAATGTTGAGTACTTACCATGTATTAGATCCTTGTAGGTAGGTGTTCTTTGTTCTCAAAATTACCCTATGAATATATTATTATCGTCTTGATATTGTGAAGTAACCAACTGAGGCCCAGACCATATAATAAGTCCAGGCTGAGCCAGTAGAGGATTTCCTAAATCTGAGCCTAATCCGTGCCTAAATTTTTGTCAAGTTGTCTTCCCACATGGAAAATGGGATTCTTCACACATTACTGCATAAGAGTGAAGAGAGGAGAAGTGAGTTGGGGGAAATCAGAGGGGGAGACAAACCATGAGAACCTGTGGACTCTGAGAAACAAACAGGGTTTTGGAGGGGAGGGGAATAGGGCTTGGGTGAGCCTGGTGGTGTGTATTAAGGAGGGCACGGAGCATGGAGCACTGGGTGAGGTGCATAAACAATGAATTTTGGAGCACAAAAAAGAAATAAAATCAAATTAATTTAAAAAATTATTTAGGCTGAAGTGTCTTTACTCCTTCACTATAGCTAATCCTCCCATATTTTCCGGTAATAACTTTCTCTATTCAACACTTCCCCCCCTATTTCTCATATTATTGGGAACACATGCATTAACCCGAAGGAAACAGTATTCGTTCCCTGGTAAATTTGAAGTTTCAAGAAAACCAAACAAAAAGAAAATCCAGAGGCAGAGGTGAGACCAAAAGCTTCAATTTCCTTTAATCACACTGCTGACTCTTTTTAGGCCCTTTAGCAGATGGGCTTAGGTTTATTTGGGGGATTGTTGAAATCCCTAAAAGATGGGTGCCATCAGGGTAGAGTTATCCACAGGGACAAAGCTTAGAGAAAAACAAATGTCTTACTTCCTAGGAACTAAAAATGTCAACAGGATAAGCTTAAAAATCAATCTGCTAGTTCACAGGAAAGATCGGAAAAAGTGTAAAGTGATCACAGATGCTCAATTTTTGGAGTAGACATGGTGTGGTTTAAAGGAAGAAGTTCTACTAACCATCAAAATACGGTTTTTCCCTAGATCAAGGAAGGGATTCTTTTGGGGACGCAGGGCTACAATGTATCTCTCAAGGAAAAACTGAGAACCATTCCCTTGTCTGGCACACAGGTAAAAAGAACATCTACTAGTAATAACAATAATGAATATATATGGAGTGTTTGCCATGTGTCAGATAGTGTTCTTAGCTGTTTATGTGACATGATCTCATTTAAACCTCACAGTATTCCAGGTAAGTATTATTATTCTCATTTTGTGGATATACAAGTAAAGTTTAGAAAGCTAGTAAATGAAAGAGTCTGAACTTCAAATCCTGTCATTAACATCTGGGCTTTTTGAGTTATCATGGTAGTCCTAGATTAAAGTTTCTCACCTGAATACTTTTCATATTTGGGGGCAGATAATTCTATATTGTAGAAGGTTGTTCTTTGTTTTACAGGACATTTATCATCATCTTTGTCTTTTACCTCATAGGTGCCAGTAGTAACTCCACAGTTGTAACAAGCAAAAATGTTCCCAAATATTGCTAAATATCCCTTGGGAAACTAAATTGCCCCCAGCTGAGAAATGCTGTCCTGTATCATTCCATTGCAAGAAAAGAGCAGAAGTAGATAAAGATTAAACCTGCACAGAATTATTGGCAGGTTTGAGGCTTACATATATTATACACTCTGCTTGGCTTAGAATGTAAAGTGCTTCAGTCATATCTAAAAAGAATCCACAGACACTTGTTATAGGCACTCAAAAGAAAACAATTTTGCACCAAGAATATTTGGTAGGTTGGTTGGAGAGGTCACAATTATAAAGAGCCAGGCTCTTTACTCAGTATATTGAGAGAAATAATATGTTTTAGTAGTAAAAGAACAGACTTTGGAGTTTGATAAATTAAGCTTGAATATATGTGAGTGGTTTTTTTTTTTTACAGTCTTATTTGAATGGTCTTGGGAAAAATTACTTACACCTGCCAAGATTCCATTTTTGCATCTATAACAGTGGAAATTTTTACTCTTTCCACAAGATTTTTGGAGGCTTACATGTAAACATGTGTGTATATGATATAGAGTACAGTGCATTATAACAACTGTCATAAGTGATGCCAAAATAATGGGTAAGAATTGTTCTATCTATGGTTAAAAAATGATTCATAATCAAGAACATATATAAACTTTCTCCTGCATGTCCTGATTCCAAAGATGAATACTGATATTCTCATTAGATAGTATGCTAACACAACCCAACTAACAAAATCCAAACCAGAGCTGCTATTGTATATAAGGAAAATTGGCCTAGTTCTTCCATGTGACAAATGATTCTGTGAGCAGAGTTCACAAGGAACAATATATGAGTTTGAGAACAAGAAGCAATAATGTGGTGTCACCAAGAATTTGGAAAATGGGCATCAAGGTGAGCTTTTGAGAGTTAAAGTGTAAGATCGCAGACCATAGTTGGGCAAAATCATTTTACAGACCAAATGACCATCAGAACAGAAAGACAAAAATATAACCAGACTAAATATATCAGCCAGTCTAGAGAAATAATGTGTCATGCATTCAGGAAGTGGGGTGGGAATTCGGGGGCCACAAGAAGCACAGAAGAAGGAAAATCATTTTGGTAGTGCCACCTAAGTCTGTCCTGCGGATAGGCACCAGCAAACACCAGGAATTTTGGATATATTAGCAAGACTCTCTCTAAAGAGGGTTGTATAAGTTTATCTTAGCATAATTCCATCAACATATTTCATTAATTCAACAAATATTTAGTTCTTAATATGTGTCAGACACTCTTCAATAGACAAGAAAATACAACATTGAAAATTGAAAATAAGTCTCTGCTTTCAGAATTTACATTCTAGTGTGAAAGATAGACATTTGGGGAAAAAAGAGCAAGTAAATATATCATGTGGTGAAATGTGCTAAGGGAAAAGTAAAGGAATAGAAAGAAGAGTGTGTTTTGGTGAGTTATCAGCAATGCCCTCTTTGAAGAAGTGCATCCAAGTGGAATACTTGAAATAAGAAAGTGAAGTAGGATATTGGAAATGCAAATCTAGAGTTCAGGGGGAGGGTTTGAACTAGGGATACAAATTTAAGGTCTTCAGTGTAAAGATGATGGTTAAACTATTGGATCAGATGAGATTACCCAGAATAAGTATATAGAAAAGAGACCAGAGCTATAAACCAATCCTAAATTATTACAATGTTGATAGACCAGGACACTAGAAAAAAGTATCTGGCCAAAAGGAACTAAAAAATGGAACAACTTCAGCAGCAAAACAAATTATGAAAACAGTGGGTTGAATAAACCCATTGAATGAACTCATTGAATACAGTATGAATTCATGATACCATACTGATATAAAATGATTATGAAATAGATGGGAGAAAATAGAAAGTTAAGCCTGAAAGCAAGTAGCATGTCAACTAATAAATGTAGTTGAAGATAAAAAGTCACCATTTTGCAACCAGGATAGTAATAATTGATTAAGGCAAGAATCAACAAATACTAAGGCTAAAAGTTGAAAGTTAATGAAAAACAGACTATATGCAGATTTTCAAAGTAACTCCTTATGAATTACTTATTAACTGTAAAGGGAAAAGTAGTAACTCTACAGGGAGAAACTTGGAGGATATCAGTCTAGCCGAATGATCAGAGAGAATGTAATCAATAATGGAACAAGCCAATACTATGTGTCTCCTAATGAGATGTGTTGAAGATGACACAGTTCCATTTCTGTAATATTCCTACAAAACATGCAAACCTAAATGTAATCATGAGGAAAAATCATTAAATCAATTTGCCTGTATTCTTCATAACGTAAATGTCGATTATGCTAAGTGAAATAAGTCAAGTAGAGAAAGACAAATATCATATGGTTTCACTCACATGTGGAACATAAGGAATAGCAGGGAGGACCATATAGGAAGGGAGGGAAAACTGAATGGGAAGAAATCAGAGAGGGAGACCAACCATGGGAGGCTCTGGACTCCAGGAACCAAACTGAGAGTTACAGAAGGCGAGGGTGTGGGGAGATGGGCTAGGTGGGTGATGGGTATTAAGGAGTGTGCATGTTATGACGAGCACTGGGTGTTATATACAACTGATGAATTGTTAAACACCACATCAAAAACTAATATTTTGGCTAACTGAACATAATAAAAATTTTAAAAAAATAAAAGGACTGAAATGATAATTTAAAAAAAAGTCAATGTCATGAAAGACAAATATAGGCTAACAAAGAGTTCCAGATTAAAAGAGGTAAAACAGGTAAATGCAGTCATGGCCCTGGATTGGATCCCAGACCAGGAAAAAAAAAATACTATAAAAGGTATTATTGGGAAAACTGTGAAATTTGATTAATTCCAATGTAGAATACAGAATAATATTGTATCAATATCATAATACCTGATTTTAATTATTATACTATAATTATATTAAAATATATCCTAGTTCTGAGGAATTACACAGAGAAGTAAAGAAGTTAATGGACCTGTGGTCTCTGATATATTCTCAAATGGTTCAGAGGTAAAAATTAATGAGAGAGAATATAATAAAGTGTGGCAAAATGTTGGAAGTTAGTGAATCTGCTTGAAGGGTATATGGAAATTCTTTGTACTATCCCTACAACTTTTCTGTAAATATAAAACTATTTCAAAATAAAAGTTTAAAAAATCCTTGAGAATCAACATGGTGTTGGAAAACTAAGGGAGTATGGAGCCAGAAAAGTTATGGCTGGGAAAATGGTGCAGGAATGCTTCAAGGAGGAGGACATCATCATTGTGTTTTACATGGTTTTACACCATTGAAAGATCAAGCTAGAGTAGACTGAGAATTGACCACTGGATTTGGCAACATGGAGGTCTAACTGAAGTGGGTTCCAGGAAGAATGAAAGATGGGGAGAAAGCAAGCTGTGACAATTTATAAACTCCTCTGAAGACTTTGAGAGAGCAGAGAGTAGAGCCATTGGGGCAATAGGTAGATGGAGATATACAGTCAAGGATATTGTTAAGGACTGAACTCATATCGTTTATTTCCTCTATTTTAACTACACTTGGTCTGATTTCTGCTTTCCAAGAAAACTTCTAACATGGATTTAGCTTGAATGTGGGTCTACATGCAAGGGTTTTGAATATTTTGGTTTCATTGCAGAGATCATTCATTGTAAATTAATAAATTGGCATTCCAATTTTACACATGAACTGCTTAATATGATTCTGTCCTTTAAAGGTGGATAAAATCATATTTCTGTCATACACATAGTGGTTTGGGGACAAGGAGGGGGATATGTCTAATTTTGCAGAGTTCTTTCAGAACCATGTCGAAACCTTCAAAGATACAGCAAGTCAGCTACACGAATTATGGAATATTAGAGTCATCTCTTCTTGCTCTGCAGTATTGTAAAGACAATTCTCAAAGAAAAAAAAAAGCCCTACTACTTACCATAATTACATCTCAGAAATTGTAACTTCCAAACATTTTATCCATAACAAGTATATGTCTGAGGATGAAAGTTAGCCAGTCATTCCTTGCATGGTGGAGAAACAGGGGTAATGAATATCTCCCCATAAAGCCTTTGTGGGACAACCTGCCTCCCATTTTCTTTGGCAGTGCAAATCCAACTTTACTTTAAGGCTAAAACTACTTTTCCAGTGTAGCCATATGGTACTCGCAACATTTTGTAAAATCTCATTGAAAAAGTTTTGGTCAGTAAAAATATCAATAGAAGACTCAGAATTTTGTTTGTTTTATTTAAGAAAGAAAAACTTTTACTACTACCACAGTAAGTTTGCTGTGTGCAATTTTAATGTTCTTGTCCCAGTGGATTATTGATTTTAGGATGAAAAGCATAAGTTATCTAAAAGAAAAACATAAGTAAACTTAACAGAATTTTACATAATTTCTACTATTCGTTGAGAACTTACCAAGTGCAAAGATGTACTGGAAATGATACCGTTATTCCTCACAAAAATTTCATGGTTTAGATTGTTATTATAATCATATTACAAGAGATGAGGCAATTGTAGCTTAATTTAAAGTACCCAAAGCAGGATTTGAATTGATGGGCTGGCTCCAAATCCTCTCCTTTTCCACTGTGTGCATTTTTTTCATAATAATTTGCCTATCCACAGCCTTATCTAATCTGATTTACTTCCTTACTCTTGCTTCTTATGAATATCCATTGAGATTTTCATATTCTGGGAGAGATAGTCTAAGATTCTAATACTTAAATTTTCAAAAAAGGTCTTTGAGCCTGAATCTGAGGAAATTTGAGGACAAAATAATTGAAAGTGTTCACTCAGAGGAATATACTGAAAAGGAAATCAAAAGTAAGATAAAAGAGCCATGTGGAGTGATATCTTCCACTGACCACTTGCCTTCTCAGCAATATTGAATTAATAAGGCTACACTGCAGGGACAGATTGTTGGACATTATTTGCAGCATCTACCTGGTTTTCAGGAAACAGTCTATAATTAGGAAGCATTAGCATTCTGTACACCATAGCCAGCACATCAAATCCTCATGTACATTTTCAATAGGGAAAATAATAGCTAGAAATATAGTTACTAAAAATGGATAGTGGCCTAGAATAATATTCATTTTCCCCCTTGTTAATAGTATCTAAGCTTCATAGTCACAGTATATTAACTCATGCATTTTCAGCTTTTCTACTGGGGCTAACAAAGGCTCAACAGATTCTCTGCTTCAATTAACAAACGTTTATATTTATAAAAAAAAGAAATATTTAAAAACTTTGATCTTACAATTAACTCTTACTGGGAGGAAACAAAATCATTTGCAGATGTCTTCAAGCAATGCTTTTTACTCAACAGATATTTTCTTTCTTTTTTTTTTAAGATTTTATTTATTTGACAGAGATCACAAGTAGGCAGAGAGGCAGGCAGAGAGAGAGGAGGAAGCAGGCTCCCTGCTGAGCAGAGAACCCGATGAGGGGCTCCATCCCAGGACCCTGGGATCATGACCTGAGCTGAAGGCAGAGGCTTTAACCCACTGAACCACCCAGGCACCCCACAACAGATATTTTCTAATGTAGAGTTATCAGAAAGTATAATGGTGATTAAATAAATGAAAATGATTTATTTATAACTGGACTAAGGAAAATTCAACTAGAATGAAAAGGAATTGTATATTTCTGTTAGTATTTGATCAAATCTGTTTCTACCTGAATTTAAATGACAAAACGAGGTCAAATCTTATAAATGAGGTTTTTATACAAGGGCACAATATAGATTAAATTAAAACTATTTCTTTATGACTTTTAAGGTACAAATAATATAGATTAAAGCAGAGTTTTATGGATTATTTTCTAAACTATCATTATATGTTCAGTGTTTTATTTACTTATTTATTTAAAATTTTTTCTATTTTTTTATTAAGTTGAACCATGTGTAATTGCCATTTTCATAGGCCAAAACTGATAAATATCAGCAATTTCAAAATGATATTTTTCAGAACAATATATATATACATTCTTTTACATAGAACTACAGACTGATTAGTCCTTGGGACTACTCCCGCTGCATCCCTGGTTCCAGCTTCCCAGAGGCAACCACTTTCAGATTTTAAACTGTTTCTTCCATTTGCTTTAAAAAAAAAAATTAATTCCAGTGTAGTTAACATAAAGTGTTACATAAGTTTTAGGTGTCTAATATAGTAACTCAACAGTTTCATATATTACTCAGTGCTCATCAAGGTAAGTGTACTCTTTTTTTTTTTTTAGTTTCAAGCTTTTATTTAAATTCCAGTTAGTTAACACATAGTGTAACATTAGTTTCATGTACAGAACTTAGTGGTTCATCACTTATATATAACACCCAGTGTTCATCACAACAGGTGCCTTCCTTAATCACCATCCTCCATTTAGCCCATCTCCCCACCCACCTCTCATTTAGTGATCCTCAGTTTGTTTTCTATAGTTAAGAGTCTATTTCTTGGTTTCTCTCTCTCTCTCTCTCTTTCCTCCTTTGTTTTATTTTATTTATTGTATTTCACATATGAGTGAAATCATGGTATTTGTCTTTCCCTGATTGGCTTATTTCACTTAGCATTATCCTCCCTAGGTCTACCCATGCTGTTGCAAATGTCAAGATTTTATTCTTTTTTATGGTTGAATAATATTATATTGTGTGTGTGTGTGTGTGTATGTGTGTGTTTACACATCTTCGTATTCTTTAGTGGATGGATAGGCACTTGGGCTGCCTCCATAATTGACCTATTTTTATTTTTTTTTTAAGATTTTATTTATTTAGTTGACAGACAGAGATCACAAGTAGGCAGAGAGACAGGCAGAGAGAGAGAGGGAAGCAGGCTCTCTGCTAAGCAGAGAGCCCGATGCGGGACTCGATCCCAGGACCCTGAGATCATGACCTGAGCCGAAGGCAGAGGCTTTAACCCACTGAGCCACCCAGGTGCCCCCATAATTTACCTATTTTAAATAATGCTGCAATAAACATGGAGTTGCATATTTCCCTTTGAATTAGTGCTTTTGTATTCTTTGGGTAAATATCCAATAGTTTGGCTTCTGGATCACAGGGTAGTTCTATTTTTAAGTTTTTGAGGAACCTCCATACTGTTTTCCACAGTGGCTGTACCAGTTTGCATTTTTACCAACAGTGCAAGAGGGTTCCTTTTATTCCACATCCTCACCACGACTTTTTTCCTGAGTTTTTATTTTAGTCACTCTGACAGGTGGAGGTAATATCTCATTGTGGTTTTGATTTGCATTTCCCTCATGATGAGTGATGTTGAGCATCATTTCATATGTCTGTTGCCTATCTGTATGTCTTCTTTGGAAAAATGTCTGTCTATTGTTTGGTGTTTTAAATAGCATCTTAGTCATCTGAAAGTATTAATGTATCCTTTAAAGATGACTAGCTTACATTCAGGAAAAGCTTGTACACTGAAAATAGGAAATTTAGAATGGCATAAGATATAAAATCTATGGAGTCTACCCGATTTCACATTTTTCTATAACTACTTTGTTCAATCTGAAATTATTACTATAACTTTATCATTGTAATTAATATAAATGCAACTCTTTGAGGAACTAAAAAATGTATGGTGTAAGTGGACTGAGTAGTCTCTTATTGGAAAGATTAAGCTCAATTTAACACATGGTTATTAAGCAATTAAACATGTGGATGTGCCAACCACAGTTCTAGGCATCTGAAATGCACAAGTAAGACAAAGACAGTGCTCCTTACTATTGTAGAGCTTATGTTACAATAGGTGGAAACACATAATATAAAACTACACCTGAAAGTGAACTTTCGAGTGTTAAAAAGTAGTATGTACTATAGACCAAAATAAAAGTGTAGCCCATAAGGTAGATTGCGGTGGGGATAGGGTTCACTTGGGTAATCACATAGGCCTCATTTAGAAGGTGACATTAAGCATAATTGAAAAGGGTATAAAAAGGTAAGACATTTCTGCAGCAATTTAGGTAGAAGGAACAGGTAATTCAAAGGCCTGAGGCCAGGAGCATGATACCATAGGTGGGTATTTTGAGGAGGCCTGCAGGTCTTGATTGGAATGAGAGAGGGAACAGTAGGTGATGGGAGATGGAGGCAGAATCATGGAAGGGTCAATGAGAATTCAACCCTTTCCTCCTAGTGAAAGAGAAGCCATTATAGGACATTGAGCATAATAGTGACATGACATGAGTCACATTTTAAGGGGATCACTGTGGGAGCTGTGTGGAGCATGGACTTTATTATTTTTTTTTAAAGATTTTATTTATTTATTTGACAAACCGAGATCACAAGTAGGCAGGGAGGCAGGCAGAGCGGGGTGGGGGGGGGAGGGGGAAGCAGGCTCCCTGCTGAGCGGAGAACCTCTTGATCCCAGGACCCTGGGATCATGACCTGAGCTGAAAGCAGAGGCTTTAACCCACTGAGCCACCCAGGTGCCCAAGGAGCATGGACTTTAGCGAGATAAGGGCAGAGGCAGTGAGACAAGGTAGGAAGCTGCTGCATCTTTCAGATGAGAGGCTACAGTAGTAGCATGGAGTGGTCAAAGTCATCAGATTCTAATAGACTTATTCATGAGAACTGCATTGCTCTATGAAGGATAATATAGTGGGAGATTATAATTTTGTGAAAACATGAACTAATGAAAAAAGACAATATAACTAATGATAAAACATGAAATGACACTTTTTTGGGGGGGTGTGGGGTGGGGAGTAAGTAAACAAACATTTAATGTCCACTGGACACACTGCTCAGCTGTGTCATTAACCAGCTGAATGATTTGGGGCAAATTTTTTAAACTTCTTTGGGCCTCCTTTTCTCTCCATATAAAATATTGGGCTTAGATCTAAGGCTACTAAGTTTTGTCACTGATTCTCTTAGTTACTAATAAAAGGACTTCCAGTGAATGATTGGTGAAACAAGCTACATTCTGTCGTACTGCTGTTGACCCTGAGGCTAACTGATATTTGTATTTATCATTTTTCTCCCTCACCACCCATTTTATTTTCTCTTATCCATGGCTAGCTTTTCTGATATTCTATCTGATTTGCCTAGTAGAATAAGCAAAATCTTTAGGGGTTCTGAGCTCATGATTAAAGCTCCGGGGGTCAGGAATGCTTCAATTCCATGGGAATAGGGGGTGGGTGGGCACAAGAGTACTAAAAGTACTTAAAGGGTCACAGTGAATGGGTTTCCCAGGCTGTAGATATACTTCCCAGATATACCACTTTCTGGACACATTATATTTTAGCAGTGCTACCTTACATGGTAATTAGAATGGATGCCACTGGCAGTCCAGTAACTTCCTTCTTTACTAGCTCAGTCAGTCTATTGGCATGAGAAGCCCAAAATGATTTAATAGAGTCCTTAATATGTCACCTGTGGAAATACCCTCCTTCTGAGAATGAGACCCACTCTCTGCTAGTGGGTCATGGAGACTGATGAAGACAAGAGTTGCTCTTATTTCCACCATCTGTTTCCCAGACCATATGCTATGTCTTTCAAAGACACAGTACCATAAATTGGCTACATAAAACAGAGGCTACATATTGAGGGACAGGACCCCAACTTTCAGGATGTTATCTGTAGGCTGGCATTTTAGCTGTGCCTTTAAGAGATGATTTCAATGTTTTTGTATTTGGCTGTTTTAGGATGATGTGGTCATGGTAGGAATAAAGCAGTCATCTTCCGCTGTTACATATTCTTTCCCACAAAACTCGTATAGGAAAATGTTGCACAGTTTTCTTTGATGGTAAACCAGATACTTCATGAAAACTTGTAGGGCTGGCTAAGACAGTGGAGGTAAGAAAGACAACCTCATACTCAGAAACTAAGTTAACTTTAATCTTAAACTCTATCCCTTCTAAGAAGGAAGTTGCTCAAAGTAGTCAACTTTCTACCAAGTGATTCTTTGGTTTCTTTGAGGGATATAGCATATTGAGGGTCACTGACAGATGGGGTATTCAGCTGCTCAGTAGCTAGGTTAGCTTCAGCAAAGAACAGTCCATGCTACTGGGTCTATTCAGAGCGTCCAGTTCAGCCACTATGGCTACTCTGCGCATAGATCCATTGAGCAAACACTGAAATGGCCAACAGCAGAGACTGGCTGACTGCCATAGGAAAAGTCAGTCTGTCCACCTGGTTGCTTACTGCCTTTTCTTCAGAGAAGTTTGGCAGGCGTTGTTGTGAAATGAAAAGATCTGGAGATTCTGTGTATGTATATGTAGGTATGTTTGAACCCCTAGGTTCATTTGCACACTTCTTCCTTAAAGTTCTTTGTCTCGAATTTTCCAATCTTTCTCCTCACAGGCCTTCTGATGAAGCACCAACCAAGGCATTCGCTGTAACCCAAGCATATCCACGACTCACAAAGCTGATGACCGGGTGTACTTCTTGAAGCTCTGCCCACTGGAATACTGTCTCTCACCATTGTTATTCAGGACCACTGCTGAGTAGGGCTATATGTAGTGCATTTATGGTCCAATTTTGGTTCTCACAGGCATAGTAAGCCAAACCATCTGTGAAACAAACTGTTTTTTTTCCCCCTTCTCTTCCATCAGCTGGTTGTAAGGAATCCTCAACAAGGCTGTGAGTGTGAGATAAGAGAAAGAGAGTTAGGCGCAAATGAGTTAGGTGACATGATAGAGTGGGCACCTGTTCACATAACTGAATTTTATCTTCCCTCTGTGCTTAAATCCAGTCCCAAATATGATGTTTCCATTGCATGACATGTCACTGCTGGGCCCATCAACCTGATAGGTCTGATTTTTTGGGAGGGTCCAATTCCATAGTCACTCTACTAAGGCATAATACATGTTAAGTCATTTTTTAAACATTGAATAGTTCTTCTGTATAGGCAATATGGATTTGCTCCAGAAATGTTGAGGGGTGTATTGTGACTTTGCTATCAGGGCTTGCTAGCAGATCCACATGGCTTCCTTATCCACCATGGATACTGCCTGTAATAATGTGGAATCTTCTGTGTCTTGTGGCCAAGGAGAAGGGCTGTGTGTATTGCAGTCTGTATCTGCTACAGAACCTTCTTTTGCTATGGGCCCCACAAAGATTATCAAGCTTCCAAATCACTTGAAAAATGGGTCAGGGCAACATTTCCAAGTCCCAAGTATTTTATGAGCTATATCCAAAACCACATCCTGCACAGCAACTACATTGGTGACTACCATTTAGTTATGTTTTTAGCCGATGGCTATTTGCCATGATCTACCTGGTTTTTCAAAGCACCAAACTATTGAATTCAATGGGGATATGATGGGGACCACTACTTCTGCATTATTTAAAGTCTTTGAAGGAGGCAATGATCTCTCACACTTCATGGAAGATGTGTTTTGCTTTTCATTTTCGATTTCACCTGGGTCTGGGGCTGTTTCCGGGATTTTCACCTGGCTGCTTTTCTAGCTGATGCTATGGTTCTTAATTTACAGATTAGGGAACCAGTGTGAGGGTTCTGGAAGCTGTTAATTATATCCATCCTGATTATGCACTCAGATGCCAGGCAAATAACCCCTGAGCAGGTTCATGGACTCCGTTTTTCACCAGGCCTCCTACACCCAGCTTTAATAAGGAGTCCTGAGGATCTTTTGAATCCTCTTGTACCAGTGTTAGCTCATACATTTTATTCAACAATCTTTGAAATATATCGATATAATTCCTCTCGTGAAAGTCTGTATGTCTTTTTTGGGGGGTGGAGGAGTACTGGAGAATAGGCATTGCATGTATTCATTCTGGCATTGCAGCATCATTCCTGAAGGAGACCCTGCCTCCTCTTCAGTCAAAGTTCGTTGGGTCTGATTCATGTCTGGTGGCTGGTAAGATGGTTTTTCTCTACTGTTGGCTGACAGAGACTTTCCTCACCCGCTCTTGATCCATCTTGGATTTGAAGGTTAAGCAACATCTTTGTTAGAGGTCTCTCACCTCCAAAACATCATGGTCTATTTGCCATAACTACAGGTATTCCTGTGCACTATGGTAACTATATCCACTTTGCCTCCAAAAATTAAATAATATTACTTGACCTCCATTATCACAGAGCCTGTGATAATGGATGCCTTAAGCACAAGTTACTTAGCTGCTCTACAAACCAAACTTCCATTGGATTTCTTAATGGTACTCATGCCCCCCCTCCCCTTTAACCCATTCCTTATCATTTGATTCAAGGGATATACTCTTTGGCTCTCCTACAGAAAATAGTTATCTCTGTCTTATAGGATAAGTCCACTCTAGCATATATTCCTCTTTGAGCCTTTTGGCCCCTTCTTCTATACTCTGGCAGAGCAGTTCTGGCAACATAACCTCAATTACCATCATTTGTTCTGTGCTTGGAAGAATCAACCCATCAGTCTATTAGAATTGGCCATAAGTGACCTTGCCTGGTCATTAAATCTTGAGTCATGACGGAGTGCCCCACAACAGTGAACTCTCTCTTATTCAACTTTTATTCTGAACCACTGGGCCATCACTCACAATATCTGTTCTCAGGCATAGTCTCCTGTTTTTTTTTTCCAGTATGTTTCAGCCAGATCCCAAAGCTATTTTGGTAATAATCCTTTTCCCCCATAGCGAGGATCCCTGCCCACCCCCCCCCCCAACTCCCGCTGCCCCACCACATCTTGGTCATGGTGAGCCTTAATTCTAGTTATTGGTCCAGAAGTACTGAGGAGAGGGGTAGATTTTCAGGGGGCCAGAACTCATCTTGTGAGGCAACTCCATCAGGTAAGACATTTACATGTTCTCTAATGAAAGGAGACGGGTGTTCTCTAGCAAGGGGATGGGGTCCTTTTCTGCCAGTGTAGTGACTTAAGAGTCTGCAGGTTCATGCTTCTCAAACATACTCATTCAAATGTTCTGATTTCAACAACCTTGCCAGGAACTCTAGCTCTGACTTTGACATGGGAAACTGGTCAGGCCTGGGGTTTCATTCTATTGTACTTAGTAACAGTCCACCTACTTTATTTTTAAAAAAATTTTTAAAGATTTTATTTATTTATTTGAGAGAGAGAGAGAGAGAGTGAGAGAAAGCATGAGAGGGGAGAAGGTCAGAAGGAGAAGCAGATTCCCCGTGGAGCTGGGAGCCCAATTGCAGGGCTTGATCCCAGGACTCTGGGATCATGACCTGAGATGAAGGCAGTGGCTTAACCAATTGAGCCACCCAGGCACCCAGTCCACCTACTTTAAACTTCTTATAATTACCAAGGACTCCCTATCTGTTAAGATTAGAGGCATTGCATAAGCCAGTGCCTTCCCTTCTGTCTGTATCCATCACCTCACATGAGAGCCCAGTGATTAAGGAATGGCAACAATATGAGGAATTATACCCATGTCATGACCAACAATGGTATCCTTAATTGCCATCTGGTTGACAAATGACTGAGTTTCAGAATGCCACGTTAAAAGATGGCTTTCTGAGACAAATTCTCTTACCAACTATCTTAGTTTTATTTCCTTCGGAAGCAGACTTTGAGTAAAGAATTGAGTGCAAGGAGTTAATTTTTCAAGTGATTTCAGAAAACGCAAGTGGAGGAGGGATGAAGTGAAGCAGAGAGGGAAGCAGTGAAGGGTGAGTTAGCAAGTATGTTGTTACCACGGAAGGCCAGGCCTTAATTCCACTGGGGAACTCTGGGACAGTGTGTAGAACTCACCTCAGATAGCGAAAAAGGCACAAGCAGACAGGGGCATTTATCCACCAATTTCTTATATATCATCAGATGACAGGCTTTTTGGGTGTATGTTACCTCTTTGACACCTTGGAGTTACCTGCATATAGGCCCAGGGGCAGAGTTTGGGGAACCTCTCAGGGAGAGAGTTACAGGTCTCTAACAATTACTATTATTGAGGCACTTCTGTGTCTTGGCTTCTGTGATCACACACTCTACTAGCTTGAGATACTGCTGACTTTCAAGTTTGTTCTTCTAACTTAGACTTCTCTCATGCTCCTTAGACCCTTTCTTTGCCTGTTAGAGCTTATTACTCAGAGGGCTCACATGCATCTGAAATTCAGCATATTCAAGACCAACTCCCACATTCCCACTTTCTAAAATGGTTTCTCTTTCTGGATTCCCTGAATATATGATTGGTACCTTCCTTCTGGTTGCCTAAATCAGAAAATCTGGGTTATTCTAGCCTTGCGCCTTTCATTTTCTCTCTCTCCACATTCACCCCTCAGAAATGCGATTTTGTCTTCTAAACATCTTTTACATTTGTCTTTTCCCTCCCCTCACACTGCCTTAGAGCAGACCATCATTATTCTTACCCAAATTACTGTTACAAAAGCCTAATTGATCTCTCTGCTTTCCCCTCAGTCCATTCTCCACAGTGTAGTCCCTGTAATATTTCCAAGGGTAAGTTTGATAAATTGTTCCTATACTTTAAACTCTAAATAGTTCCTCATTGATCTTAAAATGAAGACTGATCCCATTAAGGTAGTGATCCAGGCCTTTTAGATCTGGCCCCTGCTTCTCCTTATCCTCAATTCTTGTCACTTCCATTCTTAAAGGATAGACTCCAACATGCTAATCTTTCTTCAGATCCTTCCTCTTCTCCTGGATCTTCACACATGGCTTCTCTGCCTGTAATACTCCTTTTCCACTCTCCACTCTTCCTTAACCTTGTAATTGCTTATAATTCTTTAGGTCCCAACCTAGACATTTCCTCCTGGAGGTCTTTACTCCTTGGTTGCCTTGAGTGGATTGCTTGGCCAATGATGTGCTCCTACTAGTAATTTTCACCTCCTTGTCAGAATTTCTTATATTTCATTGCAATTATTTTTAACTGATTTCCTCTTAAGCTATACTGTAAGATCTTTGGGAGCAACAGTCGTATCTTTCTTATGCACTTTTAAGTTTTCAACAACTAACCATAATTTCTGGTATATATTAAGTTCTTAATAAATGTCTGCTTATAGACAGATTATTTATTACTTTTAGCTCTTTAAAAAATACTGTATTTCATAGATATTTTACTTGATCATCTCTGTTTCTTCAGTGCCTAGCACAGTGCTTGGTAAGTAGAGGCATTTGCTAACTGTTAGTTAACTTAAGAAATGAAGATCTTATGATATTGCTTAGTAATAATAACAAGCACATTACCAATACCAGATGAAAATACCTAATCAGAATCACTAGTACAATCATGTTTATGCTCAGGATGTATAAGTCATTTTCAGTTCACTAATGTTATCTCTCTTCATAATTACATATGCAATAGTACCAAGCAAATGTTATTCCTAAATGAATTTAGAATGCAGGAATACTTGTTAAATAGTATCTGTGAATATTCCCCTAGTTATTTTGGGGTAATAAATAATTCACATACTCAAACTTGAAAAAAATTGACAAATCCCTATAAAAGTAATGAAAATCATTACCAGTCCAAGATTCACTGGTGTATTTTAAGATAAGAATTGAAGAGGCATCCTCAGGGAATTATCTTAGCGGGGAAGCCAAAGAATTTCCCCTGTAAACTTTTCGCTCCACAGAACTAAATGTTAAATAGCTTCATGGTTAGAAAATGTATTCTCCCTCCCACTAGCTAAATATTTCTCTGTGGCTTGGATTATCATTTCCTAAATCTGTTATGACACGCTCCTTCAGAGTGCAGCTCAAAGACGCTTCTGCTGCTTTCCTTCATCCTTGTGAAGAATGTCTAATAACTTCTCACCAAATCCTCATGTCTTTGTTTTGCATCCTGGAAAACATATGGTCTATTTTATCCAAATAGAGTTCCTCTCAGGCAATTGGAAGACCAGGATATCCTGTTTTAAATTGGGGTTATCTGGAGGGAAATGACACTTTTTGAAAGTATCTATTATTTTGTGTCTTGTCATGGAGATATTAATAAAATTTGATAGAATATGATAATGCAAGTTTGTTCGCTATTCTTCACCATACTGTGCACCCTGGTCTTTCTCCCTCCAAAAGAAGGAAGTACAAATGACTTTTTGGAAGAGTTCTAAAATAATACTGAACAAAAATATTTCAACGTGATGGATAAAGTCTTAAGGCTTGGATATTGGTGATTGGAATGGCTGAGAGGAGTCAGTGCTCCTGAACTAGTCATTTAATAAAGTGGGCACATATTGGAAAGGTATATTTTTGACGTTTTGCATAAGGCAAAAATTCAGCAAGCTTGACTGAGCAAGATTGTCTGCTGTTAGATACAGTATAGTTCTTTCATTAACACTAGATTGAATTCTGGACATGATCCAAGCTTGATGGTGATCTACATGAAAACCTGATTTACATTTGTTGAGTTTTCCATGCATTTCTGAAAAGCTGCCAGATCTGGTATCAATGGAGTTACTGTATATTAAAAGAAAACACAACCATCTTCCATTGAGTTGGATCATCCTGATTACCTGGATAATTTTGTCCAATTGTATCAGATGCTCTGAGAAAAGCAACAGTATCCTTTTGTATACTGAACTTATTATATTTATTTTCTTCATGCAAACGAATGGAAATGTAGAATTTCTGTGGGGCCCACATAGGCTATTTTCAAATGAGATCACCTTATCTTAAAAGCTGTTTAGAGTAACATACTACAGAGAATGATTTTATATGAAAAAGTAAATGTCAATACGCTGGCAAAAAATAAATAAAAGGTTTCACATTGTGGTATTTTAAATAAAGTTTTAGTTTGATTTTAAATTTGTATTTGATTTTAAATTCCTATCACCTGCAGCTTTTTATATTACCATGACTACATTGTTCTTGCATTCAGAGTTCTACTGCCCTCCAAAAGCGCCTGGGCATATATCCAGTTTGTGGATTACCTTGAATTTGGTAAGTTAATATTTTTGGAGAGCTTCAGAGAGTCTAATTCACTTCCTGATGTAATATAGTATCAATTGCTAATGAGAGATAATTACTGTTTTAAGCAGCTCTGCGATGTTAGCTTTTTCTTTTCTGTTGCTGTTGTTCTTTTTTTTTTTTTGGTATGTGTCTTTCAAAATACCTTTTCCTTTTTCATGGTGAAATTGATATGTGTCCACTGATATTCATTAGACTTTAAATTTTACTAATTCATATAGGTGTGAACAAAGTAGTCATAGATCAAATTTCCATATGACCATTCCACCTCAAACAAAACATAAATGTCATTGTGTTTTTATGCTAATGTAAATTGAGATCTGATAAACTCTTCCTTTTTTTTTTTTCATTTTCTTTTTCTAATTTTAACAGCAACACCTGCTCACTTATTCACATATTCACATATCCCTGGCATTGCATTTAATGTGCATATGTTACCAATTGTAATTCAGTATGTAATAGGGGAGGAGAAATAGTTGGGTGACAGAGATTGGAGAGGTATCTTATAATTTACTAAGGAAGTTATATCAGCACCTCAGCTCCCTTTCTTCAATATAAAACCATCTCTAATGAGCATAATTTTTTCTTCTAAGATACATCCACTAATTCTTAACAATGCTCAGATAATTCAGTGTATGTTATTTTGACAATTTAAAGATATACATGCTAAAGATTTCTATATTCAAATATATAATTAGCTTGCCACAGGGAAACTTTTTGTTAGCACATTGATTAGATAGGATTCTAATAGATTTAATTTTTTGATGTCCTCTAAAATCATCTTTTAAACATAAGAGATTCACATTGCCATTTATGTGCTATATTTAATAAACTTGTCAACTTGAAGATACCAAGTTTAAAATTTTCCTCTATTTCCAAATTTATTCTATAGGAAACTTATTGAGGAAAATATCTCACATCAACAAGGTAGACTAAAACAATTGTGTTATTTACTTTCAAGGGAGATAGAAGAATGGATGAATGCTTCAGAACTCTTTCAAGTATCTGAGAATCATGCCTGGTTCAGAATATTTATTTGAATTCAAACAGAACAAAGATGAGATATTTATTTACTTCTAACATTTGTATATGTCAAATGAAGACAATAGCATAATCTACAAAGAAAAATTCTGAGGGAAAAAGTATTTCAATTTCTGTATTGTCTTATTTTTGACTATAAAGAGGAGATTCATTCCTTTAAATTTCATATCAAAATGATATTTAAGGTCTCAAACAGCTATCCTTGTTGATCAGATGAAATTCATACCATAATTGCAATAAAAATCAGTGACACATTTATTTTGTGTGGGGCTTATGCGGTAGACACATACCCTAAACTTTTTTCCTTACATAATACTTTGGAGTATTACAGCACAATCTAGGACTAGGCTCACATAAATTTAGATTTCAGTTGTGCTTACAACTATGTCTATATGACTTTGGAAATACAGTCTACAACTGAATTTCAGTGTAGGTGGTACTAGAGTTCATCTCAGTATGGTTGGAATTCTATTCAAACTTCATTCTGTGTTGTTTAGGCCAATAATGAAAGAGTACCTGAGAGAGGTTTTTGTTCCTCCTGACATCAAATATGTGCTGTTTTCTCAATACCACTTATTTAAATCTCTAATGCCAACTAGGTGTCCAATAAGTCAGTTCGATTCTGACACTAATTACATGGAATTAGACCCCATAACCCAAGGTCTCAGTCCTTCAAGACTTCCCCTACTTCAGATGCCAGTCACAAGTCTTGGGCCACTTCTGACTGGACTGGCTCAGGTTTAATAACTTGACGAAACAGCTTACAGAGCTCAGGAAGGCACTTTGCTTACATTTGCCAGTTTATAAAGAATTATAAAGAATATTAATAAACCAGAGGAAGAGGTACAAAAAGGTCATGTCTGGAAGACTCTAGAACACAGGACCTTGTGGAATGGGGTTGTACCACCAGCACCGCACATGGATGCATTCACCAAACCCAAAGCCCTCCAAACCCTGTTACACAGGCATTTTTATGGAAATTTCATTAAGTAAGCATTGTTGATTGAATCCTTGACCACTGATGATTATCTCAATCTCCAGCCCCTCTCCTGTTTGACGAGGCCGGGGAATAAGTTTGCGAGTACCAAGTTTTTAATCAAGGATTAGTCTTTTGGTAACTAGCACCCATCCTGTAGCTGTCTAGAGGCCTGACAAGGGCAGACTCATTACGGCATGAGACAATTCTATTAGCCTTATCATTCAAGAAATTCCAAGGATTTTAGGAGCTGGGAACAAAGGAACAGGGACCACATATCTTTCTACGATATCACAGAGACCACATATCTTTCTACGATATCACAATACCCATTATAAACCAAATGGGTCAATTAGGTAAAAGGGAATAAATTGAAATTACTTTTAGCTTTCTATATGATTATGGTTTTAAGTCACTAATATTGAATACTGATTTTGTATACGACAGACACTGGAATATTTTAAATGCCAAGGCCTCTGGGCATCAGAGAGTTTCTACCCTCCTCAAAATGAGACTAAATTGACAGATGCTTCCTATGTGTCATTATGTCAGTTGACTCCTATGACATTAGCTGTTACCCTCTGATTCCCATAAGGCTTTATATATCTGGTCCCAAATCTCTCCAGGTCTTGCAGGTCTCTTCTGTGTCTCCTGAACCCATCCTTCTGGATTTATCAGCTTTTCTTCATACCTCAATCATTTCTCTGTGTGCTTTCTTCTCCTTGTGCCTCACCAAAACCTGCCTTGGCCCTGGGGACCTAGTTTCTGCAGTTGGCATCTCAGATGATAGCACTTTATTCTCTCCGTGCCCATATCCTTTGCTCACAGAGATGGGGTTTCATTTCCTATTGTTCCTCTTTGCCACTTGCAAACCATTGCCCCTCCACTCTTGGTAACATTTGTATATTACTCCTCTTCTAGCTATTATTCCTCTTCATACTCAGGTCAGCTTATCTTTATTCATTACACACATGAGCAAACAGTTGCATTCTTCTCCAGATAAAATTCAGCTAGAATCCTGTGAGGTTTCAACATACTGCCAGGCCTGCTCACTAGACTAGTGAAATTTCCAGTCCACTGATGCCCCTGTCTCTCATTCAAAGCATTGCAACTTCTCCTTCTTTCTTCTCTCTTTTCCTACCAGGGTCCCCCAGTTCTGACAACACTCTTACTTATACTTTAAATGTCCAGTTCTTCTGATTTAATTTATTTAATTTGAGAATTTATTAAAGTTGCACAACAGTTATACCTTCTACTTAGATCACACCATCCATGCATGAAGTTGCAGGAGAGAGATGTTTCTTTTGCTAAGTACACATTCGTCTGATATTAATGTCATGGCCCTTGCTTTTTTTGTGCTTACATTTGCCTATAATATTTTAGACCCTCCTAAAGTGCTCTCGGGCTCACTGTGATCATCCTAAGATTCTACCTATACGTATATATTGTTTGGAGAACACGGGAAAGATAAATTTTTAAAAGACTCAATACTTAGCCTTGTCCCTCAAAGTGTTTAGTGAATTTAATATGAGAACAAGATATATTACTCTTTTAGTACTTTAAAAAGTGAGATTATATTGTGATAATCTTCTATGCTTCTTTCTCAGAAGCAATTTACTCTAAGAAAAACAGGGTCCAGGGATGAATCTCTTCTGTTTTTCATGCCTGAGTACAACTCAGGGACTAAAAAGAAATCCCTGGTTAAAATAAATTATCATTGGAAGGGGAAGACCTAGAAATTAGATCTGGTCCTAAGGGAAAAAATGAGAGTAGCAGAAAGAATGTAGTTCTAGGGGAAAGAGATGATCGAGCATCAGGGGCATGGCTTGATTAGGGTCCTGGAGCCCTCCTCTCATCCCTTCTCCACATTGTTCTTTCCAGTCTTCCTTCCAGGGGCTTTTCCCATCCTCCTTAAAGCCCTTTGGGATCTTCCAAATATAGAAAAATTCCAAAATGGCCTCACAAAAATACAGAAAGAGACAATACGTATAATAGGTTCAACCTCATTGATAATACAAGTACTTGGAATAAAAACAGTAAGACGCTCTGGAAGTGTTTTAAACAAGGATGTTTTTGAAGGAATATACTTTTATTTCCAGTTGAAAACTTAATGTAACATATAATTATCAAGAGGCCTTTTAAAGCAGAAATGATCTAGATTTCAGATTTGCAAAAAAAAAAAAAAGTTAAAATAGTATTATAGCAACAAAAACACTGCTATTTTGATACTTAGTAACACATCAGCTTTCTGGCATAATGAAATACCAGAAGCCAGCATCACCCTAACTGTTGGATGCTATATAGAGGAGTTTGTCCCAAACCATGGATTTAAACATTCTGTTTTATTTAACAGTGTCTCTAGATATTGCAATGATGTCAGATTTTGAGCAACCTAATAGAGGTAACCTTTTGACCCCCCCACTCTGATTGTATCTTGCACTTCTCTCTCAAATGGTAGTGCTTCAAAATTATTCAAGTAAAAGTATTGAAGCTGAATGATAATCTTAGCCAATGGATATCTCTTTAAATGTTTAGTTAGCAAAAGCGTAGTGTTTAATCAATATCTTTAATAGTGTTTATACCTACAAGAGTGATAAAAATAAACATGTGGCACACAGAAAGGAGAATCACATGATGAAATTCAAATTTGTTCTAAACGAGGAAGGACAAGATTCTCAAGTACTCAAGTACATATCTATCTAGGACACACACACAGTAATTCTAGAAGCTTTCTGGTTGAGAGTAGGTAGGGGTTACAAAAAAACTGACAAACTTGGAAAGTCCAGAGAGTAGAATGAACCTCAAACCTGGAAAGGGAGAATTTCCGCTAGAAGGGTCAAGGTCAACATTTCTTCAGACTAACAGAATTGTGGGAAGGAGACCTACAAATCAGAATTGATTGGCTACCATTTGAAATGTTCTGCAAATGTCAGCAAACTGACTCCTTTTCGATTTCTATTATAAGCCCATAATGCTGATCTAAAAAAAAAAAAAAAGAAAAAAAAAGAAAACTAAGAAAACTAAAGACCAATCTTACTTAGAAATATTGATGCAATTCCTAAATAAAATATTAGCAAATAGAATCCAGCAGTACATTAAAAGAATAATTCACCATGGCCAATTGGGATTAAGTCCAGAAATGCAAACTGATTCAATATTTAAAAATGCATTACTAATATTCAGCACATTAATAAGTCAAAGGAGAAAAAAAAACAAATGATGGTTTCAACATATGCTGATATGACATTTGAAAAATTTCATTACCCATTCCTGTTTCAAGAAGAAAAACTCTTAGAGAAATAGGAATAAATAGAAATTTCCTTCTCATGAAAAAATATGTATGCCAACTAAAAGTGTCATGATAAAGAATGAAGCAGCTGAAGTATTACAATTAAAGTCAGAAATATAACAGCGATACCCACTATAATTGGTAGTGCTTAAGATTAATGAAGAAACATGTAAAACATTGCTACGAAGGGGAACACATTATTTCATCCATTCTATTCCACAAATATTGATTGAAAGCCTATTAGGTGTCAGCCATATAATATGGCTCTTAGGATATTCTGCCATGAAAAGATGGATGTACTGCACTCTTGGACTTTACATTCAAGGAAGGTAGATTTTTTGCAAATTATATTATGACTGCATACCTGGAGGAGGCAAGAACCCAGTATTGACTGCATATTAAAAGTTTAGTTGAGAACTATTTAAAAATTACTTTACAAGTGTCAATAAGCAGGTAGCAAAGATGATTGAATAAATATATTCCAGTTAAAGAAGTAATAACAACAAAACCCCTAGAAAAATAGAAAAAAAATACGCAGTACCTCTTTTTTAAAAATATGATGAACTACAAGTGTTAGAAATAATGTCTTTTAAAAATGGAGACAGTCTTTATTCTTTCATAGAAAAATTTAAGGATATAAATTCATCTTAATCAATAAAGTAAAAGAAATCCCAGTGTGAATCATAACATAGTTTTCTTTAAACTTCATAAATTTCATCTAGATGTATAAATATCTGAACTTAGATGAGAGATTCTAGAAAGACAGAATAGTCAGGAGGAAATATTCATATTGGATTTTAAAGTTCTTATAAAGTTACAATAATTAAAATGATGTGGTACCAGTAAAAGAATAGATAAGTCAGTGGTATAGACTAATGAATAAATAGGTTAAGACCTTTATTGGAATTCACTTGTGAGAAAGACGGCATTGCAAATTCCTGGGAAATGATTATTCTCAATCACTAATGTTTTGAACAGTGACATAGCTATTAAAAAAAAAAAATGGATCCCTACCTCAAAGCTTAACACTTGAATGAATTCCGGATGAGTTAAATTATCAAATGTCTTTTTAAAAATGAAATCATAGAAATATTGGGATGAGATGTAACTAAATATTATTATAATCTTGGAAGAATTTCCTAAACCTGACACAAAATCTGGAAGTCACAATGAAGAAAACTGACTCACATTTAATACATCCTACTTTAAAACTTCTACATGAACAGAAAGACCCCCAAAGTATTAACAAAATATATTCACAACTATAGCACATAAAATAACCTAACATCCTTCAAATGAAAGGAGCTCTCTCTTACATTTTAATGGGATAAAGAAAAAGCACTTTTTCTAAATGGCCAAAGGGTATTCACAGACAACTCCCAGAACTGGATATATAAAGGCACAATATCAAATAAAATATGTTCAATTTTTTGTGGAACAAACACAAATCAAAGTGACTAACAAAATCAAAGTGACTAATGCAAATCAAAGTGACTATCTGACTAACAAAAGACAAAATGACTGTTACTATCCAGTATGGGTAACAATGAAAGCACTGGGTACTTTTATACAGTATTCTTTGGATTGTAAATGAGTTCAGTGCAAACTTTTTGGGAGCAATTTGTCAACATACGTCAATATTTTGTCAATAATTGTAGGACCCCTTTAACTATGGATTCCAATTTTAGGAATAAGCACTGTAGGAGAAAACAGCATGTAATGAATGCTCACATGCATAGGCACAGTATTTATGTTCTTTTAACTGCATAAATTTGGGAAAAACTAAATTTTCATTTTTAGGGATTGATTAGATAAGTTTTGTTACCATGCATGTACTAGAATATTATGCAGTGGTTAAAATAATTAAGTAGATCTACATATTCTGTTTTAGAAAAGGTCCATGGTAAATTACTAAGTGAAAGTGTAATAGGATGTTCTCTGTTGTATAATCTAACTATTGTAATTTGAGTGTGTTTGGATATGTATTTGTAAACTCACAAACATTTGCATAAGGCAATACATCAGATTGTTGAAAGTTCTTATCTCTAGAGAATTAAATTCAAAGGAAGAGAGCAGAGGGAAGGGGAAGGGAGAATAGCACATGTTCTGTATATTCTTCTGTATTTTCTCAAATGTTGTTTTATATGGGGAACATGCATTCCTTTTATAATAAAAAACAACTACAAAGATTTAAAAGTTCTTTGCTGAAAATAAATCTGAAAATATAACTCCATGTTTTCCATGTTTCCTGATTCTCTTTGAAAAAAAAGTTCTTTCATTTATACTGGCATACTGGATTTCTAGTAAAAGTTAACTTTATGAACAAGTTAATAATCTATGTTTTGAATTATTTATATGCACTTTGAAGCTTTAAGGCAGAGAGGGCAAGCTCCATATTTTCCTCCCCTTCAGATCATAATCCTTCCTCTGACACCATGGTCTTCTCCATATTGATGAGGTGCAGAGAGCAGAAAGAATGTTAGATTTCAGATGGGAGGTGTGGTATGCCTTCTTATCTGTTACCTTCCACAAGATAACCATGAAGGGCAAAGAAGTGAATTCAGCTGACAAATGTTTAGCCATTCTGGGGCTTAGGAGTGATACAGCATAGAAAAGTAAATTTATAGGTATTTGTAGGAGGAATTCTTGATTAAGGATTTTTTCCTGCTTTGGCATAGGTTGAAGGATGTGCTTTACCTCCAACCCACCTCTACCCACCAGCCTCAGAGGCTTGTTTGGTTCTTGTGGAAATCTGGGATTTGATTCTAAGTCCTGAAGAGGGCTATCTCTGGTCCTGATTCCTACTCAGTCCAGAAGTCCATTTCAATTCTAAGGTCACATGAGAGGAATTTGTGTATTGCAAGAAGAAAGTACAGGATTTACTTTGGCCAGTTCCTGCGGAGTTTGATCCAAAGAGCACTCATACGGATTCAGTCCTCTGAAGTGATTTTTGTTTCTACGCATTTCTGAAAAGAAACCTGGAACTGAGTATCACATCAGACTAGAAATGCAGCCCAGACAGGCCCAGGATCCCATAGGTTCCCAAGAGAGAGTGTACCTGTCTTCTATCTATTATGCTACTAATATTTGCCTGAGGAGCAGTAGCTAAATGATTTTCTTTTTCCTAAACTATGGCTCTAATCTCTCAAGTTATGTTTTGTCTGTTCACTGAGCAGTTCTCAAAATAAAGCAGTTTTTAATATTTCTAAACATTCTCATTGTTCATTCATCACTATTCTCTCAAATATTTGGCACATTACTTGACCAAAAATCTGGCAGGTGTGAATGGAATCGGTTTGAGTTATTTCCCCTACAATCCCTTGCCAGAGCTCTGATACTGTAAGAACCATTACACCATGTCTCATCTGTTCCCTGTATTTCTAAAACTCTTTCTTCCAGGAGAATGACCAAGTCCTTCCAAGACTAGAAAAAGAAGTCAATGTTGCATTTCAAACATGATCAGGAAACAATAAAGACACTGGTAGAAAACAGGAGAACCAAAGAGGCTTTATCTGGCATGGCTTAGCATTTCGCCATGCATATTCTGTCCTTAATTTGGAGACTAACCTGCTGGCGGGGCTGTGTGCTTCCAGGATGAAGGAGAAAAGATGCACAGGCAGGAAGGAACAAATTCTATTTCAGTAATACACTTCGTTACTGTGGTCACATAGCAGATGCAGTCCTCTTCACCAACGCTTTCCCAGATCCCAATAAGCATTTAAATATTGAAAAGACACCTAAGATTTTATCTCTGGTGATCTGAGAGCCTTGGGCCACAGGAAAGGCATATAAAATAACATTCTTTTGATCAAATTTCCTTTTTATTTTTTTCCCTTTCCTTATTGGAAAACCTCTAACAGTTGATCTATTTAGTGCAGAGATCAATTGATGGATTTATCTTGAAGAAAGAATATTGTAGCAAAGGCTTATATACATTTTCTTTCTTTTTTCTGAAGATCCTGGAAAGCCCCCGAACTTTTATGCTGAGATGAAATCTTCAGGAAATGAGAACAGTCCTCTTGTAAGAGTAGATAATGGTATTTAAGGAGTGGGATACATCACCACAGCATAAGGTTTAAGGTGGTGTATGAGTCTATTCAGGCTGCCATAACAAAATACCATTGACTAGATACTGTAAATAACAGAAATGCATTTCTTTACAGTTCTGGAGCCCAGAACTCCAAGATGAAGCTGTGGGCAAGTTTGGTTTCTCTTAAGATCTCACTTCTTGGCTTCACGATGGTGGCCTTCTCCCTGTGTCCTCTGAACATGCACACCCCTGATGTCTTCCCCTCTTCCTATAAAGACATCAGTCATATCAGATTAGGGTTCCACCCTAAGGACCTCATCTTAACTTAATCATCTCTTTAAAGAGCTTATCTCTAAATATGGTCACATTGAGGTACTGAGGGTTAGGACTTTGACATATGAAGAGTAGGAACACAATTCAGTCCATAACAGGGGATGAGAGAGCATGCTCTAATAAAAGGTCTATAAACAGAAGGAATGTGCCATGATGTATAGCAACATTAAGGGGCACTAAGGGGAAACTATAATGACTGATTAGAGCCAGTGACCTATAGAAGGAAATTCCCCGGTTTCTCCAATGATAATACTAGCTAGCTAGGATCCCTGGGAGTCCCTTAACTTATCTATCTGCAGAGTGGAATAAACATGACCACTCACATGAACCATCATGTGAAGTTCAAATAAGATGTATAGTATTTTTTTCTTAATGCAATCTATAAATGTGACATATTTTTATAACCAAGGATTCTCTAGCAAATTCCTTGGTGGAGGTGCATGTGAAAGGCCATTTTGAAGAGAAGAGAAAGCTGCAGAAGGAAGGACACATTTTCCAAGGGAGGATGGTCCATGTCCATAAGTATTTTTTTTCAAGATTTCACTTATATATTTATTAGAGAGAGAGAGAGAGCATGAGCAATAAGAGAAGCAGTGGGGAAGGAAGAGGGAAAGGGAGAGAATCTCAAGCAGACTCCTTGCTGGGGATCCAAGGGGCTCAAGCCCAGGACCCTGAGATCAGGGCCTGAGCTGACACCAAGAGTTAGATACTTAAAACCAACTGAGCCACCCAGGCACCCCAGTTCATAATTATTTTTTAAGTGAGGGGTGACTTAGAAGATCCAATTTTGACCAGCTCAAGCAAAACAAATAGTATAAGACAGACTTTCCATCTCTTCCCTGGACCTTACAGTTTTAATATTTTTGTTCCTTTTGGTTGTTGTTTGTGCTTCTAATTTGGGGGACTGGACCCATAACTGGCTATAGCCACTTCCATTTACTCTACAGTGCCTTAGTTTCCACATGTATAGAAGGGAGAGAACAACAACTGCTTAGCCAATCCCAGAGATTCAATTCAATAACAGATGAGAGACTTCTTTGGCATGGCTAAAAAGACACCATTTTAGAAATTGTTGATATTTTATGTGACAAACTAATTTTCATCTAGCACCTAGCACATGATAGGAGCTGAATTAATGATCATTGTCTGACAATGGTAATTTTAAACAAAACACTAAATTGTTCAGGAGAATATAATTCCAAGATGATATTTTTGGAATTCAGTTCTCAGTGTTGCTGTAGGAAGGAGAAACGACAGAAGCAAGGTGGCCAACTGGGATGCATACCAGGTATGATTTCATAAGGGTCTGTCCACAGACTATGAAATGGAGGGGGAGGGGTAACATACTGTGAAAATCGGTGACATCAGCAGATATGTACAGAATGGGAGAAGGTGAAACACACACAGTATATAGAGCAAATTTCTTCCTTGTGGAATTAAAAATTGTGGTTTTACAGCTTTCTCCAAGTACGTATGCAATGCACAATACATTGCTTAGTCTGCAAGATTATTCTATAGAATAATAATGTTTACTCTTAGAACTTGCTAGAATTCTGCCCAAGTTTTCTTTTTCTCAATTTCACTCTCCATTACTCCTAGTTATACCCTATGCAACTACACAATGGAGATTAAAGTGCTGTTTATTTTCCTTAACACTTAGCTTTTCCCATCTCTTTCAGTCACCACCAGAAGTGTCCCTCCTTGTATATTTAGATATTTCCCCTACATTTTCTTATTTTTGCCTCCAGATCTTCATGATCTCTTTTTTGTGCTGAAAATTGACACAGAGTGGCTTTCTGGATCTCATAAAATGGGTATGACAGACTGCTTGAAAAACTGGCTATATTATGGTTTTTCCTATAAACATACCCTTACCATGTTACTTAGCAGTTTTTTTTTTGTTTTTTTGTTTTTTTTTTCCATCAAGAGATGGATTCTACTCCCCTACACTTTCATTCTTGATTGAAGATTGCTCTGGCCAAGAGACTAGCTCTGGCCAAGAGATTGGGGCATAAGAGACCGTGTACAAATTCTAAGTCTAGGCTTCAAGAGAATCTCAATTTTCTGTTTTGTTGTTATTTCAAAATTCTGATTATCTAGCGTGTGGGCTACCATGCTTGGGGATAATACCTTGTGTTGCAGAAATGAGTTACCTAGCTGACTGGAGATGCATAAGGCCAGCTGAGCCCAGAAGAGCCAGTCATTTGAGCTTAGCCTAAATTGTTGGCCCACAGAATCATAAGCTAAATAAATACATCCTGCGGTGCTGGGTTATATAACAAAAACTATTACAGTGGGCTACTTAAGAAGTGTGTGAAATCTCCCTTTCCTTTGATGAGAAATATTTGCAGCAATTCCATACAATCCTCACATCAACATGTTACCATATAAAGAATAAACACTAAAATAGTTGCTCAAAGACATTTCAAATACTTTAAATTTATAATAGATATTAACCTTCTGATATATTTTTTTTCAGATATATTCTTTATTAATGGAGTTTGGAACATTCCAGTATTTTAAATATGCCAAAGCAAAAAGTCCAGAAGGTGTACTATTTTCATTTAACTTCACTCTTTAACATATCCTGTGATTTCAAATATGAAGAAGATCTAGCAGTAAGCAAAATCCAAAAAATGTTAATTTTCTTGATGCTGTCAAGGAGAGAACATTGGCTTGGTGCCATTGCTGCTTTGGGGTCATGGCCAACCTGAGAATGAACAGCTGTTGTTATTCAGAAAAATTCAGACAATATTTGGGAAGACATTAATTTAGGGGGAAAAATAAGAGGAAAATGAGAAAACAACAAGCTAAATAAGACTGTGGACTCCAAGAAACAAATAGGATTTTAGAAGGAAGGGGGAGTGGGGGGATGGGTGAGTCTGGTGGTGGGTATTAAGGAGGGCACGTATTGCATGGAGCACTGGGTGTACATAAACAATGAATCTTAGAATACTGCATCAAAAACTAATGATGTATTTTACAGTGACTAACATAACACAATAAAAAAAGGAACAGCATTTTTTTAGGCTGTAAAAAATATCTAATGATTCTAGAAGTGTTGAATATATCTTTCAATACAGTCTAAAGGAGGGCAAAATAAGCAAGATTTGTAATATACTTAGCAAGGCATTTGAGAGGCAATGTGGCATAATGAAAGCATATGGGATTTGGGGTCAGAGAAAACTTCAGTTTTTTGGGCGAAGATAATTTTCATGTGTTCTCATTCATATAGAAATGAATGTCTTTCAGTTCTGTTTATGAATCTACAGCACACACCAGTTTAAAACATTTTAATTTGTATATAAAAATTCATTGGTGGGCGCCTGGGTGGCTCTGTGGGTTAAGCCGCTGCCTTCGGCTCCGGTCATGATCTCGGGGTCCTGGGATCGAGTCCCGCATTGGGCTCTCTGCTCAGCACTCTCTCTCTCTCTCTCTCTCTGCCTCTCTGCCTACTTGTGATCTCTGTCAAATAAATAAATAAAATCTTTAAAAAAAATTCATTGGTTATTTCTTCCTCCTATTCTGTAAAGCAGTAGCTCCTAAAGCATAGTCTGAGATCCTAGAGACTCCAGAGATAAGAAGCTATGGTAAGAATGTAGCTGTCTTCCATTAAGCTGTACATTAAGAGATTGGGAAATATTTAAAACAATTCTATTCTTCTACTTTCTTTTATTTGGAAAACAGTTTTTTAAATAAATATTTTATTTATTTATTTGACAGTCAGAGAGCATGAGCAGGCAGAGAGGCAGGCAGAGGGAGAGGGAGAAGTAGGTTGTCTGCCAAGCAGGAGCCTGATGCAGGACTTGATCCCAGGACCCTAGGATCCGGACCTGAGCTGAAAGCAGCCCCTTAACTGACTGAGTCACCCAGGTGCCCTAGAAAATAGTTTTTATTAAAATATTATTTGTGTTACTATGTCATGAGTTTGTCATTGTTATTTTTTAAAATTTTTTTATTTTTTTATAAACATATAATGTATTATTAGACCCAGGGGTACATGTCTGTGAATCACCAAGTTTACACACTTCACAGCACTCACCATGTCATTGTTATTTTAAAATGAGTTAACAGATATTGATATGTGTTCTTCATTTTAATTTCTAAAATTATAAATATTAAACATAACCCATATAAATGAAAATTTCTTGACATTCTTTTTTTTTTCTTTTTTTAACAGAGATCACAAGTAGGCAGAGAGGCAGGCAGAGAGAGAGGAAGGGAAGCAGGCTCCCCACTGAGCAGAGAGCCCGATGTGGGGCTCGATCCTAGGACCCTGGGATCATGACCTGAGCCAAAGGCAGAGGCTTTAACCCACTGAGTCACCCAGGTGCCCCTTTTTTGACATTCTTAACATTTCTTAAGAACATTAATGGGAACTGAGACAAAAAAAATTGAGACCCACACTTTCCAGTAAGTTGGGTCAGGTATTATTATACCCATTTAATAGATTTGGAACAGAAGACTTAACAATGAATTTACTTGAAGGTGATTTATTGGACAGGGATCTAGAATGGAGAATTTCTAACTCAAAATTCCCTTCACATTTTAAGTTTACCTTTACTCAATGAATTGTCCATATTAATAACATTTTTATTGCTCAAATTAAAATATAATAAAAATACACTTTTTCATAGTGTATATTTATCTGACTTTTAACACAAGTATGGATTTATAGAACCATCATTTCTGAAGGGTACCAGAATATGCCATTCCAAAATATGGCTTTTTGACATATGGATTATTTTGAGTTAATGGCCACTGAGAACAGTAGTTGCAGGAAAAATTCTAAAAACAGGGCACTACTTTTCCTTTTATAAAGGAAATTTACATTTATGCAAGAAGTTTTCTTTTGTAAAAGATGTCTCTCTCTCCCTAAGAAGGAAGGTGAGGACTCCTAACTCTCATCAATGGAAGACTTATCAAAGGAGAACTCTTAACAATGGAGAAGGCACTGACTTAAATCTCAATAACAAATCTTACTGAACAACCCTCATTTACCATACTTTTCCTGACCATCTTCCCATAACTTGCTTCCCTTGCCCAGAGACCTTAAATTCCCTTCCCACTGTTTAGCCTAAAATGATATTTAAGCCCTAATTCTAACCATTCCTTTGGATTACTCATCACTGGATATTCTCATGTGTACATGTACTACATACATGTTAATATATTTGTTAATCTTTGGCTAGTCTTATTTATAGGGTGCCAGGACCTTTGGAGGACCAAAGATGGGTAGAAAAATATTTCTTTTCCTCTTCTATACCATCATAAAGGTATAAAACAGTTCTATACCTGTAAAAATTTCATCATGCTCTCCTTATAAATGTCAGAACCTCTCCCAGGACTGTAGTTTGTTTTTTTGAGAATGTCATATAAATGGAAACATACTATATGTAACTTTCAATATTGACTTTTTTCCTACTCATCATAATACCTCTGATATACATCTACTAAGTATTGTGTATTGAGGGTTCATGACTCTTCCTGAGGAATAATGTTTCATTGTATGAATATTTCACCATTTATTTATCCATTCACCTGTTGAAGGACATCTTGGTTGTTTCCAGTTTTGGCTTATAATAAATAGGAGGGCTGTAAACATTTGTGTGTAGGGTTTTGTATGAACATAAATTTTCAGTTGTTCAGGATAAATGTTCAGGAGTGGAATTTGTAGGTCAATGTATGTTTAATCTTGCAAGAAAATAATTTTCCAGAACTGTTTTATATATATACACACACACACACACACACACACACACACACATACACATATATGTGTGTGTGTGCATATATACATACGTGTGTGTGTGTGTGTGTGTGTATTTGTTGTTAAGTATTATTTCTGGTCTTTTGCCTATTTTTAAATTGGATTGTTTTCTTGTTGAGCTTTGAGAGTTCTTTACATGTTCTGAACCCAAATCATATTCCAGATATATAATTTACAAATATTTTCTCCCAGTTTGTAGTTTATCTTTCATTCTCTCAATAGTGTCTCTCTCATACAAATAAAATGTTTTTAATATTGGTGAAATTCCATTTTTCAGTATTTTCTTTGATGAATCATGCTTTTGGTGTCATGTCTGAGACCTCTGCCTAAAATTATTTTGCTTCATATGATTTTCTCCTGTATTTTATCTTATAAAACCTTATAGTTTTATGTCTGACATTTAGATCTACAATCTATTATGTGCTAATTTTTATTTAAAGTATAAGGTTTGGGTTGAGATTCTTTTATTTACTTATTTATTTTCACTTGATATACAATTCTTCTAACACCATTTATTAAAAAGACTATCATTTCCTCATCGAATTGCATTTCTAATTGAGCATACTTATGTTGGTCTCTATATTCTCCACCCTGTCTCATTGATCTATAGATCTATCCTTTCAATAATAACACATCCTTGATTACTGCCTCTTTATGCTAAGTCTTAAAACTGAGCAGTACGAATCTTCTGATTTCCCATGATTCCCATGATTTACTCTTCTTTTTTCAAAATTGTTTTGGTTATTCTAGCTCTTTTGCCTTTCCACATACACTTTTTGAATTAAGATACTTGTCTGTATTGAGATTTTGATTGGGATCATGTTAAACCTATAGATCATTTTCAGGAAATTTGGCATCTTTACTATGCCAATTCTTCTCTTTTTAAAAAAAAATTATTTAAGTAACCTCTACACCCACTGTAGGCTCAAACTCTTGACTCTGAGATCAAGAGTGGCATGCTCATGCTCCTCCTTGTGAGCCAGCCAGGTGCCCCTATGTCATTCTTCTTATCAACGACCAAACGACCACAGAATGTCTCTCTGTTAATTTAGGTCTTTGTTTTCTGTCATTCAGTGTTTTGTAGTTCATAGCATATAGATAGATACACTACAGCTTCATTAGATTTACATTTAAGTATTCCATTTATTGCAGCTATATTCTACTACATTATTTTTAAATTATTTAATTGCTCACTAGATACAGAAACATGATTGATCTTTGTGTTTGCCATCTACCTTATGCTTTTGTTAAATTCATTACTTTTAGGAGGTTAAAAAAATTCCTTGGGGTTTTCTACCTATACAGTCATAATGTCTGCACATAAAGGCAGTTTTATTTCTTCTTTCTTAATTTGTATGGTTTTAAATTTTTTTCTTGCCTTACTGAATGAATTAGGACTTCTAGTTTAATATTGATTACAACCGGTGAGAGTAGAAAGGCCTTCCTTCTTCTCGGTCTTAGAGGGAAAGCAGTCTTTCACCACTAAGTATGAAATTAGCTGTAGGCTTTTTATAAATGCTCTTCATCAAGTTGAAAAGGTCCCATTTATTCCTAGTTCACTGAAAGTTTTTACCATGAATGAATTTGGAATTTTGTCAAATGCTTTTTCTTCATCAATTAATAATCATGTTGCTTTTCTTCTTAGACTGTTACATGGTAGATTACAGCAGTTGGTTTTTGAATATTGAAATTGTCTTGCTATCCCAGGATAAATTCCACTAGGTTGTGGTGTTTATTCTTTTTTAAACATTGCTGGATTGGAATTGTTTATATTTTGTTGAGGATCTTTGTATCTGGTAATGAGGAATATTAGTCTGTAATTATCTCTTCCTGCTGGTCTTCATCTAATTACACCAGGGAGGTGCTGGCCTCTTAAATTGGGTTGAGGAGTGTTTTATACTTTTCTATTTTCTTTTAGAGATTGTGCAGCATTAGTTTTACTTTTTCTTTAAATGTATGGTAAAATTCTCCAGGGAAACTGAGCCCAGAGATTTCCTTTTTGGAAGGTTTTAAAATAACAAATTTAATTTCTTCAGTATTTATAGGGTGAGTCTGCTTATCTTTTTCTACTTGGAAAGTTTTGGGAGTTAGTAGTTTTCAAGGATTTGTATTTAAGTTCTCAAAGTTATGTGCCTAGATTTTTATGGTATTCTTTCATGGTCTTCTTAATGTTTTCACAGTCTATGGTGATATAACTTCTTTTATTTCTTTATTGGTAATTTTTGTTTTGCCCTTTGTTAGTCTTACTAGAGGTATATCAACTTTATTGATTTTTTCAAAGAAACTGCTGTTATTTCATTGATTTTTTTCTCTATTGCTTATTGTTTTCAATTTCATTGATTTTTTTCTTTATTTTATTCTTTCTGCTTGATATATTTTGCTCTTTTTCTTAAAGTAGAAGTTTATTATTAAGTTGAAGACCTTCTTTTCAATGTAAGCACTGAATCATATAAATGTATTTCTTAGCACTGCTTTAGCTGCCTCTTACTAATTTTGATAAGTTCAAATCTCTCTCTCTCTCTATATATATATATGTATATATATATATATATGTATATATAGCTTTAAATTTTCTCTTTGACCCATGGATTATTTAGAAATATTTTACTTAATATCCAAATGTTTAAAAAGGTTTTTGTTAGTTTTCTGTTACCTACTTCTAACCTAATTCTATGATTAGAGAACATACTCCTTAAGGTTTCAATCATTTTATATTTGTTAAGATTTATTTTATCATCCAGGATATTGTCTATCTTGGTCAATATTTCAGGTGCCTTTGAAAAAAATGTGTATTATGGTATTGTTGGCTGTGGGTTTTGTAACAATCAAAAAGGTCTACTTGACTGATAATGTTTTTCAGTTTTTCTCTATCCTTGATAAGTTTTTTATCACTTACTGAGATGGGAGTGATGAAATTGCCAACTACAACTGTGAGTTTATCTAATTCTCCCTTCAGTTCTGTCACTTTTTATTTCATGAATTTTGAAGTTCAGTTTTGATTCATAAATATTTAGGATTGTTATGTGTTCTTATGAAATTTACTTAATCATTACATAATGTTCCTTTTTTCCCCCTAATAGTTTTATTTGCTCTGAAGTCTATTTTGTTTGATAGCAACATAGCCATTACAACTTTCTTTACATTGATATTTGTATGGTACGCTTTTTCCTATCCTTTTACTTTCATCCTACCTATATAATTATATTTGCAGAGGCTTTTTGCACACACATAGAGTTGGATCATGTCTTCTTTTTAAATACATTCTAATAATTTCTTTTAGTTAGCTTTTTAAGGCCATTTTTGTTGGATGTAATTCTTGATATGTTGGGGTTTGGGTCTACCATGTATCTGATTTTGTTTCTTCCTTCTTTTATTTGTTCTTCTGCATCTCCTTTCTTGCCTTCTTTTAGGTTATTTGACCACTGTTTCATTTTATTGTATTTTTCACTCTATTTCTTTGTACAGGATTTCAGTGGTTGCTTTAGTGACTAAATATATACTTAAATTTTCTCTGTCAACTTATAATCAGTAGTTTACTACTTCAAGGATAATGTAGAAACTTACCACCACTTAGGTCCCTTTAAATCCCTCCTACTCTATTATATTAATAATGTTATGTATTGCATCTACCTACACTGAAAACCATATCTGATAATATTATAATTTTGCTTTCTGGTGTTAAACATATTTTAAAGAATTCAAGAGAAGAGCTGTATGTTGTATTTACTGAGTTATTTACATTCTGTTGTGATTCTTTTATTCTTTACCATCTGTTTCCCTCTTGTATCATTTCCTTTTCTCTGATGAACTTCCTTTGAAAATTCCTTTAATCTTGGTTTGGTGGCAATGAATTCTTTTAGTTTTCCCTTATCTATTAATTTCTTTATTTCACTTTCATTTATGGAGCATATTTTTGCATGAGATAAAGTTCTTTTTTTTCTCCCAATATTTTAAAACTGTTGTCCTACTTCTTTCTAGTGTCCTCCCCCCCTTTTTTCTTAAGAATGTAGGCATTCAAATTGTTGCATTATAAATATTAGAATATTTTCCCTTGTTTTTTTCAAGACTTTTTTTCCTTTAGTTTTGAAAATTTTAATTATAAAACACCTCTGTGTGGACTACACATCTTCAATGCATAGATTTACATCTTTCTCCAAATTTGAGGAGTTTTTGCTATTATTTCTCCAAATATTAGCCAGTATAATGATCTTTTTCCTCTCCCTTTGTGTCTTCAATGACACATATTTTAAAGTTTCTGTCATTGTACAGAAGTCCATGAGACTCTGGCCATTAATTTTAAAATCTTTTTCCTCTTTATCATTCATATTGGGTAATTTTTATTCATCTGTCTTCAAGTTCAGTCTTTGTTTTGTCTTTTCCATCCAGTGTCTTTTCATCCAGTGTCCTGTACATCCAGTGAGTTCCAAACTTAATTTTTCTTCTCTACAATTCTTTGGTTCTTTTTATATCTTTCGTTTCTTTGGTGAGACTTATCTTTTTTCATTCATTTTAATACTGTCTGTCTGACCTTACTTCTTAGAAGACTTCTATGATATTTGCCTTAAAGGCTTTGTTAGGTAATTCCAACATCTGTGTCATCTGAATTTTGGATCTGTTTGTTGCCTTTTCACACAAATTGATGTTTTCTTGGTCCTTCATATGCTGTGCAAATTTGGATTGCATCTTAGACGTTTTGAATATTATGCTACAATTCTCTGGGTCTTGCTTACATCTTCTGAAGAATGTTGACAACTTTCAGCACACAAGTGATCAGGTTGGTTTCAAGTTGCAAGTTCTGCCTTATGGGATTTGGAGTCTTAATGTCATTTCCTTTGTCAGTGCCTTTGTAGTATTACTTGGATCTGTTTTATATGTGTTCCACCCTGTAGACATTCTGAGTCCTGAGTGCTGATCTACTTGGCAGTTCAGTTCTCAAAGTTGATGGTATGTTATTATGTGGCAAAGCTAGACATGTGCATCTTGGGAGTGTTCCCAGAACTGCATAAGCTACTTTTTCTGGTCACTGTCCGAACTTTTTTTTTTTTTTTTTTTTTTTTAATGTGACCTCCCTAGAACCTTCTGGGCTCTCTGGGGCTCTTCTTTTAAGCTCAGCCAGAAAACTGGGGCTTTGTTTTCCCAGTTCTGTTATGTACTTCCTGCAATTGTAATCATTTCCTGAGCTAAGATGCAACAAGAAAAAAAAAGCAGCAGGTGCTTGCCCGACTCTCGTGGGGTCTAATCTCCTCTGATTTGTAAGGAAGCTTCTACTTCCTCACTGTGCCTCTCTTAGACATCATGGATGCTGTTGCTTCCACTGCCATAACCAGTTGCACTGGATTGCTTGAGGACCGGGAGAGGAGAGAAAGGAGAAAAGAAAACCACAGTAACACAGGGGGTTTTATGCCACTACCTTTGACCGTTAGAAGATCTCTTTCTCATCTTGCAAGCCTACATGTTGGCAGCTTCTCTTGGAACTCTTTCTGTCTGTGAGAATACCCACTTCTGGGTTTCAGGTGACATTGCAACCAGGTCTGGAGATACCAGAGACAAAAAAAAAAAAAAAAAAGGTAAGTTCACTGGTGATTTATGCACCCCACCGCCCCAATCTGCCTGTTACTCTTTACTTTTCAGAATTTTCAAATAGCTGCACATGCATTCTGTCCATGTTTTGTTATGTGTTCAGTGGCAGAAAGTGCTTGTTCCATCTTGCCAGGCAACAGAACCCCAGTAAACTTTTTTCAGTCATGTAAAAGTACTGAAGTACCTAAGAAAAATCTTCAGAGTTAGTATTAGGGAAATGTGATGCTTGGACTTTATAGCCTCAATTTACTCCTGTGACTTCTATTTCCATTTGTGATCTTTTACTTGTTATCACTGATATCTCCATACTTGCTCAGGAGGAGCTAGTCTTAACCAGAGGGCTTTCTTCCCTCAATTTCTTACAGTACCCTTGAGATATAATTGGAACGTTCAAATTAAAATTGCATTAAAAATGCATGGTCAAGAGAATGATAAGACAAGGCACAGACAAGGAGAAAATATCTGCAAAAGAGACAACTGATAAAATACTGTATCTTAAGAAAGATACACAAAGAATTCTTAAAACTCAACAATAAGAAACAAACTGATTAAAAAACGGACCAAAAACCTTAACAGACACCTTTCCAAGGAATATTTATAGCAATCATATGAAATGATGATCCACAACACATGTCATCAGGGAAATGCAAATTAAAACAACAGCGAGATATCACTAGACACCTATTAGAATCTAATATAAAACAAATCTAAATACTGATGATACCAAATGTTAGTGAGGATGTGAAACCAGAGGAGCTTTCATTCGTTTCTGGCCGGAATGAGAAATGGCACAGCCGCTTTGGAAGACAGTTTGTCAGTTTCTTACAAAACTATGCATATTCTAACCATACAATCTGGCCAAAGAATTGAAAATGAATGTCCACATAAAACACCTGCACACAGATGTTTATACACACTTGATTTATAATCACCCAAACTTGGAAGCAAGCAAGATGTTTTTCAGCAGATGACTGGGTAAATGAAATGTGATATATCCAGTCAATAAAGTGTTATTAACATTAAAATAAAATGAACTACCAAGCTATGTAAAGACATGAAGTAACCTTACATGCATATTACTAAGTGAAAAAGCCAATCCCAAAGGCTACATAATGTATGATTCCAACTATATGACATTCTAGAAAAGGCAAAACTAAGGATAGAGCAAAAAGATCAGTAGCTGGAGGAGAATGAGAGAGGGAGGAATGAATAGGTGTGACACAGAGGATTTTTAGGGCACTAAAAATACTCTATATAATACTAAAATGATAGATATAAGTCATCCAAACATTCATCAAACACATTGGGTGTATAATACCAAGACTTAACCCTAATGTAAAGCATGGCCTTGAGATGATTATGGTATGTTGAAAGTAGGTTCATCAGTTGTAACAAATGTACCACTCTGACAGGAGATTTTGACAATAAGGGAGGTTATATATGTGAGGAGGTAAGAATATATGGGAAATTTCTGTACCTCCCTCTCAGTTCTGCTGTGAACCTAAAACTGCTTTAAAAAATAAAGTCTTAAAAAAGGAATTAAATGCTGACATATGTTACAACATGGATGAAACTTGAAGACAATATGCTAAGTGAAATAAGCCAGACACAAAGGGGCAAATACTGTATGATTCTACTTCTATAAAGCACCTGCAGTAGTCAGATTCATAGAGACAGAAAGTAGAGCAGTCGTTACAGGGACTGGAGGGGGAAGGAGAAGGGGAATTATTAAATGGATATAGAGTTTCAGTATGAGATGGTATAAAATGTCTGGAGATGGATAGCAGCAATAGTAATACAAAAATGTCAATGTACTTAATGCTACTGAGATGCACACTTAAAAATGGCTAAAAAGGGGGCGCCTGGGTGGCTCAGTGGGTTAAAGCCTCTGCTTTCGGCTCAGGTCATGATCTCAGGGTCCTGGGATCGAGCCCCACATCGGGCTCTCTGCTCAGCAGGGAGCCTGCTTCCTCCTCTCTCTCTGCCTGCCTCTCTGCCTGCTTGTGATCTCTGTCTGTCAAATAAATAAATAAAATATTTAAAAAAAAAAGGCTAAAAAGGTAAATTTTTTCTAATTATACATGATCACAAAATAAAATAAAATAATTTTAATTAAGAAAGTACACTGCTAAATGAAGGAAGTAGGGAGAGAATAATACATAACCAGATCATAGCTTGGCAAACTATGATGTGCCCATGAGCCAAATCTGACCATAACAATTAGTTTACTTATTCTCTATGGGTGCTTTTGTACTATAACAGCAGAGTGGTATAGTTGTCTTTAGTTGTCTGGCCATCAGCACCTGGAATACTTACTATCTGGCCTTTACAGGAAAAGTTTGACAACCGTTATTCTGAATGGTATGGTGCAGATCATTATGGTCATCTTGGGATTCCCTAGAAGGCATCTTTCTGCTGATCTTCAAGCCTGACCTATCTCTGAATAGGAGCATATCTTTTGCAGAGAAAAAGGAGTAATCGTAAGTTCTCTTCTCCTTCTAAAATCTTACTTTGATTTATTTAATTATTATTAGTAAGTTAACTATTATTTTTCCAGGCATTCTGCTAAATGCTTAGGATATACCGTTAAAAAAAAAAAAAAGAAAAAAAATCCTGCCCTCATGAAGCTGTCAATGTGAAGAAATTTTTGCAGATAGTTGAAAGCCGTCTCTCCCTAATAGCCCCTTATTGATCCTAAATCTATTTTACTGGGCAAAATAAATCAAATCTGGCATCTCTTATACATGATAGCATGTCTGAACAACAAAAAAAAAATTTCAGACTTTCTTAGAATCTTTTTTTCCCATTTAAACATTTGCCCCTTCATTTATGATCAAGAAATGATGCTAAAAATGCATTTTAAGTCACAGATGTGTGTGCTTGTGATACAGTTTTTGCATCATCTACAAATGTGGAGTAAATATGCCAACTTTTCTGGTATATTTGCCTAGAGCAGACATAGAGCATTATCGTTGACAATGAATGAAAAACTCTTTTAGTTGCAGTACTTGAGGGACATGTTCCAATACAGTTGTATTTCTGTTTACTGTATAGGAAATAAACTTACGACAGGTTTTTTTCAATAAGGCTTATTTAATGTAGCTCCAAAGAACAAATTTGGAATGATGAAGTGGAAGATAAAGAGAAAGTTTTCACTCAATATATAGAGAAAGATAACAGAGTTGAATATACTTAATAACTTTATGAGGCAATAAATATCATATATGTCATATGTATATCAAATACCTATAAATTATTTTTTAAATCTGGGGATGATGTTTTTATCCTTATTTTAAAGAGACGAAAAGTGAGGAGTTTTGAGAAACTATAAATGAAAGAGCAATTAAGTAGTAAGCAGCATCCCGGATTTCTCTCCCATTAAACCATGTATGTAAGTGGATTTCTCCAAGAATGGAATGAAATGTCCAACATATCCACCCACAATCTTGGTTTTCTTATGTGCAAAGGGAATGCTGAAACAACTCTGGCTCCAAAGAATACACCCCATTGCTTCCCGTTTTCTGCTAAATCATCACCTATTTGTATGACACCAAATTAACCAAGATTGTATTCACATTTTCAGTTGATATATTTAAGTGTATTAATAATTTTTGTTTAATTTCTTTTTTCCCAAGTCTTTATTTAAATTCTAGTAGTTAGCATATAGTGTCCTATTGGTTTCAGGAGTAGAATTTAGTGATTCATCACTTACATATAACACCCAGTGCTCTTCCCAACAAGTACCCTCCTTAATACCCATCACCCATCTAACCCATCCTGCTTGCCATTTGCCCTCCAGCAACCCTCAGTTTGTTTTCTATAGTTAAGAGTCTATTTTATGGTTTGCCACCCTCTTTTTTTTCTTCCTTCTCCTATGTTCACCTGTTTTGTTTCCTAAATTCCACATATAACAAAATCATATGGTATTTGTCTTTCTCTAACTGACTTATTTTGCCTGGCATAATACAGAGTAGCTACATTCATGTTGTTGTAAATTGCAAGATTTCATTCTTTTTTTATGGCTGCATAATATTCTGTTGTATATGTATACCACAACTTTTTTATCCATCTATCAGTCAATGGACATTTGTTTGTTTGTTTGTTTCATAATTTAGCTACTGTTGATAATACTGCTATAAACATCAGGTCCACGTATCCCTTCAAATCAGTATTTTTGTATCCTTTGGGGAAATACCTCATAGTGCAATTGCTAGGTCATAGAAAAGTTCTATTTTTAATTATTTTAAAAGATTTTATTTATTTATTTGACAGAGAGATAGCAAGAGCCAGAGAACATAAGCAAGGGGGTGGAGGTAGGAAATGGCAGAGGAGAGAGAGAAGCAGTCTCCCTGCAGGGAGCCTCATGCAAGGCTCAATCCCAGGACACTGGGATCATGACCTGAGCCAAAGGCAGAACCTAACTGACTCACCTTGGAGCGCTATTTTTAATTTTTGTTTTCCAGAATGCCTGCACCCATCTACATTCCCAATAGGTTAAGAGGGTTCCCCTTTCTCCGCATCCTCACCAACATCTGTTGTTTCCTGTGTTGTTAATTTTAGCCATTCTGACAGGTATGAGGTGATATTGAATTGTAGTTTTGATTTATATTTAGCTGATGATGAGTGACGTTGAACATCTTTTCATGTGTCAAAAGACAATGAATTTATGATAGTCCTTAAAAAGAAGTAGACATGAAGTACAATTACACACAATTTAAAGTCAGTTATTTTGAAATTAGGAGACAAGTTTATTAAAATTGTTGCACAGAAAATTATTGACTTACTTTCAGGTAACTGATTTGTCTAATCCCAGGAATCCCAGTTAATATCTGCGTTTTTTGGATTTTTCATGGATGCCTCTTATCTGTCATTTTCTTCTCAACCATAAACAAACAGTATTTTTTTCTGCAGAAGACATCCATAATAAAAATTAGGAACAAGTTAATACATATTTTAATTTTAGAAGTGTTATAAAATGATATAAATAAATGGAAAATTGTTACAGATTTTGTTGTTGTTATTAAATGTAAAAAATAGTGTGTACCAAGAAAGTCTAGAAACCATTTTGTGAAGTGTTAGATTTTAATGTAGCAAGACTATGATTTATTTCATGGTTCAAGGGTTACAAAAATGCTAGCTAGAATCTGGATTGGTAACAACTCAGTGTCAAGTAAAATTCTGACTTTAAAAACAAACAAACAAACAAACAAACAACCCAAAGCTGTAGGAAATAGCCAAAAGGCGGTCTCTCTAAATATATTTCATGTTATCTGTAGTGGCCAGCTGAGATACCTAGTTCTAGGTGGAGACATTTTTCAGAACTATAAATAATTTTTTGATAACTGTGAAGTTTGATATTGTGGTATATTGCTCCAAGAGGAAGCAAAAATTTGGTCAATAATGAAAAGAAAATAAAACAATTGGTGCGAAGTTTCTTCAATATGTTAATCCTGTCGCTTCTTCAAGAATTCTCAGTGCCATTACATGTTGAAGACTATTCTGTACATAGACTTGAACCCTATGTATACAGAAGCAGAGCTGAACATGGCCAGATTTTGAGATATGAAGTGATATAGATGGCTTCCACTTCTCAGTGTAAGTCAAATTTTCTTCATCAGCTCATTTGCACTATTTTATAGATGGCTATATTTCTCTTTTCATAATCTCCAACTATTTATTTAGTGGGTTTAGTATTATTGATGGTCCAACAGAATTAATCAGAAATATAGCTTCATACCTTAAATTCATTTATTTATTCTTAGAATGAATGTTTACTGTATCACAACTCCCCAGTTACTGCAAATTCCAGGAATATATGGGATTATAAAAGTTGGAGCCACACCTAACAGGTTTTTTTTAAGAGAAATTAATATGAACATAATTATGGACATAATAAAGATGTGAAAATAAAGAGGAATTCATAATAGGGCTGACATGCACTCAATTGTGTCACCTAAAACAAGCTTTCCAGAGATAACAATGCCATTCATTATGCTTCCACATTCTGGTGGTGTCCAGGAAGCTCAGAGGCAAACTTGGAGTTCAACTGTACAATTGGGTGAACCCTGCCATTTAAGCTACCTGTGTTCTTCTTTTTTCCTTATATCTTATTTGCTGATTCACCCCAATTCACACAATTGTTATTGTGCCTGTTCTATAAGTTGCTTTTTTTTTTTTCTTTTCTGTAAGCTGGTACATCAAGAACAAATTTACTGTGTTAAGTTTTTACAAATTTTTGTTGCTCTTTTGAAAAATTTAAAAGCCATACATGTTCATTGTATAAAAATTCAGAATTCCAGACCAACAAAAAATGTAATCCAGTTACTGAACAAAAACCGCTAATAATATCTCAGCTTAAATCTTCCTACATTCTTTGCTTTGTAGGTGAATTCATTTTTCTTCTTCTTCTTCTTTTTTTCCATTTCATTTTATTTCTTTTCAGTGTTCCAAAATTCATTGTTTATGCACCACACCCAGTGTTCCATGCAACACATGCCCTCCATAATACCCACCACCAGGCCCTCCTAACCCCTCACCGCCTCCCCTTCGAAACCCTCAGTTTGTTTCCCAGAGTCCAGAGTCTCTCATGGTTTGTCTCCCTCTCTGATTTCCCCCATCTCACTTCTCTCCATCTCCCAATGTCCTCCATGTTATTCCTTATGATCCACAAGTAAGTGAAACCATATGATAATTGACTATCTCTGCTTGACTTATTTCACTCAGCATAATCTCCTCCAGTCCCATCCATGTTGATACAAAATTTGTGTGTTCATCCTTTCTGATGGAGGCATAATACTCCATTGTATATATGGACCATATTTTCTTTATCCATTCATCCGTTGAAGGGCATCTTGGTTCTTTCCACAGTTTGGCAACTGTGGCCATTGCTGCTATGAACATTGGGGTACATGTAGCCCTTCTTTTCACTACATCTGTATCTTTGGGGAAAATACCCAGTAGTGCAATTGCAAGGTCATAGGGTAGCTCTCTTTTTAATTTCTTAAGGAATCTCCACACTGTTCTCCAAAGTGGCTGCACCAACTTGCATTCCCACCAACAGTGGAAGAGGGTTCCCCTTTCTCCACATCCCCTCCAACACATGTTGTTTACTGTCTTGTTAATTTTGGCCATTCTAAATGGTGTAAGGTGGTATCTCAATGTGGTTTGGATTTGAATCTCCCTGATGGCTAATGATGATGAACATTTTTTCATGGGTCTGTTAGCCATTTATATGTCTTCTTTGGAGAATTGTCTGTTCATGACTTCTGCCCGTTTTTTGACATAGTTTTCTGTTTAGTGTGTGTTGAGTTTGAGGACTTCTTTCTAGATCTTGGATATCAGCCCTTTGTCTTTAGTGTCATTTACGAATATCTTCTCCCATTCCATGGGTTGCCTCTTTGTTTTGTTGACTGTTTCCTTTGTTGTGCAGAAGCTTTTGATCTTGATGAAGTCCCAAAAGTTCATTTTTGCTTTTGTTTCCTTTGCCTTTGGAGACATATCTTGAAAGAAGTTGCTGTGGCTGATGTATAAGTTGCTTTAAGCAATTTTATAAAGAATAAGTTTTAGATAAATTCAATGTTGAAAAAATACGCAATGCCCTATCATCACAAAATCATGATTTGGAGGTCTTGGACTCAATCATTTGGGTTGTTGCTTTGAGAAATATTCCTAGCTACTCTTATTAGTTTTATCATAACTAAAGTTTTCTCTATTCAGACAAATAAAAACAGGAATTCAGTCATACAAAATACAGCTGTGGAGGATGATCTCAGAGCACTCATAAAATTTTCTCTGAAAATAATGCAAATGCTAGGCAAACAAAATGTACCAAAGCAAAATCCCATGACCCAACTGGTAACTTATCTGATTTAATTACCTGGATAAGGATCTATTCACAAATGAGTGACCAGAAATGGAGAAATGGCAGGTGAATAACAGTAAAACAAAGGACAGCTCATTTCATTCCAATATTTCTAATAACTTCTGCTTCTTTTGCCTAGTAGACCCAAATCATGACAATGTAATGTCATGAAAACCAGTTCAAATAGCAAGATAGCAATATAGTTGTATGGACTTTATAGTAAAAAATAATGAGGATGAGGGTTCAAATCTTGGTTTATCTTTTACTTGTTTTATGAGTGGGTAAGTTTTCAACCCTTGAATGTAAGTTTTCTCACTACTGTAGAGATATTATCTACTTTCATAAAATTATTATGAGGATGAAATGAGGTGATAGATAGATACATACATATAAAAATGGATAGGTAGGTAGATAGAGTCCTCACTGTCACAATTACAAGTGGCCAATAACATTAGCAACAATCATTGTTGTTTATAAATATCAAAAGACGTAGCCTGTTGTTTGCTTATTTTAATGGAATCTAAAGATGTCTTTTGGGCTGCAAATAGAACAGCAAATGAAACAAACAATTTTACATGATTAATGCCAGAGATGACTGTAGGTTTGAGGGACAGCACAGGTCACAAGCTTTCAGTATTGTTGGTGTTGCACTCACCTGGCACTGTGAATGCAACTGATTCAAATACTGCTCCCCAAACTTAGTAGACAACAAGGCCACAAGGAAACGGAATCTGATCTCAGATCTCTGAGATAACAAGGCCACAAGGAAACGGAATCTGATCTCAGATCTCTGAGAAAACTCTGACGCCTTTAAAATCAGTGTCTGGCCATAGTGTCTGCAAAAAAAAAAATAATTCCAATAGTTTGCTACATTTTTTAAGATTTTTTTTATAGTGATATAACCTAGGATTTTCCAGTAACTGATAGAAAGGCCCAATACCCTCTCACAATATTCTCCCACATTACTGTCAGAATCCTTTCCTTTCTCTACACGTTCCCTCCCATCCCCTGATCCTGATAAATGTAAGGCTAGAAGCTAGAGTTACTCTCTTTTATTTCTAAAAGCAAACATAATAATCTTCCTTGCTGAAGCTTCCTGGCCAATATCCTTTCAGAGAGACGTGCTCCGGTATGAGCTCATAGGTGAGCCATGTCTGAGCATTTACAAGTTGATGCATTTTCACTTTCACAGTCATTATATTACCTTATCATTCATCTTGCTAAAAACATCTGCAGAGAACTCGAGTGTGAAAGTTGCAATACAAAACTCAATATTATTCTTTCTAGAAATATCACTAATTACAATTTCACAGGAAATGAATACCCAGCAACCGTGAGTTAAAAAGAAAGAAAAGATTGGAAAGGATTTATTGAGTAGAACAAAAAACTCCAAAACCTTTTAAAAAAATAGAAAAAAAGCTTTAAGTTCTTTGACACAATGCAATATGACAAACCAGGTCCACCAATTAAGTAAAAACCTCCCATGATAAAGCCACAGATTATATACTAAAGTGTCAGAACAGGCTCATCATTTATAGGAGCTATGATTCTGGTGTATGTTTTCCCAACAGTAAAAAGGAGAGAAGAATCTATTTTGGTGCTATTAGCTCACAGCTGGGTTTGATAAAGATGGGTGTCTGGGATATCTGCTGTGGTCTGTAAGACAAACCAAGGGGGCTGATTTAACTGTGGTCCAGGGCCAGAGGCAACAGAGAGAATGACCTGTGGGAAATATCTGTTTCATTCAGAGTCCCAGAGTCCAGGGAAAAGGTTATGCTATAAGAACCTACACTAATCTGAAGAGAATTTATAGTCACAAGTCAATATGTTCTCTTTCCACCTCATGTTTTCTTATTAAAATAATTGGAATTTGCTAGAAGGCACAAACTATCTGAGGAAGGAAGAAAGTCAGAGACATTGAAGGGAAGGAATGGGGCAGGAAAACAGATAAGAAGAAAGGGTAGACCAAAAAATGCATCAGCTTTCTTCTTTTAGGAATTTTGTTCATTTAGCCAACATGCAGGAGTCCCTTAAGTAATGAGAACAAATGAGGGAGTGCTCAGCTTGCGTTCTCTGAGTTTGAGTTGCAGAGTACTGTCTTTAAAAATGTGGTTTTACATTGTAGAACACATAGTAACTTAAATTATAATAGTAATTCTGGAACAGAGATTCTAAGATGCCTTATGCTATTGACAGATAAGAATCATTAGCAGTTAACCATATTAGTTATTTGTATTAAAATATTTACTCCTGTTTCCTAGAAAAGTTGATCTTTGCAGCTAGGATATTCCTTACAACTCCAGTACTCTCTCATTCTCTTAAAAAAAATTTATTGACTAAGTTAGCAAGGTAAACTTCTGTTCTGGTCTTAGGAAATTATCAAAAATTACCATAATTCTCCTCAGATTATACTTTGCTATTCTGGTTCTCAGTTACCTTATCTAGTTGAGCAAAACGTTGTACCTTTAAATTTTTTTTTTCTTGCACTTAGTTTTTTCTGTTTCCTTGTCAAGAAGCTTGTGCTTCTATCCCTGCATCTGGTTCTATGAGGCTGCTTGGCTTTATATCTTTTTGGTATAAACAGTGATTAAATATCCCTTCCCCCTCCCAGTTTTAGGCAGACATAACCTAATCTGTGTTATGTGACAAGACCAATTAGTCTCGCCCACTCTCCAGCCTTCTGTCCCTCCCCTCTCAGCTGCTACCCTCTTGGCACTCCATCTCTTTTAGGAAGTAGCTGTAGGAGCCAAATTTCTAAACTGAATTCATTAGATGAATATGCAGGTCCAGATTGCATAAATGTGCTCACATCCTCAAGTAGAACTCAGACTCAAGACTTCTTCTGACTCTTTCCTTTCATTGAATTTTATGTTTGTTAGAAGATTTCTGACTACAAAACTTCCTCACTGGCTAGAAAGAAAGGGAAGCTATATTGACTAGAAGTGGGCAAATGGAAGGCCCAGAACTGGACTAAAAAAAATAAAGGCAGAGAATCCCATCCTTTCCTTGGATCTGTTATTTTCTACCTGTTTTAATAAGAAGCAACCTGCCCACTTCTGACATGTATAGGTGGCCTGCAGAGTCCAGCTGTTGGATGGGCAAGACATGCCATTCATAATTTATGCTCAGAGCACTTGCACTACAACTAGCTGGGTCAATTGAAATCAGAAGGGGACCCTGAGGACAAGACATGGAAACACAGAACAGCTGGTGGTGCACAATTCTGATGAGTCTATTATCCCATAGCCAGACTGTAGCCACCACAGCTGGGGATAGCAGGTGCCAAGAAAGCCTGACCCATTGGATCTTGAGGTACTAAAGAGAGAAAACACTTAAGCTTGCTTCATTTTGTTTCTGTTATTGGAATTATTTTTTTGAATTTTAAAACCCAACTTTTTTTTTTCAATAGTATAACTGCTAACGGAGGGCTGAACATTCTATGATAAGCTATTTGGTGCTGGCAGCTTAAATTTCAAAACTGATAACTATAGATATCATGTCATGTTAACTGATAGAAAAGTCATAAGTAAATCTCTGGGGAAATTGCTTAGATAAATATCAGACTTTTTAAAAAATCACAGAAATCACCAATAAAACCCGAGTCCCATTGCAAATATGCCTGCTAGTAAGTCTTCATTAGAGAATAAGATTGGTGACTTCCTGTCATTTTAAAAGCACAGGCATCTTCTCTTGGATTAATTGAAAGTTTCCTTAAAAATGTTTAAATGTGAGAGACAGAAAGAGGTAGAGGAAACAACAGAGAAATAAAACAAATATCAAAGCTTTACAACAGATTTCCCTTTCTAGGCATTTGAGATGACAATATGATGCTATTTTTTGTATCTTCAGTTTGTCCCTCACTCCATATTCCTGCAATTCACTGTCATCTGCTGCCAACCCAGCACCTCAGGAAGCCTGAAAGTACTTAATGGGGGCTTAGTTCATGTCCCTTTAACTAAGAAAGTCTGGGCTGTGACATCATTGCTTTTATGCTCACACCTGCCCTACACAGAGACTTGGATCTGGTATCATGCATTAGGTGGAAATTCCCATTAATATAAGCCTGAAAATAAAAAGATTAATAGAGGATCCCTTGGCCAACTTAGATGTGGTCCGAGAGTACAAACATGGTGCCTTGGACACTGGTGCTCTTCTCAGGCAAACATTTCAGAAAGTTCCCTCTTTTTCTGGAATGCCTTCACAATGGAAACAAGAGTCAGAACTATTTTCTTTCTTTTCTTCTTCAAATGGATTTTAATGTCCTGTCACTCCAGGTTTAACACAGTAAATTCTCAATAGTACCTGTGCAGTGGTTTGTATGTCATCCCAGCACAGTGCAATCCAGGATAGCAGTCTGTGGAGGGAGAAGTTCTCCTGAAAGGCCGCCTACATTAATTCACCATTTTTCAGCATTCTCCACACTGTGATTTGTACAGAATTATAGGAGCTGCTGAAGCCAGCTGGCTCCTTTGTCTTCCCTTGACTTCTGGCCAGCCTCTATTCATATTGCTGCGACCAGAAGATTTAAAAAAAAAAAAAAAAGGAAAGAGAAGAAAAGGAACTCATGGGTTTAAGAAGTGCCTAAAATTGTGGCAGAAAAAAATATATTTGAGATATTATCGGTCAACTAGTGCCTAGTAAGCTTTTAATGGGGGTTAAAAATGCAAAGCACAGAAAGAAGAACTAAAATGTACACAATCAAGTCTTTGTCGTGACAGAAGTTTCTGTAGTTGGTGAGTTAGAGAAATAATCCAAATTTATCAAGCATTTGAGCTTCAGTAGAAGGGGAGACATGCATCTGGAGGCCTTAGAGAGTTACATTGCCCACTTGGGGGTGTAAGAATATAGTCTTTCTGGAAAGTGATCATCAACTTTTAGTAAGGCTCTTAAAAATGTTCATACTTTTTCCTGCTTTGTCGAAGATTAGTTGACCTTACACTGTTGGTGGGAATGCAAGTTGGTACAGCCACTTCGGAAAACAGGGTGGAGGTTCCTCAAAAGTTAAAAATAGAGCGACATCGTGACACAGCAATTGCAGTACTGGATATTTACTCCAAAGACACAGATGTAGTGAAAAGAAGGGCCATATGTACCCCAATGTTCATAACAGGAATGTCCACAATAGCCAAACTCTGAAAAGAGAAGAGATGCCCTTCAATGAATGGATGAATGGAAAAAGAAGTTGTGGTTCATATATACAATAGGATATTATTAGCCATCAGAAAGGATGAATACCTACCATTTGTGTCAAACTGGTTGGAACTGGAGGGGATTATGCTAAGTGAAATAAGTCAAACAGAGAAAGTCAATTATCATATGGTTTCACTTATTTTTGGAACATAAGGAATAGCATGGAGGATATTAGGAGAAGGAAGGGGAAAACGAGAGGGAGAAAGTCAGAGGGGGAGATGAACCATGAGAGACTATGGATTCTGGGAGTCAAACTGAGGGTTTTTGCAGAAGGAATGGGTGAACCCGGTAATGGATATTAAGGAGGGCACACATTGCATGGAACCCGGGTTTCATACGCAAACAATGAATCATGGAACACTACATCAAAAACTAATAATGTACTGTCTGTTGACTAACATAACATTAAAAAAAAAAGTTCATTCTTTTTGACTAACAATCCCAATTCCAAGAAATACATAAAAACAAATAATATATACAGAAAGAACTATACACAAGGAGGGTCATCATAACACTACTCAAAATAGCAAAAAAAAAAAATAGCAAGAAATTAAATGTTGGATAATTAAGAAGACAAGACTTAGACTAAAGTTATCCTAATATTATTTCCGCCTTTCTGTCAAATCTGAATTTTGCCTGAGAGATATATAAAAATATAAATTCAAATCTCAGATAATCTTTTATAACATGGTTTTACATATGATTTTTATATTTAAGATCTGGCTGAGGGTGAGGCAAAAAAGTCCCTTGGTAGCAAAACTTAAGGAGGTGCTCACTCTTGGGAGCTTGCAAGTGGAGTGTTGGCACTTAGCCATGAGAAGGGTGATTCCTTAAATCATGTGCTCAGAGCACTTGTCTTGCCTCACCCTTGACCCAGTCTTGTGCCTGGTATCTTCCAGATGCACCATAATGGACATAAGCACTACTCTCCGGTGGGACATTTAGGTTCTTTTTAATGTTTTGCTGTTATAAATAACACTCCGATGTGTATATATAACATTATAGACATTTGATTTTATCATTAGAATACATTTAGAATGGTGGGTTTTCTTCTTAAAAGGTTTAAGGATTTGATCTATATTGACATATTTCCTCCAGGAAATTAATATGCCTCTACACTGATTCTTTCAGCATATTTGAGAGTTTTTAATGCATATTTTTTCTATTTATTTTAGTCTTTGCAATATGATAGAAAAAACTCATTGGTTCTCTTTTCTTTTTTTAGTGTTAGTAATATTAAATATTTTAACACTGTTTTTCCTTTGTGTGTGTCTATTCCCTGCTTATATGTGTCTTAGCAATTTTTCCATTAGGGTTTTTTTTTTAAGTATCTTATTTACTTATCTGAGAGGGAGAGTTCAGGGAGGAGGAGCAGAGGGAGGGGAACAAGCAGATACCCCTCTGAGCACAGAGCCCGACTCTGGGCTCAACCCTAGGACCCTGAGATCATGACCTGAGCTGAAGGCAGATGCTTAACTAAATGAGTCATCCACATGCCCTTGGGTCTTTGTTTCTTCTTCAAGATTTATAAGTTTCTCACAAATTAAAGCTATCAGTCTGAATCTCAGATATGTTATATTTGTTACCAACTGTATTTGTCACATTTTGCTGTGCTAAATTAAAAATGGTAAAAAATAATAAAAGGGCTTTCTGTGTGATTTCTTTGTTCTGGGTACTGTGTTAACCATTTATAATTATTAACTCATTAATCCAGACAAGAGGCAAGTTCCATCATTATTCTTCATTTTATAGTGGAAGAAACTAAGATGTAGAAAAGCTAAGAGGTAACATAATATGCCCCAAATCATTCAGCTATTTAGAGGTGGGTGAGTTTTCTTATGGAGGAAGGCATTGTCTTGGATCTAAACGTTTAAATGTTGCCCTACACAACTTCCTAGGACATCATGGACAGTAATAAAATGATAAATCAAATCTATTGACCATTTTTTTCTATCTCTAGTGTTAAGCTATTTTATTTTAGTATTTTCTTTACATACATCAGTAGATTAAAGATTAATTTACACACCTGATATTTGAGATATCAAATATTGGGGATATTTGGTAAATTAATGTTTAAAGATTCAGTGCCTCCATCATATATCAAAATTTATTCCAAAAGGATTAGAGTTAAATGCTAAAAAGTTAGATACTTCTGTTTGCTAGAAAAATCATATATTTATCATTTAGTTAAATATAGAATTTTCTTATGATCCTTTGTGACATCTTTGTATAACATACTTTCCCTAATTTCTACGTTTTTGAATGTTTAAATTTTTCTTTCTTTTTTTAAAAATTTTATTTTTCTTCAGTGTTCCAAAATTCATGGTTTATGCACCACACCCAGGGCTCCATACAATACGTGCCCTCCACAATACCCACCACCAGGCTCACCCAACACCCACATCCCCTTCCAAAACCCTCAGTTTGTCTCTCAGAGTACACAGTCTCTCATGGTTTGTCTCCCCCTCTGATTTTCCCCAACTCACTTCTCTCCATCTCCCAATGTCCTCTATGTTATTCCTTATGCTCCACCAGTAAATGAAACCATGTGATAATTGACTATCTCTGCTTGACTTATTTCACTCAGCATAATCTCCTCCAGTCCCGTCCATGTTGATACAAAATTTGTGTATTCATCCTTTCTGATGGAGGCATAATACTCCATTGTATATATGGACCATATTTTCTTTATCCATTCGTCCATTGAAGGGCATCTTGGTTCTTTCCACAGTTTGGTAGCTGTGGCCATTGCTGCTATGAACATTGGGGTACAGATGGCCCTTCTTTTCACTACATCTATATCTTTGGGGTAAATACCCAGTAGTACAATTGCAGGGTCATAAGGTAGCTCTATTTTTAATTTCTTAAGGAATCTCCACACTGTTTTCCAAAGTGACTGCACCAACTTGCATTCCCACCAACAGTGGAAGAGGGTTCCCCTTTCTCCACATCCTCTCCAACACATGTTGTTTACTGTCTTGTTAATATTGGCCATTCTAACTGGTGTAAGGTGGTATCTCAATGTGGTTTGGATTTGAATTTCCCTGATGGCTAATGATGATGAGCATTTTTTCATGGGTCTGTTAGCCATTTATATGTCTTCTTTGGAGAAGTGTCTGTTCATGTCTTCTGCCCATTTTTTGACATGATTATCTGTTTAGTGTGTGTTGAGTTTGAGGACTTCTTTCTAGATCTTGGATATCAGCCCTTTGTCTTTAGTGTCATTTGCGAATATCTTCTCCCATTCCATGGGTTGCTTCTTTGTCTTGATGACTGTTTCCTTTGTTGTGCAGAAGCTTTTGATCTTGATGAAGTCCCAAAAGTTCATTTTTGCTTTTGTTTCCTTTGCCTTTGGAGACATATCCTGAAAGAAGTTCCTGTGGCCGATGTCAAAGAGGTGACTGGCTATGCCCTCCTCTAGGATTTTGATAGATTCCTGTCTCACGTTGAGGTTTATTCATTTCGAGTTTATCTTTGTGTATGGTGTCAGAGAATGGTCAAGTGTCATTCTTCTACATATAGCTGTCCAATTTTCCCAGCACCATTTATTGAAGAGACTGTCTTTTTTCCACTGGATATTTTTCCTGCTTCATCAAAGATTATTTGACCATAGGGTTGAGGGTCCATATCTGGGGTCTCCACTCTCTTCTACTGGTCTATGTGTCTGTTTTTGTGCCAGTACCATGCTGTCTTGGTGATCACAGCTCTGTAGTAAAGCTTGAAATCAGGCAACGTGATGCCCCAGTTTTGCTTTTCTTTTTCAACATTTCATTAGCAATTCGGGGTCTTTTCTGGTTCCATACAAATTTTAGGATTGTTTGTCCTGCTCTTTGGAAATTGCCTGTGGAATTTTGATTGGGATGGTATTGAAAGTATAGATGGCTCTAGGCAGTATAAACATTTTGACAATGTTTATTCTTCCAATCCATGAGCATGGAATGCTCTTCCATCTTTTTGTGTCTTCAATTTCTTTCATGAGTACTCTAGTTCTTCAAGTACAGATCCTTTACCTCTTTGTTTAGGTTTATTTCCAGGTACCTAATGGTTCTTGGGGCTATAGTAAAGGGAATCGATTCTCTAATTTCCCTCTCTACGTTTTCATTGTTAGTGTATAAGAAAGCAACTGATTTCTTTCATCAAGATTGTCCAGCTATTATTTTTTCCCTTAAAAAATAATTTCAACTAATTAACCCTTGGATTTATATATTACTGGCTGAACTATCCTGAGTTGCTTGGAAAAATTATTAAGTGTTGCTAAATAAATCCTAGATCCTACCTACTCTACAGCCTGTTACACAGAGTTGTATAAGTAAGATTCAGAGCAATTGTAAATCAAAATCTGCAACTTGGAGCATCTGTGTGTTCAGAGACAATTCTCCATGGGTTTTCCTCATTTCTGAACATATTGTGAGGAGAGACATGGTGGCCTTTGTCCTAGAATATCTTTTCAAAGATGTTGTAGAGCAAACAGTGAGGAAGATAATAATATTGTCTCCCTCTGGAGCAGAGGGCAGATCTGTTTACTGCCTAGCATAATAGAGATAATATCTTGCTTTGCCACAAAGGTCTGGCAGGTCTGCCTACAGTCCATTACAAAAGTTTGGGTTTCAGCTCAAGGCTCCTTAGCTGTGATGCAAACCCACTGGTGCCCAGCAACCACCTGGGCCACTCCATATCAACCCCCCTAAAACTTGGGTGCAAGAGGAATTAATATAAACAAGATACTCATTGAGGTTCTTTTTTTTTTAAATTTCTTTTCAGTTTAACAGTATTCATTGTTTTTGCACCACACCCAGTGCTCCATGCAAAACATGCCCTCCTTAATACCTATCACCTGGCTCCCCCAACCTCCCACCCCCCACCCCTGAAAAACCCTCAGGTTGTTTTTCAGAGTCCATAGTCTCTCATGGTTCAGCTCCCCTTCCAATTTCCCTCAACTCCCTTCTCCTCTCCATCTCCCAATGTCCTCCATGTTATTTGTTATGCTCCACAAATAAGTGAAACCATATGATAATTGACTCTCTCTGCTTGACTTATTTCACTCAGCATAATCTCTTCCAGTCCTATCCATGTTGCTACAAAAGTTGGGTATTCACCCTTTCTGATGGAGGCATAATACTCCATAGTGTATATGGACCACATCTTCCTTATCCATTCGTCCGTTGAAGGGCATCTTGGTTCTTTCCAGTTTGGCGACCATGGTCATTGCTGCTATAAACTTTGGGGTACAGATGGCCCTTCTTTTCACTACATCTGTATCTTTGGGGTAAATACCCAGTAGTGCAATTGCAGGGTCATAGGGACGCTCTATTTTTAATTTCTTGAGGAATCTCCACACTGTTCTCCAAAGTGGCTGCACCAGCTTGCATTCTCACCAACAGTGTAAGAGGATTCCCCTTTCTTCACATCCTCTCCAACACACGTTGTTTCCTGTCTTGCTAATTTTGGCCATTCTAACTGGTGTAAGGTGGTATCCCAATGTGGTTTTAATTTGAATCTCCCTAATGGCTAGTGATGATGAACATTTTTTCATGTGTATGATAGCCATTTGTATGTCTTCATTGGAGAAGTGTCTGTTCATAACTTCTGCCCATTTTTTGATATGATTATCTGTTTTGTGTGTGTTGAGTTTGAGAAGTTCTTTATAGATCTTGGATATCAACCTTTTGTCTGTACTGTCATTTGCAAATATCTTCTCCCATTCCGTGTGTTGCCTCTTTGTTTTGTTGACTGTTTCCTTTGCTGTGCAGAAGCTTTTGATCTTGATGAAGCAACTTCTTTCAAGATACGTCTCCAAAGGCAAAGAAAACAAAAGCGAAAATGAACTTTTGGGACTTCATTGAGGGTTTTGTTGTTGTTTTTTTGTTTGTTTGTTTTGTTTTTGTTTTTGTTTTTTTTTGTCTATGATCCTTGGGTTTTGTGTCTTCTGCCAGCTTCATGAAATTGTGGTGGGACAATGTGTTAATTTGAAAGCAGGATAAGTAAAATCTCGTGCTCTTCATAGTGCTAGATGCTGACTTTTTTATACTTCCATTGCCTATTTCATTCTCTAATATGTCTTAATACTCTTGGCATATCTCTCTTATTTTGTCTGTGAAGTATTCATTTTGCCTTAGCTACAGGTATTTGTAAGAGTATGACCTTCTCTTTTAGTTACTCCCGTGGGCTCAGTAGGTGAAGTTTATGTTTCCCTCCTAGTGTTTATTTGGCAGCAGAACAGCTCAGTTTTCCTCAGGATTAGGTAAAAAATTCATCCTCAGCTTTAGGTATGTAGAAATATTAAAACATTTCTTTGAGTAAACCCACAGAATTTCTCAAATTTATTTTGAGGTGTTTGCACACCCAATATTTTAAATCATGTAATACCAACAGAATTCCATATTTTATTAACATCTATAAGACAGTTGTTGAGTGATATAATAGGAGTTTCTTCTGTTTATAGATTCATTTTTTCCTTATACTTATTCATATGTATATATATATAAAGATATACATGTATTTTATTAAGCCCTTCTATTTCTTCTTTCTTTTGAATGATTTTGTTATTTCTTCAAATTGCATACATTCATTTCTCCTTATTCTAATCAAAGTATTTCATGATGTAAATTTGCTTTTAATTTCATCTTTGGCTGGGTTCCAAGGGTTTTAATATGCAGTGTTGTCATTATACTCCCTATGTATTTGACAAATTCAGTTTCAGTGTATTTAATAGTGTACAGTTTATTTAGAAGAGTATTTAATTTCCAAGTGTTTTATCAATATCAAGAACAAAACAGTATTCACTGGCTTCCTGTAATGCAAGATGAAAACATTGCCATACTTTACCTTCTCACTCAATCCCAGTTTATTTTCATAAAATTTAATTCATAGTTTCAGTTTCTAAAATTCTCACAATATCACATATTTTATTTTTCAAAAATAAAATTACCACTCTCACAATTGTATGTATAACACTTATTCAGACATTTAAAAATGAATTTGATGCCCACCTTCAGTCATTATATTATGACTTTCCTGTCCTTTAAATATCCTATTTTAGTGTTTTGAAGTCAAATGATACTGAGTTTAAAGCTTGGCCCAGTGGCCATTTACCTTTTTTTTCCTTTTGTAAGTCATAGGCAGTCTCCAAAAGGGGAACATAGTCTCAGCACTGTCTTTTTGTAGCAGTTAATGGCACCAGTGTCACCTGGGAGAGGATGTTCATTGCTCACCCAGTGCCTTTTCAAGAATACACTGGCTGCTTGGAGGAAAAGCCTGCTAGCGTAAGCACCCATGACCCTCTGTATACCTTCTTCATGTCTCTCAAATGTCTTCAATCCACAACTGCCAAAGGAAAACCCCCTCTGCCCTATAGCTCACCTTTGCTTCTAATACTCTGCTTTCCAAACTAGATGGTGTTTATGGAGTCCTTTAGCTCCTCTGCTTGGATCTCAAAAGGCCACCCTTATCTCACAGGGGAGTGAGTTGAGATATGTCTCTGGCGTCTCTTCTCAATGTGGTTTTATTGCCATTATTTCTCTCAGGAAAATCTTGAAAATTCCATGATGAAGGTGATATATTCCCTACATCTTTTTTCTGCCACAGATTCCTCACACTCCCCATTTTTACATACTCTTGGTCATTTCTATCATCGACTGAAGAGCAGTCACGTTTTTGTATACACACGGCATTCTTCCCAGACCTCTAGGTTACTTTTATTTTTCCTTATCTTTTGCTCTGTTGTAATTAAGAGTAAATGCCTTATAATGAAAAAGGACAATATGCATGTTTTCTAGGTAACAGTATTAATCACTTTTAGGACCTGAACACCTTACAAAGTGCTTTTCATGTACTATGTGAGGGGATTCAAAACTGCCTGTGGGTACATACAGCTGCCGTTCACATTTAACAGATAAAGCAACTGAAGGCTTAAGCAGTTATCATTGGCCCAAAGCCACATAAGTAATAACTGGCAGATCCAGATACCTGAGGAAAAAAATGGTAAGAAAGAAATGGGTGGAGGAAACAGTACCATAGAGATTTAGGAGGGAAAGCAATTGTTGTACAGTAGAGTTATTTAGAAAAGAAAGTGGCCTTAAAGTTGCACCAGCAAGGGTTAGGTTTGAAATCAAGAAATCCAGAAGCGTTTCAACCTATTAATTCAACATAAGGGTTAGGAAGTCAGTTAACTTCTTAGTAAAGAATGAATTAAAAAAACAAAAAACAAAAAAAATACAAAAAGAAAAACAAAACAAACAAGCAAAAAACAGATGTCACTCTGGCTAAGGAGAGACCTGGACTAAGGTAGGGAATCATGTTTTCTAATCATGGGGCCTCTTGGAAGATGCTGGAGCTGGAAATGATGCAGTTTAAGTCATAGTTAGCACAGGCTAAATGTACAGAGTCCAGTAAAGACAAAAGCAGGGAAAGCACTGAAAAGAGTCTGAAAAGAGTGGCCAAAACAGAGGGAGACATTCTCAGGAGTCTTTGTGGAGTGATAGATTATGGAGGTTCTGTAGAAAGCACGTATCAAAGATTGATTCCATAGAACACCAAATAATGATTGAAAAATGAAATAATCCAGCCTAATACTTTCACTTGACAATAGAAGAAGCTGCAGTCAAGGGGAGAAATACCCAGAACATCCTAGCTTGTTAGAAGTAAGGCTCCCTCCACACCAGCCACTTGCTACTTGCTCTGTCTTACTGTCCATATTTATGTGAAAGTCTTAGAGCCCAATCAGTAACCCAAGTCCTACTTTGTCTGAGGTTCTGAATGTGGTGAAAAGAAGAGTAGAAAATTGAAATAATTCCCCTTTTGCCACACCTTTCACAGGCAACTTCAGCCTTCTCTGGCATCCCTCACTATGTCCCAGTTCCCATTACACTTCTTCCTACAATGCCTCAGATTTTCAATTTACTCCTAAGTATCAGACTGTTGATACTTTTTATTTCATCTGAATATAGCCAGAGCAACCCTTTAACAATGTATGGAGGAATTATTCTAAAAAACAAAACAAAACAAAACAAAACAAAAAAACAGAATTAAAGTATATTTATTTAGATATAAGATTAAGAAAATGAAAGTCGGAAAATTTGGGGCCACTTGGCTAAGAGTTAACAGTAAGGAATTATCTTCTTAGGTTTGTTGTGCTTACAGACAGGAGTTAAATACCAAATAATGGTATTATCTAGTATGATTTCTCAGATACAAAAAAGAATAGAGTTGTGACCTCCCAAACACCAGCCCTGGAGAAGGTCAGATAAAGTGGAGTGATATTTAGTGCCCTAGAGTTTTCTAAGTGCACACTAGTAGGAGGTGAAAAACTCTATGCAACCCACTCCACACATGTACTCATTCAAATCAACAAATATTTATGGAACACTTGTGATGTGCAAAACATTTGGTGAAGTGCTACAGAGGACAGTAAGGTACATGAGATAGAACGTCTGTCCTAAGGGAATTTGGGATCTAGTTCTAGCCATTCACCAGAAAGGCCACGAGGGAGAAAAATGTGCTTCCAAAATTGGAAATTACTAATGGGCAAAGAATAAGGCTAGAGAAGGAAGACAGTATGTCTTCATGTGACTAAGCAACTTGGAAATTATTGCTTTTACTTAAAACCATATTCATTTTATAAGATCCTTAAAAGTGAATAAGGAGAAAAATATTTTACAGTCAGATACTTAACATCTTCCCAGTGTTAAGATGAAACCATTTCTATGATATTTCATTAGCCTGCTTCATAAGAATTAATGACTGGGGAGACTTCACTGCTTTATTAGGTAAGACTCAAGAACAGCTAAGGCAGTGGGAGAAATGCAAACTCTTTCAGGGTCATATATAAACAAGGCAGTCATATTAATAGATGTTTTTAAAATTAGATTTCTTGTCGCTATCACATTTTTCTTAATTTCTCATGGTTAATTCTCTTTTTCTTTCTCTCTCTTACAACACACACACACACACACACGCACAGCAAAAATAGTTTGTGGTCTATTAGCTTAGTCATGCAAAGAGAAATGGGAATGGGTGGTCTTGTTAGGAAAGGAAAGAACTGGCATCCTCAAATACAAAGAAGCAAGATATGTAAGTGGTGAGACGGGCAGGGTGTAGAGATTTTTGGAACGTTTTTGCAAGGCATCAGGAAACTATCTCTATATCCACAATGATGTTTCTGTCTTGTCAGCATTTTTTCTTTATTTGTGTTGGGCTTTATGACATATCTAAGAATAATAAATAATTTATAAGATGCAATAATGGCCTGGTACATTTCTGGCAGATTTAAAAAAAATTCTTCTCCAATAACTCATTTGATAAACTCTTGAATTCTTTTCTCTAGAACATTTTACACAACAATGCTTTGTTTTAAGGGTTGTCTATCAATGAGTTGCAAAGCATTCATTATGCATTCAAGCCTGCTTTTTTGTCTATCCCTTTCTTGCCTCCTTTTATTTTTCCCATTTAAGTGGCATTTTTCTGGGAGTAATCTGATTCTTTGGGATGTAAAATGAAATCATGCTAGAAAAAAAATTAACTCTTTAGACTCACAAGGACAATTGCAGTCTTTTATAGTAATGATCAAATTTCAAACTATGATTTGATTCAATACATGTTTTTTTATCATTTACCTACTCATCCCTACCCAGGTACATGCATACACACATGAAGTGGTTAGACTGCTATGCTGTGGAAAAGGAAAAAATAAACAACAGCATTCCCCATACATATTCCTAAGCAATAATAATGTCTTCTTGTTTTATCAGACTCTTCCTGAACATATATACTTAACTGGCTGTCCTGGCCATTATCCAAAATTAATATATTGTGTGATTTTTCTCTTCTGTTTGCTTTTATAAACCTTATGGATAACCCTAAAGTAGGTGACAGGGATCAGAAAACGTCCTTTATTCTTGATTATTTCTTGCCCACAATGTGGGTAGCTTAACCTGTTGTCTTTGTGATTAAGATTATGCTCACATCATACCGTCCGCACATCTAGTGCCAGAAAATGTGTTTCTAGAAGTAGAATTCTAGGTACACTATGTGATCCGCATTTTCTGTTCTTTCCTGGAACTCTTTATAACCAAGGATTTAATTTGCAAACTGGCCAACTGTTGTTTGGCTATGAATCCAAGATTTTACACATCAAAAGGAACTAGTCTTTATCATGAATGAGAAGGTTCAGGCAAAACATGAATGAAGACAGAACTAAGTGATCCATCTATATTTAAAGATGGCCATAAATCTCAGTGATAAGGGGGCACAGGAGAAAACAGATTAACATCTGAGAACAAAGGAAGGCAGGAAGAAGAGTGGGCAGTTGGCTAGCTCTCTTTTAAACAATTCTTGCAGTTTTTTAGAGATGAATATGTGTTCTAGTCAGAGCAAATACTCATTTCAATTCAGGGGTGCAATGTATCAAACAAAGGACTCTGCTCCCTTTTGGGAAGATGAAGATTCTTTTCCTCACATTCAACCATGCACTCTTTCTTGCAGACACATGTAAAACCAATAGCTGATCTTTAAGTTAGAAGCTTTGACCTGTATTCTGTTTTTTTTAATTCAAAGGCACTATTTATTCTGTCATCAATAATAACTCTTTTCACACACACACGCACACACGCACCAACAATAACAACATTAAATGTATGCATCAAATGTCAGAGGTATGGTGATTTTGGAAACACTGAAATTAAAAACTGTGCTTCTAGGAATCAAGAATCTCCAGGTCTTTAGTCTCCAGGTACAGAATTTTAACGTGAATAGCCCCTATAGTAATAGTATAGACCCTTATGCATTCATGCAGACTTGCCGACGTGCGTCTGGGACATTCTATAGGTAAGGTATGCTCTAAGTGTTGGAATTGCTTCAAAAACAAGTTAAACTTGATTTCTTTCCCTCCAATATCTTATGGCTTAGGAGAAGACAAAACACATTATGTTCAATTAAGTACATTCCAAAGTGGAGATGATACCTCAGATATGGCGGAGAAAAAACAAATACTTGAGAAACAAATGCTATGTTCTGAGTATTTATCTTAGGAAACCATTGTTTCTAATTTGGCTGGGGAGGGGAGGGAAATGGATAAGGGGCTCTTTTGAGAAAAAGTGGCTTTTTTTTCTTTTTTTAACATAATGAATGATGAGTAGAACTTTGCATAATGTTTTCACTGTAATGATTCAAATTATCTTTAAAAATTAATTTTATCAAATCCTTTTGCATTACATGTTTTCAGGCTGAACTTTCACATAATTTATCAAGATATTGTTCCTAGTATATACTTGTGTTGCCTGCCGAGCACTGGGCTTCATTTTCATTATGCTATGTTATCATTAGGTGAACATCAAACCAGCATTCTCTAAACTCAGATCTACTGAGCACCTGAGCATGCTAACACAGCACTCGAAGTAACTGTTCTGTAACCAAATCCACGATAGGACTCCTGTCCTTGAAAAGACTCCATCTTGTTTAAGAATTTTGATTGCAAATTAAAAACATAAGCTATGACACAAAATAACATGTACTAATATGAGCTATGAGAATTGGGGAAAATAGTAAATGCTGTAGGACGAGAAAGAAGAGAAAAGTTTGTGTTTTCTGGGATGTCTCATAGACTGTAACTTACAAAAATGGAAAGAGTTAAAAAGTCACGAGGAATCGGAGCCTCCCCAAAGGAAACATGGAAACACAGTCTTAGGACCCATTCTGTTCTTTAACCTCTAATCCATGGGGTCTGAATGACGAATCAATAGATCTTATCAATATCTTAGGTAGTCAAAGTAGTATTTGAGGGCTACCCCTCAAGAGTAGTACAAGGGGGCTACCCCATTGACAAAAAGTACTTTTTGAGGGTCTTAGGTGGGAGGAGACATTTGCAAAGCAGTATTATTTAGAGCAGAAAGTGAATGCCAGATGTCAGAAAAGAGCTAGGAAACTAATGCAGAATCCATTTGTAATATTTATTTCTTTTCCTATCCATTAGACATGAACATTAATATATGAATAAGACATCCCATATATAGAATTCCAACTAAATACTACCTTTAAGCTAAACAGCAAGCTTAATAGTCTGTTTTCAGCAGATAACTATTATTTATAAACCAACCTAGTAAAGGTATCTTGGGGGATACATTTTCTATATTTTGGCTGACATTTCTAGGTCCCTGAGCAGATCTTATTAGCTTGGTGATTTTAATCTCTGCCTTTTAAAAATGAAGGTCTTTGGCTCAAAATTTCTTCAGTTGATTTATATTATCCATATCCTTTTCATCATGCCGCTATCTCCCCAGTGATATTAAACGGTGATTATTAGGCTTGATCAACATCACATGCTTCCTTTTGATTTAACAGTGGAATATACACAGGTTTTAGTGATCAGTTTAAAGTTCCTTGTAAACTGTATTTATATGCTGAAACAGAGTAAACAACTTCTTCACCTTGAAAAGAGATGGATGCCACTGTATTTTCTGTGTCTTTAGGCAATATTACTTCTAGGGTTTATCAGTAATGGCCATTACCCAACTAAAGTTCATTTAGGGTCTGAAACAAGGTTCTGGAAATGGCAATATCAGTTCTTCTCTGTGTCTTCTTTTCTGTGTTACATATTCCTAGTTTACAAATAAACTGACATTTATATTAATCACCTCTCTAGAGCAAACATAGCTGAAGAAGGCCTAATACATCATCCAAAAATTGCTACCTAAGTTCTAATTCCAAAATCTTTATTGCTGCTCATGATAAATGGCATAAAGAAAAAGGGAAATTTGGGGTTTGCAGTGGTCCGGTAGCTGTAGGAAATAAAGTGTTCTGCATTTTGAGATAAATTTTGAAATATATTTTCAAAGGATTCTGATGGACTAATAAAGATTAAACATCATAATACATATTTATCATTTTTCTCAGGAAGTTATTTTTAATGAATACATTAGTAAGTCCCAGTTTTGTTCCTAGAATGGTTTAGAACTCTTTGTTCAAGTCTAAGAATGTACACAACCATACAGGAACCAACAAAATACTTACTGAAAACATCAGGACCATACCCATAAGGTTTAAATAGGGGTTTGAAAAAAAATTGCTGTTAAATTTCAGTAATTTCCTACAAGATAAAAAACCTTTTGACAGAGTCTGAGAAATGTACGCTTATACCTATAGATCATAATGAAGGTAAGACATGCAGTAGACTGATCTCCAATCTTTTATAGTACTGAAACTTGGGACTGCCTAATGATGTTAAAGCAAGATGCTTAAAGCTGTCCATCAGCTTCTGAAACATCACCATAATTAAATTTCAAGGCTGTACTCCATAAATCACTGGAACAGATATTAGGGTTGAAAAGGTCTCATTGATATGAATGGCATAAGTCATCTAGATGCCTAATAAGAGATGCCACCTTAAATATCATTCTTTGATTAACTCTGAAAGAAATACATCTACCAAGAGGGAGTGAAGGGCCACTTAAGGGTCTGCTAAAAAGTAGGTGTTGCTTCTGATAAAAAAGCAGTTATAAAGAGTAAATCCCAAGATGGGGTAGCTGGGCAAAACACAAAGACAGAGAGATGGTGTTTCATATACGTAAATACAGGAGCTGGAGAGAAAACAAGAAAAAAAATCGTGTACTGATTTTTAAGAATGCACAGCTGTCTCCACCAAGTTTGCTGAGTCCTCCAGATTCTACCAGGGGAGGTTTGGGACTGCTACTTTATGAAGTGCCACCTTTTCAATAGACCACTTTCTGTTAAAGCTAAAGCTTCAATCTAGCTTCATCTGAAACTGCTTCATTTCATTTTAAGCAGAGGGAAACAGGATCATTGTGAAGAAGACACACGGATTAGTAACAAGGAGTCTTTGGGCTTCAGCACTACCATTATTTTAAGTTTTGTGACCTTGAGCAATTTCTCTAACCTACCAGAGCTGCATTTCCCATTTGTGAGAAAGGCATAATACCCATCGCCATCTTGTGCTTTAATAAATAAGAATAGGACTTTAAAAACTACAGTATTATGCAGATTGAGAATTATTACTATTAAGAATCAATTTGTTGATAAAGTAGTTCATTTTTATTGGAAATACATTAACTATATATTAGGAGTACTAATTAGGAGAATAATTAACAAATAACTTGATCTTCAACTTTGACAAATGTTCCTAGAGATAGTCAGTGTATTTATTTGTTTTCCATTGGGTTTACACATCAAGGTATGTGTCCTGGCGACTCTCTAGAACCCAGGGACCCTGTGTCTGAAATTCTCAGCATTTGCCACCAGATGGCGCTGTGTAGCAAGCAACTACCAAGTGCCTGGTCACTGGTAGGTAATCTCAGGGCTCCTTTCAGCAACAGGGACAAATAATTTGTGGAAAAATACGCATGATGGGTGTTTACATACTGTGCATGACATTTTTAAAAAGGAATAAAGGTAGAATTCCATTGAAACTAACATGCAAACAACCAATATCTTACACCATATTTGTGTTTTCTGCATCTACATTTTTCTGTGATTTTAAGGGCATAAATGTTTTTAGTGGTTAGCTCAGTGCCCTGCTTCTAAGTCATCTCTACCTTCAGTAAAAGTAGTTATCCACCTTCAAGGTAATCCTGAGTGATCATAATTGAGATTTGTATGATGTAGTTTGTTAAATTTTGTTGTTGCTATTGCTTTAATCATAGAGGAGCAAGTATTTTCCCCAGTGCTTTCCTGTCCTTGTGTTAAGTCTATAACACTACTCCAAAAACCTTCAGTAATAGTATAAGTCTGGTATTCACTTGTGAGTGGCAGCAAACATGGGACCAGCAGGGTGTGGGGAGCATTATCTTTTAATAGCAGCAGCTCCCCCAAAGTCTTTTCTGTTCTCTTCACAACTCAGACCCTTCTACCTCTCTTTTTATCTTGCAGATCTGTTTTATTGTTGTTCCTCAGATAGTGCCCTACTATCTTAGATAAATCTTGGGTTTCTTCTGGTTCCACTTTCCCGGCTAAGCTCTCTCAGCACTACACAACCTAAGAGGTGAAGGGTACGACATAGATTCCTTTTAGAATGTTTTTTTGTTCTTAGCATACAATCTAAGACAGTATAGATAACAAATAATTACAAAAATCCAAGTTGGTGGATTTTATGGTCAAGAAGGATCAATTAGGTCTCAATATCATTTAGAAGTTCATTTTTCCCATGTTGCCAAATCTTGCTAATCCTGATAATGGCAAGGAAAAAGCTCTTTCTGGATCATTTGAACCATACAGTTGTTCCCTCTTCTGGACTCTATCACAGTCCCCTATGATATGCTACTTTGCATGGCTTTAGCCTTTAATATGTGTATGTATTTTATAGCCTGGTTTTGCTTAAGAACATGTTTGCTGTAAGTAATAGAAAAGCTGGTTTAATTTATCAAGTACTGAAAGATAGAGTTTTTATTTCTTCTATAATGTGGAGTCTGAGACACCAGGGGCAACAGCCCTGCAATTCATTTAGAACTCTCTCATGAACCCTATTTTTCCTTCTACTGGCTCAAAATCACATGTGATGGCCGAATCAGCCATCTTGGCCTGTAAACCGGTCCTAAGAAAGGAAGCCGGTTTTAGCAAGGCAACCAGATACTAAGAGTCTGAGTTGCTGACACACTGTGGAGAATCCTATCAGCCTTTGGCTCTCTGCCTAGATTTTATAAGAGAGAAATAAACTTCTACTGTGTTGTAAAGGGTTGAATTATGGCCTCCCAAAAGATCTGTCCACATCCTAATCCCTGGAACCCTGTGAATGTAACCTTATTTGGATAAAGTCTTTACAAATGTAATTAAGTTAAGGATCTCAAGATGAGATCATCCTGAATTATCCAGGTGGGCCCCATATTCAATTACAAGTGTTCTTATAGCAGACACAGCGAGGGGAGACACACAGAAGAGAAGGATCAGACACACAGAAGAGAAAAAGATGTGAAGACAAGACGCAGAAATGAGTGTGATCCAGCAACAAGGAATGTAGGAAGCCACCAGAAGGTGGAAAAGGTAAGGAAAGACTCTCCATTAGAGCCTCTAGAGGGAGCATGACCCTAGCTAACACCTTGATTTTGGACTGTGCCCTCCAGAGCTATGAGGGAATATATTTCTCTTTGTTAGTAACTCAGTTTGTGATACCTTCATACAACAGTATGAGGAACAAATACACTTGTTTAAGCTGCTACATTTTGAATATTTGTCACTCATAAGGTAATCTAACCCTAAGTAATATTTTCCCAAATTATCTTGCAAACATCTTGAAATCAAAGATTGCATCTCATAATTACTATCCCTCACATGGACTAGGAGAGACACTGCGTGTGCGTGTGTTATTATTAGTGGCACCACATTTGCATTGCTACCAATTCTGAAGGGAGACTTCTAGCCTCAAATAATGCTTGGAAGAATTTCAGAAAAAGACATTTTTATCATTATTACTGCCTAGCAAAAAGCATAAGCTAAAGTAAAAGATGGGTGAGAGGCAAGTCAAATCTGGAGTGGCAAATCAAAGTTTTGGGTATGCTAATATGTTGATGTCTATTGCAAGGTCTGGTTTACATTATGAATGGAACAGACATTTCTCTCCCACTCACCAATACTAAATAAAGACCAGCAGTTGTCTGCTGTACTTACGTTTAACCTGCTTTCCAAGTTAATTGGTTTTCTTCCAGTTTTAACATCTTGAAGACTTCCTCAGTTTTCTGTCATGCTGGTTTGTGGTTTATTTCACTTAAATGTGAACTTACTTTTTTTTTGGGGGGGGGGGACAGGTTTATGATCATACTTAATCAGATATTGAAATAATCAATTAGAGCATCCTGAGGGTTTTCAGAAAAGAGAATTAGAGTGCTCTACGGTCTTACTGACCTTTGTTGAAGATCACATTAACCATGGGGAACTTTAAAAGATTTGTCTTAGATTCAAAGCTTATTCTGCTGTTGAAGAGCTCCATGTGTTCCTAGAGATGTAAATTCATGAGTCAAGGTCTCAATTTCTATATGCATAAGGGGGAGAAAATATGTGCAAAATGTGTGTACACACACATGCACACACACATACACGCCACATATATATATGAACCAGCTACTTTTCATAAATTATATTATCACATTCTTTCCTCTCAGTTCTAAAAGGTAGGTAATACGTAGTGTCTCCAAAGAAAACACAGTGACTTGTTTAAATGATTTGTATGATTACACACTAATAAGTATTAGAAACAGGGTTCATAAGAGACTCTTAATCTCAGGAAACAAACTGAGGGCTGCTGGAGGTGGCGGGATGGATAGGGTGGCTGGGTTGGGAAGGGATAGAGTAGCTGGGTGATGGACATTGGGGAGGGTATGTGCTATGGTGAGTGCTGTGAATTGTGTGAGACTACTGATTCACAGACCTGTATCCCTGGGGCAAATAATACATTATAAGTTGAAAAAAAAAAAAAAGAAATGGGGTCCAATCCCAGGTCCAACTCCAAAGCATGTTATTGCAAATTCATTTTTAAAATTTTTTCTTGGAAAAATTTTCTTGAGCTACCATTTTGTACAAAGATAAGCTATGACAGACTTGATATTACTAGATAATTACTGGCTTTTCTACTCAAAGTTCATTCTTTATACCTGCCTCTGTTTTACATTTTGTCAATTTAATCATATCTACAAATTCTTGGGGTTTATCCTATCACTACTTATCTCTCACTAAAAATGTAGAGTGTGATATTTGATGAATGTTACCTAATATTTGTGATTTTAAACATGGGCAGCAGTTAGTTTATGTTTGTATTTTCTTTTTCTAAGATTTATTTATTTATTGAGAGAGAGAGAGAGAGAGAGAGAGAGAACATGTATGAGAAGGGGGAGGGACAGAGGGAGAGAGAGAGAGAGAGAGAGAGAGAGAATCTTTAAGCAGATTCCCCTCTGAGCCCAGAGGCTGACTCAGAACTCAACCCCAGGAACCTGAGATCATCACCTGCATCAAAGCCAAGAGTCAGATGCTCAGCCAGCTGAACCACCCAGAGAACCCTATGTTTGTATTTTCTAATACATTTGACTTCTAAAGACTACCTGGGCATTTGAATCTGTCAAAGACCTACTATTGACTTAGCTCTCTTCCAAAGATTCCCTTTCATGATAACAGGAGGAAGCTTAGAGCTCATTATTTTCTGAAAGTAGATCCTTCTTGAAGTTCTAGAGATTTTACTTCAGGAGAAATGCCTGGTTCATTCCAGTTCCACCTATGAATCCAAAAACCATCTACATCTAGATGCAGCTAAGGAACTTCCATGAAATTAGATTCACCTTTCTTAGGAATGGGTGAGAAGCAACATGGCTGACAGGATGTTATGGCAAATGTTGCAATGTCCCCTTCCCTTGGGAACCTCTCTGTTGGGCGTTTCAGAAAGTGCATGTTATCAAATACTAGCTATTTGGAGTACATCCATTTCCTTTCTGATTGTATTGGACATAACACATAAGGTGCTATTGAAAGTCTGCATTACTATTTAAATTATTAAGAGGTCCAAGAGTTCAGCCGTCAGCCTAATAATTAACATACACTGAACCAGTGTTTGAATTAATTTACATTTTCAAAAAATAATTTCTTGTGCCAGTCTAGATAACTTAAAGTTTATAAAAAATTACACTGGAAAACAATCAAAGTCTTTAAATAAACAAAAACATTGACAGGGTTAAACTTATTTAAAAAGTAGCCCGGAAACTAATAAATCAGCAGAGTTTTCCCAAATGCCTGGTTATTCCTATATAAACGAGATGGTTTATTGGAAGGACAAAGAGCTGTCTGGGTAACAAGGAGCTCTCTTTGCCCTAGTGCCAAGCCAGTCTGAAGGAGAGCTCTTCAGGGGGGCATTCATTCTTTAAGGCATTAGGAACTCATTTAATGGACTCATTATTTCCTAAAAGCAATGCTACAGCCCACCTAAAAAGTCTTTTCATACAGAATCCCACAGTTTAAACTAATTAAATTCTGCATTATTTAGTTTAATGCACATCATTAAAGTCATTTTTCTTCCTTGGGGGTGTGGTGAATTCAAATAATAATAATAATGCCTTGTGTTTGTAAAGAACTTAGGAAGCTTTTTTTTTTTTTTTTCCCCATTTATGATGTTACTTGATCTTTAAAGTAAGTATCCGAAGTTGCCTGTGTGCACAGTTGCCTCCACGGCCAAATCTCCAAGGTCAAGGGCCAAATCTGTCTCCTCCCCACATCTTCCTGAGGGCCGGGCATGATGAGGCAACTAACAGCCATACTCACTGTTTGCCAGGGACTCATCTAACCATCTGTAAGAATCAACTCATTTCATCCTTAAAATTGCCCTATGGGGACACATCCAGTTGTTCTTGTTTTACAGATGAGCAAAGGAAGGCAAAAAGGGACTGAGTAACTTGCCTGATATCCTGCAATGGGATGTGTGTGGAGCTCTAGAGCTCTGGCTCTTTGTCACCATGTTTCATTTCACCCCAGTAGGACTGTTCCCTGCTATGGGACACAAAACTTTGTTGAATTCATGAAGGAAAGGAGGGATGTAGTAGGCAGGCACAATACTATCACCCCCAGTTGAGAACTCAGAGGGAGTGCCGTGTCCGCAGTTCTGCAGTTGCAGCTGTGCAGCTGGAACTCAACTGGACACCTGACTCCAGCCCAGTATTCTTTCCACTGTATGATTTCTGCTTTCTCCTGTGGTTCATCTACAAGGCACCTGTTCTAGTGTTTTATTTTTGATGTTTTAACTTGTGAGTCCGATTAAGCTATTTGTGGGCCAGGCTCAAAACATTGCATTGTTATTCTATGTGGCTGATGCTGCTTTCCTTAAGTATTAGACTGGCTCATTGCTGAAGACGGCTCAGTGACCAGCAGCAGTCTTCTTTCTTACCAAGTACGTTAGAAGAGATCCAGTGTTAGAATCTTCAGACTCTCTCATTTGACAATGTCTGTATCTTTAACTCAATTCACTCTTGCCTGGGAACCAGAAATGATTATCTCTTCCTGAAAATAAATGGGGAAATTAAGTTTATTTAGCAAACTGTTTGCTTATCTTCCCATCAAAAAACAAATTTTGAATATCCAAATAAATTTGACAAGGAGAACATCAATCACACAGTTTCCCTCACTGGATTTTAGAGGGCCAGTTTCTAAGACAGGTTGAGTTTCTTACTGGGGAGAGTGAAATCTCCTACTCTAACTGAATATTTTACGAATCTACAATGGAATTCTTTAGGATACCTCTACTTAATGCTTAAAGACTTTCTGCTCAAAATGAGGCAAGGCACATGATAACCATATTTGAAGAAGCATTTTGGTAGGATAAGTTTTCCCCAGCCAATTGTGAAGCAGACCAGTGTCCTGGTATGCTTCACCTGGTATCTTCACCCAAATGAGGGGGGCCATGATGCTTTTTTGCCTACACACATACCCATTAGCCAAGATACACATAACAGAGAAGAATTAGAATTTTAGCCTCAGACTCACTGTTGATAAAGACTTTGCAATTCTGTTTCTCATGGGCCCGGCTTAACTGAAGAATGATGATCTGTAGGTAGCAATTTCCAGTATTCAAAGGGCAAAGACCACATGCAATGTTGTCTGTTCTTTCCTCTGCAGCTAACTGTGAATAGAGACCAACAGTGGCTAGTTCCAGAATCACAATTCTCAAAGGGAAGAAAAAACAAAATTTATTTTTCCAAATTGTCAGCTTAGATTAGCAAGAAAACACTGAAGACATGGTCTGGGGACATTTTCCATTATGGGGAAGATATCACAGAACTAAAGAGAGACTCAGGAACATAGTCTGGGCATTTCTGGGCAGGAAGGGCCTCTCGCTTCTCTTTTACTCGTTGCCATTCTGATCTAACATCAATCCCTGCTCCTCCTGTCAGTGGTGATTAAATTTTAATAAGAGCTGTTTTGGTATAGAGTCTAGGGACAAACTCTGGATTGGGAAAAGCAGATTTGAGAAGACAAAGAAGAGACAGCAAGTCCAAAATCACTTTTTTGGAGGATGTTTTCCATAAAAAGAATCAAATGGATGGGCAAGTGCTGGTGGGGCACATGGGGCCAAGTGAGCCTTGCTGTTTTTTGTTTTGTGGTTTAGATTGGAAATAATGCATCTTGTTTGTATACTGATAGACTTAACCTGGAATAAGTGGGCAAGATCAGAGAGAAAGATAAGGAGATAGGGGATAAATGCAGGAAGGAGTAAAACTTGAGAAGATAAGGAGAAACGGAATCCAGTGCAGCTGGCAGTGGCTCGCCTTACATAGGAGCAGGCACATGACACATTCAACACTTTTAACAGGAGGTAAGTATATGGGGATAGTTCTACACAGAGATGCACTTCTTTCAAACTGGCTCTCAGGACTAGTTTGCCAGTCATGGAATTAGTTCTTCTCATGAATTACTCTATTTGGGCCACCTCAGGAAATACCTCTCCCTGTTCAGCCTGGTCTTGTAAGTCTCCTATCCTGGCACAACCTTTGACACCACGTGGCCAAATCCTAATGATTAACTCCTTGCCTGCCTGATTCAATGTATCAAATAGTATTTGATAGAGTTGTTTATTTTATCCACCATCACCTACTTTTCCCCTTGGCCTTTGGAAGACAACACTTTCCTAGTTTTGGGTTTTGTTTTTTTGTTTTGTTTTGTTTTGTTTTCTGTCCTACTACTGACTTCTTTATTGGTTTCCTCTTCTTTCTAACTTCTGGAGGACTCAAGCCTTGGTCAATTTCCTTTCACTGGTTTCCTTTCTTTTCTTCTCTTTTCTGTTTCCCCTGTGCATATATAGTTCCTTTGCATTTCTGCACACAACCTGGGTTGATAATGATGCTTGCATCAAAATAAGAGCTGTAAAGACAAGGGAGTTGTGTTCGGTTACAGTACGCCCCACTGGCTAATTCCAGGGCAAAGGCCATTGATGACATGGCACCAGAAGATCCAGGCAGTTGTGGTTTGAAGTATCATGGTTTCCCAGCACAGGCTTAGAACCAGCAATTCGGCATTGTGGAGGAAAGTAAAAAGAAGCCTAATTGTTACAGTTTCTGATTTACTGAGAGCAAGGCTGTCCACCCACACATTGTTTGATGGATGCCAAGTGTTTTGCAAACGTAAGACTAGCTTTTTAAAAAACATACACTTTGATATATTTTCCTTCAGATCTTTTATGTGACAGAATCCACATATTGCTTGGAAATCCTGTGTTTTCCCTGGGAATGTACACAAACACACAGTACTGCAGAAAGGTAACATGAATCCCCAGTTCCATTTTTATTTTTTCAGGTAGGGGTGGACTTAACCATTCTATCTCCCATCAATTTTTGAAACTGTCAAATAGTATATTTATAATTAACAGAGTTATCAAAGGAAATATAAGGACCTAAGAAATTTTATTATTTAAAATTTTGAATACAGTTAACACACAATGTTGCATTAGTTTCAGGTATACAAACAGTGATTCAACAAGCTTATACATTATGCTATGCTCACCATAAGTGTAGTTACCATCTGTCACCATTATAATATTGCAATACCATTGACTGTAGTTCCTATGCTATATCTTGTACTCACATGGCTTATTCATTCTGGAACTGGAGCCTGAACTTCTCACCCGCCTTTACTCATTCTATTCATCCCTTTACCCTTCACACTCTGGTAATCATCAGTTCTCAGTATTTATAGGTTTTAGTCTGCCTTTGTTTATTCACTTGTTTTGTTTTCTTAGATTCTACATATTGGTGAAATCATATGGTATTTGTCTTTCCTTAACTTATTTCACTTAGCTTAATACCCTTAATACCCTTAGCTTAATACCATCTAGGTTGTCACAAATGGCAAAATCTCATCTTATTTTGTGACCAAATGATATTCCATTATATAAACCACATCTTTATTCATTCATCTATTGATGGAGACTTGAGTTGTTTCCATATCTCAGCTGATATAAATAATGCTGCAGTAAACATAGAGGTGTATGTATCTTTTTGAATTAGAGTTTTCATTGTCTTTGGATAGATACCAAGTAGTGGAGTTATTGGATTATGTAAGTATTTCTATTTTTCATTTTTTGAGGAAACTCCATACCCTTTTCCACTGTGTCTACACCAATTTACATTCCACTTACAGTGCATGAAGTTTCCTTTTTTCCCTACATCCTTGCCAATACTTGTTATTTCTTATCTCTTTTGTTCTAGCCATTCTGACAGATATAAGGTGATATAAATTGTGGTTTTGATTTGCATTTCCCAGATGATGAATGATGTTGAGCATTTGTTTCATGTGTCTGGCCATTTGTATGTCAAGAATTTTTATTTAAAGGATGCACATACAGTGGGCTGACTTTAATTTGATTCATAATTTTCCAAATTGTGTATTCACACCTTTTTCAGAGATGCTAACTTGTCACAAAATGGATTCATTTGATTTTTCCATCATCTACCTTCTGAATCGTATATAAATGAGGTCAAAAGTAGCCAAAAGACTAGAAGTCATGAGGAAAAGGATAAAGAGACCATGTTATTGAATAATCCCAAAGTAAGGTTAAGGATGCACTATGAATGGAGACCAGTTTAGGACAGGAGTCACCTCCCTGCAGCTGACCTACCTGCTCCAGTGGAATAAAAAGACCTCCGTGGCAGGAATGGGCAACAGAGGACAAAACAAGCACAGTCTGCATTGTTTTGTGTGGAAGTAAGGAAATGGAATGAGATAAAGTGTGATCTTTCTCGGTGAGATTTCAAAATAGCAAGGTAATTTGCATATGAACTATGAGAGAGGTAGCCTGGTGTGGTGGGTGAGCATGGATTATAGAGACAGGCTGATTAGTCTCCAGTACCAGCTTTACCACTTAATGGTGTGAATTTTAGCCAGTTAACCTCTCTGACTCTCACTTTGCTTATATATAAAATTATGATAATAACAGTCCCTACTTCATTGGGCTGTTTTGAAGATTAATGAATTAATACAGGGTTTCTCAACATCGGTGTTATTGATATTTTTTGCTAAATAATACCTGGTTTGAGAAGAGGGGATATCCTGTGCATTATAGAATATTAAGCATCATTTTTTACTTCTACCCACTAGCTAGAGTGTTAACAACTTCCACCCCCAACACACACACACACACACACACACACACACACACTAAAATTGTGACAATCAAAATTATTTCCAAACATTGCTCCTTGAGAACCACCGAGTTACTAGATAAAATCCTTATAGAGTGGTGCTCAATATACAGTAAGTGCTATATAAATACTTTTCAATAAAACTAATAGCAAACATTCCAAAAGTAAATGACAGAAATAAGGCTTAGAGATGAGCTAGATATAAGCAATAGGTAGAAGAAAATAAATGGTTGGTCTCCCTCAGTTTGTGAATTCCATCCCTAACAAATCCTCTAGACATGGCTGATTTAGAAATAATGTCCCAGGGATCAATCTGAAACCCCCTAACTGCTACTAGCATTGAAACTTCTCTTATAGCTGTTCACAGCCTTTGACTCCTTCTTACTCCAGCCCCTCTCCCACATATATTTGCTCACCTATAGTATTCTCCCCCTTGTCTTGGTGAATGCCCCATTTCTGCCACACATGTAGCTCCATAGAATCTCATTTTTTAGTAAGTTGCCTATCTTTTATGTGTAGAGTCTTTTTGTTCTACCTTCTAGAAGTGAAGATAAAATCCTGAAATCTAATGCCCTGGGCCACAGAAGATAACCAAAATGGCAGAAGTGGGCCCAGGGAAGACCATGGTGAATGGAAAGATCATGCCTGGCAGAAGGGAACACTATGGAGCTCCAGCAGCTGAGTAGCATCAGAGATGTGGTCCCAGTTTTTCCAAGCCCAAACATCCTCCCTAGAATGTAGTGAATTTGTGGGATACAACTTGGTAATGCATCAAGTGAGGAGCTGAGATTTTCTAGCATTTTTTTGCTTTGAATTTTTGGAAGACTATAGACTGGACACAGCATGTTTTTGACACTTTGAAGTAGTTCTGTGGGGCATTTCAGGTAAATATACAAAGATAATTCTAGTACTGTTTTCCCTACACCATGTAGTTTTATATTCCTGAAAAAATAACTTAGGAAAAAGTGACATTTGAAAAATGTTTGAAACCTAGAATTCAGTGAAACCAGGGTACTGAAATGCAAAATCATATTGTTTGCTTTGATACAACCAATTTTTAAAACCAATATTTTAACTTGGGGTACTGGGTAAGGAACCTTGATTTAGAACTTATATTAAATTATGCTATAACATTTTAAATAATAAAGGCATAACTTGCATAATACTCTTTCACTAGAAGGAACTTCATTAATTTTGAATAGTTTGATAGCAACTAATTGTGCAGAACTGATTGTTAAATAAAGCCAAAATAAGCAATTCAATTATGCTATGGCTGATTAGGTTTTGTCATCCATGCAGGATCTCACATGCAGGAACTCTGGCCAGCAATACTGTTTGCCATAAAGCAATTCCATAACCTTGTAATTATCATGTCTCCTTCATCTCAGTCTTAAAGAGAGTATATGACCACCTTTAACATTTTGATATCATTTATTGAGTATATACTAGATGCCAAACATTGTCCTAAATACTTCATGTATATTATTGTATTTAAATCTCAAAACAACCTGTGAGATAGCATTATAACTTTACATGTGAGAAAACTTAAGCTCATCTTGCCCTACACCACCAACTGCTAAGTTATGGAAATTATTTTTAGATAAAAAATTCCTGACTATGCCAAAAGAAATTCCTTCTTAAAACTGAAATAAGCACAATGGTGATATGTTAGTAAAAGAAGAAAAGCTGATATGCTTGGTATATGTATGTGTGTGTATGTATTTATGTATTTGTGCGTATAAATATTAATCTAAATAAATATATATTTATTTATTTATTTATTGTAGGCTACATAAAAACAAATTATACAGAAAAGCCTGAGTTAATTACCATCGTTGGGAGGGGGTAGTTTACATAGTAATAAGACTTAGCACCATCCAGGAATAAGAAATTCAGACAGAATTTCTGTCTATTAAAATATACAGCAGTTTTACCTTATAAGCTTATCTTTAGTAAGGAAGCAAAGCAGTACCAGAAAAATCAAAGAAGGGATGCAAGCTTAAAGACAAAGACAGCAAAGTCAGTCTCTGGCCAAATTTACCTAAGAAGGTCATGAATTTAAGGAAGGGTTGCAACTAGAACCAGGCTTCATTTATAATTAAGCCTAAGTAATCCATATGGAGCTCTCATTCCACAGATATCTCTGTGACTTAGGATTTATTAAAGATTCATCTATTATTTTTATAGATAGGTGCTTAAACCAGAGATACAACTGAACATTACTCTTACGATTCTAGTACACAGAATGAACACACTAGATTAGAAATGCTTCTTACACAATAGCACCTTAGCAAGAGTTAGTTTCTTTTAGAGGCTACAGGAAAAATGAAAAAAAAATAGATGCAAATATGGATACAGATGTAACTAACAGGAATAAAGCGAAAAATAGACATAAACACATTCAGTTAGTTTATGGGCAAAGGATAATTTTCAACTTATATAGAGACAATACAAATTAGAGTGCTCAAAGTCTGTGATTTTGAAAATTGATGGCCCTCTGTGAGATTTCTGCTGGATCCTATTTTAAACTTTATAGACTTCTTAACCTCCCTCTGGTGATAAACTGTTGCCCATGGAACTGAGCCCGCTGGAACAAGAGAAAATGACACAGTCACTTCTCCTATCCATCTCAATCATATGATAACTTTCAAACCCAATTATGAGCACCTAAATGTCAGTTCTGTTAAATGTTTCACTTCTGATCATTGTAATCACTGTTAATAAGTTCATTTGGTATAAAGAAAGGGAAGTGAAAATGACTTGTCAGGTCCTGATATTCTATGGAGAAAAGACATGTAAAACTTTATAAATATTCATAAGTTTAGTTTGACTACTGTGATATCCTTTACATTTTGTAATAGGGTTAAAATATACTCTTTTAAGGACTAGGCTTGGGATTCTGGGTCCTATGAGTTTTAAAAAAAAAATTGTGAAGGCAGTTTGAATTAATGAATAAATACATTATAAGTGATTCTCCTTGTTAGTGTATTTGGTTTTAAAATTTGAGTCCTTGACTCAAGGGAGTGTATCAATAAAAAAAAATTCCATGTTTGCCTTTGATTCAAGTATATCCCAGTGCATAATTTTATTGTAGATTCAACCAACAGCGCTGCAAAATGATTTTTAGGTCTTAGTACATTTAGTCAGTGATCTGGGGGTTAGAAGATAAACTGAAACTTATAACACTGCCCCAGCAGCTTATCAAAGGGACACTAGATGAAACTGATTGATTGAGGGTCTGGGACCTGGGGGAATGACAGGAAATTAAAATCAGAATGGGTGTAGAGGAAACTAATATGGACAGAGAATATGATGAGACTATAGAAGATATATGACATTAATTCTACACCAAAAGTTGTGCTATTTCAATAGTGGTGAAAAGCATATTTATTGTCAATAAGGAGCTGAAGTATTAAAAATACATCAATCATACATAAATTAACTCATTTATATTATGATTTTTTATGTATCTGTCTTTCCCTATTAGATGGTGGGCAGGGACTAATGTCATCTTCATCTTTTGAGTGTTCCATCATTTATGAGTGCTCAGTATGCATTAGGTTAATGAGTGCATAAACTTGACCATATGTCTTTTACCCTTCTCATTGAGTGGTGAGAAAATCTTAGAGCATGCCCTCCTAAGCTGCAGACCAACTATCAGCCTCACAGCCCACACTAAAGACAGCCTCGTCCCAATGTTCCAGCCCTCAGTTTCCAGAATTCTTTGGAAGATACCTGAGAAAAAACTCTTGGGAGTTAAGCTTTCCTTCCAGGACATTACAAAGGAATAGGTAAGGAATAAGGTGATTTATACCAGATTGGATAATATATCCAAGATATATTGGATAATATATCCAAGAGTGTGGTCTGAGAAATATGTGAGTTTTCAAAAATTTTTTTCTGCAAGGAGTCTGCTTTAGAAGAGTGCAACTTTTTAAAATCTTTGAATGGGACTTCCATACAGAGATCCTTACATCTAACATCTTGTCTCTTTGTAACTCCTATCAATAGTTTTCAAAACTAACAAAAATACAAATGCAGGTCAGATATGTCTACAAGGGCATGAGTGGGTCATCAAAATCCAGAATGTGTATAAATACAACAGACAGGGACAAACTGAGATCAATAATTGGATTACTAGTAGAAGAGATAAAATCTGATTATGGTGCATCATGTAAAAAGAAAAAAGAAAGAAAGAGGGAGGATTGCTCTGGTCTCAGAGCTGGTTGGGAGTGAACAAAGAGAAACCAGGAAAAGTTTTCTTGAATCATGAGCTACTCTAGTGGGATTACTTTTGAAGGTCTTTGTACACACAGATATGCTTTCTTCAATATTAAAAAGGAATCTGTTTCCCATGGCAGAGTTGAAGTGATCTCTGGCGCTCTCTATTTCACAGTATCAAAGGAAGGCAAATGAGATTTTCTTTTCTTCCTTAATAGCTTGGAAGGTGAGTTACAGCACTGCTCCAGACACACATGGAAAAATCAAGTCTGGTTATTTCTACCACTTTTATCATATAAACAGCATCAAAGTCCTTGCACATATAGTACACTTTGAGAAATATAACATGTGAGACTAGAGTTAAGTTCATTATAAATTTCTCCCATGTCCACCAGTTCATTTTCATTAAACCAACTCTCAATTTCATTTAGAGGAAGGAAAAAATGGAGAAAAATTAAGTAGGTTGAATCTCATTGTTGCACAAATAAAAACCTACGGAGAGGCAGATTTTTAACCTGGAAATGAAGTGGCTTGTACTTTCCAAATATATCCTTCATATCTGGCTTCCTGAACAACACTATTAATATACATTTTTTTGAATGGATAAATAAATCTCCTAATGAGTGAATTCTAGAGAAGGTTAAATACCAAGATGGCTGCTCTGAGGAAAGGACCTTGAGACAGAGTCACTGAGGAATGCAGTGGTAAAAGAGGCTAGGGACACCAGGATTCCTAAGCAGCTGTTCTGTGAAACCATAGAGTAGCAAGGCTCTGAACAGGGAGAAAGAGTGACCTGCAAGATAAAGGAAATGAAGAAAGAGAGATACCTACAGAAAACACAGAGGAACTGTCAGGTGAAGGAAGAAAGATGGGAACTAATCTTTACTGATGTTCCTGTTATGGACCTGACACTCCACCAACCATTTGTCATATGCTATCTCATGCTGTAATAATAACATGAGTTAGTGGAGAATTTACTATGTCTCAGGCACTAAGTTAATAACTTTACATAACTCGTTTCACTGAATCCTCCCAACAGCCCTCTTGACTATGAGGAAACAATTTAGAGTGTAATTCATCCAAGGTCATGCAAGAATTAAATGATGCAGGCAGGATTTGATCTCCATTCTCAGACTCCAAAGTAGATTTACACAGTTTTCCTCTGGGGCCAAGAGGCAGGGTCGCATGTAAGAGTTGAGCCCTGAAAATAGTAGAAATCATCAAAAACTCACTGAATTCTTTAAAACAATGCATACATTAGCATAGATAACATTATCTTAAAATGTGTTTCTTGGGGGCGGGGCAAATGACAGCGGCATGCACCTATATGCCTGTTTTATCTCACATGTGAATTCCAACCCTCCTAATCTATTACAATCCTAATTTACTTCCTGAAGGACCTCAGCTTTGAGTCAACTCTAGAACACTTTCTTTGGACTTATTCTGAGTTAGCACATTCTCTCTCAACCTCCCCACTTGTTACCCACAGCATGCATTTGTGAGATGTCTGGCCAGGTTTAGGGGTACAACTTGTGAATGTAGAATAAGTTTGTTTTTCTCTCTGAGTAAATTTTCCTGGTTTCTATGGGGAAAGAGCCCATGCTTTTGGCCTTATTAGCTCCACACCAACTGAGCTCACTGACCCAGATAAATATTGTCTGTCTGACATGTGCTTTAGAATAATAAATATGCAAAGCTATAGACTCTGCTCTCAATTATTGGTACTAATTGAGCAAGTTAGAGATTAGGATAACCCCCATCACCAGATAGCCCCATACTTCTCCATCATTCCTAACTGCTTTCCAGCTATCCAGTATGATTTCTTTTCTGTGGTTTTAAGATTCTAATAATGCTTTGGTTAAGCTAAGGTTAAAATTAGTTTGCATTTTCTGCCCACACAGCAACTGATGGCAGGGGATTTATCCTGGGAGCATGCTGCACAGTGGGAGAAGCTGGCTCAGAAATTGCCAGAGGTAATCTGGGAAGAGGAAAATGCCAATGATGATAGTTGAAAGACAACTATAGATCACTGAGATCATAAAATCATCCTCTTTCTGTCCAAACACAAGGAAAGAAAGACTAGAAGACAGAAGTTCACAACTATAGGGGAAAAGAGGGGAGAAAAGATTGTTACATAAAAATGTTGATGCTGTGGTAGCAGCCATAAGAAGTAGATTCTCAGTGAGAAAGATGGCATGGGGTCAACCTTAAAAAAAAATCCCACTATTGTTAGAGATTTTCCATAAATGATATTTTTTTCTTAGTGTAGTTTATTCATCTGGGAGTATAAAAATACCATTTTTTTCTTGCATTATGAGACTTATATTCCATTTCTGTTACTCACGAGACTTCATAACTGAAGAAAAGTTAGAATGCTTCTAATTAACCTAGTTTGTCCATCATTCAAGGGGCTTTGCTGCCAAGGCCTTCATTTTGACTCATTAATGAAACCATTGATGTTACAGGAATAATGCAAGAAATTAAAAAATGTTAATTTTTAATTTAAGAAATTAAAAATGTTAATGTTAATGTTAATGCTAAATGTTAGCATTAAGAATGCCACCAAAAGTGGTTTGCTTGCACTGGAATGCTGTTTTGTATATGGCCTGGATAACCATTGGGAATACATTTGTTTCCAGGTAATTTTGTAATATTTTAATGTGGCATTTTTTGTTGTTGTTGTTGTTAAGAAATGGGTGATACAAAGGCTAAAATTAATTGTGTTTTTTAAGCTCAGGATGCTAAAATGCAGTTACAAAATTATGAAGAGTAAGTCATCAGGTATTTCAGAATTGCTCAGTGTGTGAGACTTTAAGAGGCCCAATCATCATGAACTAAAATGCATTTTCATAGTCACTTTTCATTTAATGTAAACTTCTGACATAGTGAAACTGTTAGGCAGGAAGGAGACCACAAGGTGTGGTCCTGTTGTATTGCTAATCATAAAGCAGCTAGGAAACAGGCATTCCACAAAGGCTCTTTATCTTGGCAAATTTATATGAAACTAATCTCAAGGTAAAGTACTATAGCCCACTACTACAGGGACATAAAATATTTTCAAATGTTGAACACAACACTTTTCCTTCTTAGTACACTAAGCCCTTTTTGGTTAACAATAACTTAACCAGCAAGTTTATGGGCTTCCAGCTGTCTTTGCCTTTGTTATGCTGGTAGATTTAGAAAGATCTAATCTCTGTCTATGCAGTGGCAAGGGACAATATTTATTCCCTTGTGACTCAAGAAAGACTTCAGGAAGGATAACCAGAAAATGGCTTGCAAGGAACTGTAGGACAAGAGGTGGTCTCTTCCTTTAATTCTGGTGACCTCTTCTAAAAGACTCTCACATTTCCAGAGTCCTTTGGAAGGACCAGAGTACAGTACTGGGCACTGTTCAAGCTTAGAACTCTGAGGGAAACTGTGATAGTTCCTGAATAAGAGTAGAGTAGGAACTGTCCCTTTTTCACCAGAGAAGCCAAGGAACAGCTGCCACCAATGTGTACAGGTGACTGACTGGATGAAACACACACCCCTAGCTATCTGTTGGAGATGGAGCAGACACTAGCTTCACACACCAAAAATGGGAACAGCATATAAGTGAGAAGACAGAGAAGGTAGTCCATTATAAGTAAACAAACTATAGGTTCACAGTATTCCTGAGTTTCCAGGTGCTCTTCTTCATGTTGAAGATACTGATCATTACTACTATATATGACAAGGAAAAAATAATTTCTCTCAGCTCCTATATGAAGATGTTCCTGCAGCCTGGTGAGGAGGTCTGGCCTTTTACTCCTGTAGCAAGATACGGCTGGCAATACCAGAAGATGGGATCTCAAAGTCATCATTGTTAAGCTATTGTTTAAACAAGTAGTAGTCCAATAGTTTGAAGGGTAACTTAAGAGTTAGATATATGGGGGGGTGCCTGGGTGGCTCAGAAGGTTAAGCCTCTGCCTTCAGCTCAGGTCATGATCTCAGCGTCTTGGGATCGAGCCCCACATCGGGCTCTCTGCTCAGCGGGGAGCCTGCTTTCCCCTATCTCTCTGCCTGCCTCTCTGTCTACTTATGATCTCTCTCTCTCTCTGTCAAATAAATAAATAAAATCTTTAAAAAAAAGAGTTAGATATATGTATCAAGTAGGATTGCATTTGTTCTGACAAACAACTTGATGAAAAATAGG